>NC_054558.1:22041524-22361524 GCF_017654505.1 Polyodon spathula | reverse complement strand
TCTGACCTTCCTCAGAGCTCTCAAACTGAACAAGAAAAATGCTGAAAGAACTCGGGCTGTTTTTAGAAAGACTGTTTGCTGTAAGCTATTTAGGTAAATATGTAGCCTACATACATGCTGAACATTACAGAAACGTGTGCTGCTCACCCTGGCAGGAAGCCAGGCAGTGGAGCCAAAACAAACCTCTGCTGTGACATGCAGCTCCTCCGGGTCCTAGCGGCACACCGTTACTGAACGAGAGTGCCAGCTGCTTTTACCAAGGCCAGTGCTGTTTGCCATCTCTAGACTACAGTGCTACAAAGTTACTATAAAAACTTTTGTTTGGAGAGGTAACATTCAACCTTCAGGACTGTTAACTGGATTTATTGAGGGAAGGATTTGATACTTTTAGTACATTTTTATCTTTGCATTTTCTTCGTGTCCATTTCAAGAATGCCTGCTTTGTTACTATGCTTATCCTGATGGAAACGTGTTGTTTGTGTGCTTTATTGATTTATTGATCTTTTCTTTCCTTTTCTAGTCATTCCAGGGCAGCCAAGGTCGAGCCTACCTCTTCAACTCTGTGTACGTATCCCTCATGACGACATTCATTTGATATTATTATTATTATTATTATTATTATTATTATTTTAGTAACTTTACTTCAAAAGATTTCTATTGCTTGTATATAAAGCATTTCGTTCTGGCCAGTGATTCAGGAACACTCCCACATCTGTTCTCTTTGAATGAAATTCAAGACTCAGTAGGTTTTATGCTTTTTGTTCACGGTTTTGACAGTGGGGATAGCTGTATTTTAGACAGACGTGCTGTATCCAAAATACAAGTCAAGCATTAATTCATCTTTTGCAAAATGAATACAGTCTAGCAGCCATTGCCAATAGCTTTGTCTAGTTTTTAATAAGAGGTTGGACCGATCACTGGTTTGCAGTTGTAATCAGGGAACTTAAGATGGGATTTTGTTTATCTGCAACTAAATTCATTTACAATCTATTTCAGTTTTTGGATCGCGAACTATTTTGAGAGGAAACTCAATTAAAAGTACCTCATCGGTAGTGCATTTTAGTCGTGTTGAATACTGTATCTCCTTTTCTGCATGGTTAGCGTTTTACAGTATATACACATAATTATGAAGGGATGGACCAGCAGAGACCTGGAGGATGGGTGAATAACCTGGTAAGAGAATATTTTGTATTTCAAGAACTAACACAGTAAACTTTCATTACCTTGTAGTTTAGCTTATATAAACACACACACACTGATGAAACGGGGGCGGGGGGCGGGGGGTGTCGCCCTGTACTGTATTTTACGTATTAGGTAACTGTCATATGAGCACATGGTTACTAGATTACATTTGCACAGGATTATAATAAAGCTCGCGTGACTATACGATGACAAAGGGTTGGTCCAGCAGAGCAAATAAAAGAAAGCAGATGTGTTAAGAGTGAATGTTGCACTGGCCTGAACTTGGTGGTTGAATTGATCTAACAGTGAATTGAAGGTTTGCTTTTGAACCCTTCTCTAATGCAGTATTCAATGCATAGTGGCAAAAGAGGTTGTCTGGCTAGCTGTGTGCTGCTCATTGCTGCAGTGACCCAGTTACCCTGTGTGATCTCTTCAAGCCTAACAGTGTTCCTCCTTCATGTGCAGGGTGAACGTGGGCTGTGGGCCAGCAGAAGAGAGAGTCCTTCTAACAGGGTTACACGCTGTAGCCGACATCTACTGTGAAAACTGTAAAACCACTTTAGGTTGGAAATATGTAAGTACACCTCGTACTACTGTATGGTTATTAATCATTTTGATTTCTAATGTCAGACAGTTTAGTCATGAATGTTAAACTGCAGTTTATTTATTTAAAAAAAAAAAAAAAAAAAAAGCAAAAAAAAACCAGACATTATTTAAAGCCCACAGTGACTGGGATGTTGTGCTAAGGCATTTCCTAAACAGTTCGCCATATGAGCAAATCTCTGGGGTGCTTTCCTTTTTTTCCCAGGCTTGGACTGCAAGTCAGTAGCCATGCATTCAGTTGTTCAGTGCTGATTTTAGCCTGCAAGCTCAATCGCCACCCTGGGTTGATTCAGCCTCTATGTTATCTTTGTCATGGATCTGTAGTTACAGTTGCTGACTGGATGTCCACCCTTTAACAGCCCACTATTCAAAGAAAACAAAACAATGGTTACCAGCAAACATGACTTGCTGGGTCAGTCTTTGTTGTAGCAACATGAGCTTCAGTAGAGCACAAGTAAAGACTCGCTAAAAGGCTTGGTTTTGGAAGCACAAAAAATAAATGTGTTAAGAAGTGGACTCCTTTTGTAAACCCCCTGTAATTAATGCTTTATTTTGTCTTGAATCCTCAGGAGCATGCCTTTGAGAGCAGTCAGAAGTACAAGGAAGGAAAGTTTATAATTGAATTAGCTCACATGATCAAGGACAATGGCTGGGAGTGAATCTGAGAGCTTTTATTTGAGAACTTGGCTGCTTGTATCTGCTTTCTATATGTCCAGGACTTCGCAGAGAGACCCAGTGAACAGAGACACATGTGCAGGTGGCTCTGCGCACAACTTTAAAAAACCTCACAACCTGATTCTTCTGTTGGCTCACTTGAGCCCTTGAGGTTTTTTCTTCTTTTTTCTTTCCAGTTACAGCTTTTTGGTGTATTCTGTTCTGTTACAGCTGAACCACTATTCAAAGAAAACAGTTTTCACATGACCATTTTTCCCCTAAAAAAAGACTCAAACAATACCTTGTGGTTTTAGTGAGTGTCTGTCTACATTTCTTGTGAGAGACTCTTACTGATGGCAGACTGATGTTACCGGTTAGCATTTTTCTTCTTTGACTCCTGTCGTATCTCTAGCTATTGCTGTGCATGCTTTCTTTGCAGTGTAATGATGGGATATTGCTGGGTAGGGAGGGATCAGTAATATGTAGCACTTCATAGTATTTTATAGATCGGGAGGGGCTTGCCGTGATGAGGTATCTGTATTCATCATATCCCCTGTGTTCCATGTATTACTTTATTTTCTTGACTGTGCAATCTGCAGCCACGTTTGGTACTACACATTACAGCACCTACATAATTGTGACCTGAACAGGAGTGGGTACTTGGGCAACTAACCTTGTGTCAATGGCATTTGTGGCTGGTTCCATGTTGCAGCGGCAGTACCAGTACTCAGTACTAGCACTGGACAGCAGGGGAACCCAATTGAACTGCTTTCCCCAGTAAAGCATTGCCCTGCGTCGCTGCAGATATGACATACTTGAATGCAGTTATTTCTTTTGCACTTTGCTGAGGTCATGACTTCATGAGAGTTTAGAGGCAAATGTCTGTCCCTTTTGTCTGACTCTGCCAGTCTTTTTCAGTGTCTCGATTTGCCTTTTCATTGATGATTGTAAGAAAACTAAAGTATGGGTTGACTGGTTGCTGGAAAAATCATCTCCCTGTAGTTTTAAAATTGTGCTAAATATGCTGAAGGAGCAGAGAATTGGTAGAATAGAACATTCACATTACTGCCCTTTTTAAAGCATTGCCTGTTTTTTCATTCTTAAAAACTAAACACTAAGTTGCCTCCTTTCCCTCATTTGGAAACGCAGGCATTTCTGGAAAAGTTTAAGTGCCACTGAATACAAATACAAACCCTCATGTGACTAATTATCTAGAAGATTCACAACACTTCTGCTGCTATTGATATATTTTTTGTATAAAGAAAAAACTTAATCTTTACCTTGACTTTATTCTTCTGCACTTTTACTGTTTCAACAGATGTATTTGAATGGTCACTGCTGTGTAAATGTTCATTCTGTGTTTGCCTCTGTCCAGCATGAACCTTGTGCCTCTTCAAAAGATCCAGTCTCCTGTTGTGCAATGCATGACTGGTATGCCCTGAGAAATTTCACATTTAGGGCGAGTTTCTTGGGCTTCATTCACCAAAACCTAAACTGTGTACAGTATGTTGAACAGTGTCTCTTTCACAGTAACCTCAGCATTATTAATAACCATGATGGAAGTTGCTATAGTACTAAACGCAAGTGGAATTTTTGTCCCCCTCTCTAATTAGGTGGTGTTTGTTAGGGGGTGGGGTGGGTAAAATGTATTGCATTTTTTAATTTGCAGACTGGTGAAGGATATGATGGCCAGTCTGGTTACTTGGCCTTTATCAACAGGACAGGTAAAATAAATACAAATAAAAAAAAAAAAAAAAAAAAAAAAAAAAAAAAAAACTACTTGAAAAATATACAGACGGAAAAAAAATAAGAATAAAGCATTTTCCCTGTAAGAGTTTTGTACATAATAAGAACATATTTAAAGTTTTATACTTATTTGTACTGGGCAAGTTTCTTCACTTCCCTAACTTCAAGCACTTTTGTTACTGTACCTGTTGGCTTTTTTTTTTTCTTTTGTGTTTGCTTTCACACTATGGTTTTGTTTTCTTCAGAGCTGATAGTGAGCGCAGGGATTTGTGGCTTTTTCCTTTGAAATTCAGATTGCAGTAGCTGGCTCTTTCTTGGACCAGATGAACATTCCATGAGCTGGTTTCTCCTGGTTTTTTCGTTGGCAGTAAATTGGAGGGTGCTAGCAAATCATATATGGAAACAGTGTCCTGGAAAAATCTACAAGCTGTTGTCATTGTAAAACAATTTGAATGATTTCCAAATGATGTGTATCGTGGTCATGCATTTAAAACATGTGAATACAAGAGCATACATCAGTGAAATGTATATTATATAGATAATATGGACAATCTTGATTTGCTTTACAAAAATCCCTTTCTAATTGCAATTAGAATAAAATCTCCCGCTCCATAGCATGGCTTTAAAGAATGTGTTAGCAAGCAGTACTGTTTCTCACATGGAATAACTTGAAGGTGAGCTGGATTCACTTTGAATTGTCTTATAGTGACACTGACTGAAGCTTTAGTGCAGTATAGCAAATGTCACTAAAGAATTTGAACACGGTAACCTTAGAGATGCAGTTTTATGCAAAGGAAAAGATTGTAAGTTTGAAGAGTTATTTTCATAGGACCGTTAAAAATATTATAAGGTCTAAAGCATGTTGTATTTATAATAATTATATTGAGTCATGGCTGTTTTTTTTCATTTAAGTGGGAAAAATAAATGCTTTTTTTAATTTCTTTTTTTTTTTGTTGGCTACATTGCTATGCTAACTGTCTTAGTAAAAATGTATGTCACATTTGTCCAATATTTCCACTGAATTGTATCTTTCAGATATCACAATAAAATCTTTCAATGGTATCCTGCATTTTAATTCAGTTGCATTGTTGCTCCGCTAAAGTTGGAATAATCGTCAGTGTGCATGGGACTGGCACCAGACAACAAACACAGATCTGTGATAAAATGAACGAGCCCACAGACAATTCTCAGCTGAGAAGTTTTTGCTTCATGATGGCAGAGTTGGTTAGCAAAGCTGGTTAGCAAAGCTCAGGACAGGAGTTAATTGCTCAAAACTGACTGATTTGTTCAGATTTTACCTTGGTATTTTCAATTGATTTAAAGAGGCAGCAGATCTGAGCACTGCTTGTTTAAACAGAGCCTTTTCTGTACAAAGGTTGTAAAACCAGCTTATCTAACAGTGAATGCAAGACAAGTCTATTTTTTAAGCAACCCCGTGAGTCTGTTTTACAAGTCCCGAGTTGCCGTTGTTTCTTTATTAGGTCCCTTCAATTTACATATGCCCTTTATTGTGGTTATGTCTCGCTTTGGTTTCTAAACGATCCACACTTCGAGGTACTAGCTTTACAATTGCTCCACAGCATTATTCCACTTTACAACTCCCTTTCATGATCTTACAGTGCCAGCTGTCTAAAGCACCAGGGAAAAGGAGAGAAACTTCACTTGCATGACTTTTACTGCATTCATGCCTGATTTTCATATATATGGTAGTTGCTTGTTCAGCATTATTTGTTCACTCAAATAATGGTTACTAACTACTATATATATATATATATATATATATATATATATATATATATATATATATATATATATATATATATATATAGTTTTGTATTATACAACTGACATAGGAAACAACAAAGAAACTCACATAGCATAATCTATTAAATCTGGTTTTGGCCAGACTTCAAAAAATGGGATTATAGGTCATGATTAAAATGGTCTGGCTAGAAGTTTATGTAATTGATTGAACATTAGGAACAGATGCTGTAGTTACTGATGTTTTAGTATTATAAAGCAATACTGTATATTTACTTGTGCCAGATCTGTCCAAATATCAAAATTACATCAAAAGCAAATTCAATACATTTAAAGGATTCTGCTAAATACCTTTAATGTATCACTTTAACCAAAACCAGTAATTGACTATACATCTATCAAATGTTTTTAAGCAGTTGCAGGGAGACCAGTTCTTTAATAAATGCTTGCCACTCTATATGCATAGCTGAAACACTGAATGTTTTTATCAGTGTTGTGGTGGTGGCATGAGATGCTGTGTCTGATGCCCTTTGAATGCTTTGGTTGCATAACCAGACAAGGGTTGACATTGCCTGGCTTCATCTTCAGATAGCCAATGGAACTGGAAAGAAAATGGCAAAATAAATAGCTCTAGTAAACTTTGAAACGAGCCGTTATTGAATCCATGCCAGATTCTTCAAACTCTCTACATGAAAACAGATGATAGATGGTTTGACAGCAGCGGATACGTTGCTTGCAGTGCTGCTATACTTACTCATGGGTCCGGCTTGAAAAGAATGAAGTATTTTCTGTGGATGGTTCTTTTACGTGCTGTGGCTCACAATCTCAACCCTAATCATGCAAGATTGATCAAAGTTTCCTTACAGCTACAGTGGACTGTCTGAAAACCAGAGCTAGTTGTGATTCCAGCACTGCAGAAGGAAAGGCAGGGTAATACATCCTTCATGCCACCCAGCTCCTGTGCACACACTACACTGGAATGGAATTCATTCTCCAGCTACATTCAAATAGCAGGTCGTCATGGTTTTCATTTTTTCTTCAATCCTCTTTTTAAATAAACAGCTGTTTTTCTGCCAAGTGTTTTATGAAGACTGCATTTAGCTATTCGAACACGGCTATACATGTCTCTCCACTGTTCTTGGGCATTTAGCGATTCAAACATGGCTATACCTGTCTCTGCTCTTCTAGGGCGTTTAGAGATTTGAACACGGCTATACATGTCTCTCCATTGTGCTAGGGCATTTAGAGATTTGAACACAGCTATACATGAACTGCTGTTCTAGGGCACCTTACAGGGTTATGATGATCTAACTTGCTCAGCATTACTGTAATGCTGGAAGTGAAAGATCTGTAGGGTCACAGAACAGAACAGACTTCACATTTCTGCATCTCTGGCCCATAATTTCATTCGGTGCCTCTGGTTCCTCACTGAGATGCTAACTGGTATGATGGATGGGATGGGATGGGATGGGATGGGTAGGGAGGTGGTGTCACTGATTTCACTTTGCTATTTCCCTCACCCCAAGAAGACCAAGCTCTTTTTTGATCATTCTCCAGCATTTTACACATCCAGTCAAAGAGCTATTTTATTTAACTGTGCTGTCCAAGTGAAAAAATACTGACAGTCAATTTACTTGCATTTTTTTCTTTTTTTACGAGGAGGGTAGCAACGGCAGGTCTCCAACAGGGCTGCAGCTGCGGAGGGAATGAAATTCCTAAAATAACCTGCATGGCACAGCTCAACTCCCATTGTCATTCCGGAGAGAATGACTGGACTGGAGCGCTTCGAGAAGCAGCAGAGAGCAGGATTAACAAGACAGAACAGCTTGCGGGGAGGGGATTCGCTCAAGAGATTTAGTGAAATGCAGATTCATGGGGTGTTTCCAGGGCTTTTCCACGTCTAGTTAAGGGTATTGGCTTCAATAGCAATGACTATGAGCTATGAGTGAGTGCTTCTAATATGAAGTGTATCAACAAAGACAATTCCAGTGCATTCCCCTACGGACTGTGTTTCAACCAGGTCCCAGCTGGTGAGAGTCCAGTTAACTCCCAGTACAGCATTGGTGACGCTGGCTGCTTTGCAGTCCTGGATTTCCTTTTCCTCATTAGTACCTGGGTCATGAATAACCAGGTAGTGGCAGTGGTCAGAGTGTGGGCAAATTGGATTTGTCTTCAGTATTAGAGGTAGAATGAAACCTTGACAGGGTTTGCCTATCATTTCTAAAATGCCGCACCACAAGAACCTGTGTTTTTCATCCTGTCTATGACCCAGGCTTACAGCCCCGATCGCTCTGTGACATCCCGTCTGGAAACCTTTCAGCTCTCTTACAGATTGGCTAACTTCACTAAATTACAGGAAGCGTCACAGCACAGAGCAACTCCGAACAGCTCTACTGGGAGCAGACAGGAACACAGCAATCCCTAAACCAGACTCAAAACATTTGCACTTTGCATTTCTACAGCCAGGGTGGGTTTTGTAAAACAAACAAACAAACCTGATTTCATTCTCCATTGTTTACAGTGTAAAAGGGATATTCCCACTCCATGGAATACAGCAGGATTCTCCATATAAGAAATAGATCCATCAAGTCTATCAGCATTTATAATTCCATACGGTCAGTATAAAGTACTGCACTTATGGCTTATTGAGCACACCGGGAACAAATGGGTATATCGGGATGCCAAGATTTGGGGTATTGAGCTCTGGCTCAAAAGAGCCAGGACTTCAAGTTGGGCCCAGGTTCTTGTTAGGATCAGGGTCGGGGTTAGGGTCAGGATCCCATCCTGTGTATTAGGTTAGGCTAGGTTCACACTGCAGTTTAGGGTCAGAGTCAGGGTTAGGATCCCATCCTGTGTATTAGGTTAGGATAGGTTCACACTGCAGTTTAGGGTCAAGGTTATGGTTAGGATAGGTTCACACTGCAGTTTAGGGTCAGAGTCAGGGTTAGGATCCCATCCTGTGTATTAGGTTACGATAGGTTCACACTGCAGTTTAGGGTCAGAGTCAGGGTTAGGATAGGTTCACACTGCAGTTTAGGGTCAGGGTTATGGTTAGGATAGGTTCACACTGCAGTTTAGGGTCAGGGTTATGGTTAGGATAGGTTCACACTGCAGTTTAGGATCAGGGTTAGGATAGGTTCACACTGCAGTTTAGGGTCAGGGTTATAGTTAGGATAGGTTCACACTGCAGTTTAGGGTCAGGGTTATGGTTAGGATAGGTTCACACTGCAGTTTAGGGTCAGGGTTATGGTTAGGATAGGTTCACACTGCAGTTTAGGGTCAGGGTCAGGGTTAGGATAGGTTCACACTGCAGTTTAGGGTCAGGGTCAGGGTTAGGATAGGTTCACACTGCAGTTTAGGGTCAGGGTTATGGTTAGGATAGGTTCACACTGCAGTTTAGGGTCAGGGTCAGGGTTAGGATAGGTTCACACTGCAGTTTAGGGTCAGGGTCAGGGTTAGGATTGGTTCACACTGCAGTTTAGTGTGGCTGCACAGGTTGCTGATGCCGGTGCTGCAGAGATGTGCAATACAGTGTTTTCAAGCCCCTGAATCATTGGCAGCTGATCATCCTGTCAGTTCTATTTTCAGCACCACGCTCTACAGCAGCCCTTTGGGATAAAGGAACAAGACTTGCAAAGCTCTGAGTCATGACCAGTTATCTGCTTTGTGATCACGTCTACATAAACAATCAAGTGAATTCATATATTATATTATTGTTGCACCTGCCTGTCTCCCAGAGAACACGATAAGTTAGGAATGAGATGAGGCCATTTATCCATCAATGCTGTTCCAGATCCTAGCAGCCAATTCATCCCAGAGCTCTCATCTATTGAGCTCAGCATAACCTCATCACTCTCCCTGCCCCGTGTCTTCGAGACTAGATGGTTCACTTCCTTCAGCCTATCTGCATAAAACCATCCAGGCTGACACAAACAGCGTGGGGTAGAAATCAGAAGTAAGTTGCAGCGTTTTTAAAATCTGTTATCGCTCACTCACTTTTTTTTTGTTAAACTCGATTTATTTTGTACTCATTTAAGATCCGTAGGTCTCAGGGTTTTTTTGTTAATTCCTTGTTTTGTGTCCAGTTTGATTTATTTTTTCATTGCGTTGTAAAAGGTCGATAGAATCAATCAAGAATATTACTGTACCTTGCCTTTAGCACAGAACTTTTGTCGCAGTTACTGGTTTGTTGAGCAAACTATAGGAACACCTGCATGTACTTTTATCTGGAAATGAAGTTGTAATTGCACCCAGCAGTGTAACTGCATCCAAGCAGTTGCCTTCTTCAGTGTGATAATATTGTGCACTATTTTATATATAAAGGTTGAATCTGAACTGCCTACAAAAATACCCACAGCAGGTGGGACTTTATTGTGCAATAAAAGTATAACAACTTCACAGTAGAAATCTTTTAACATGGCAGACAGGTTAAACAAATACATAATAAAATAACCATCTGAGCTGGGAAATCATTACAAAATAGCTCAAAGCAGGGCTGAAAAAAAACAATGCAGACGCAAAAGGCCAGACTGCCGTTTTGAAAAGGAATATGTATATATAACCCATAGGAAATGCCATCTATTGCAGCTTCCAGCAGCAGAAGAATCGTATTATTCCATTCTGCCAGACACCTCTTTGCGTATCTTCTTACAGTTTTACTGCAAGCATTTTCTCCACCAGTAAGGAGAAAAAAGAAAACTGCAGCCCACCGTAATTTATTCTAATAAACGGAACTGTTACACACTGCCAGCGTATGTTTAAAATACAACATTAACACAGTCAGCACTCACATATCCAACCCTGTGACTTCAGTGACAGTTAAACGAATGCGACGCATGTCTGACTATTTCATTTTGGCCCGTTCCAACCCTTTTCCATTTTTTCCGGGAACACCAGAAAAAAATACAAATTTCAAAAATAATTAGCTGAAAGGACTGTGTTCTACAATAAGCAGGCTTTCATTCAGGGAGTCAGTACTCTGCTGCTGTGTATAATATTCATGACTGACTTTCATTTTGAAAGCTTTCTCTGATTAGAAGCAGGTGCACTGTTTAGTGCAGATATCCTGAGGTGGTTGTCATGCCAACGCCTGGTTTACTTCAGGTTACGTGAAACCATATGCAGCTTATGAAATACAATTCAGAGGGTGTTTTGCCTGAAAACCACAACAATGATTATGTTTCTAGATGCATCAATAGGCAGGTTTTCAGGGTACGCTTTACTTATACACTCGTTCACGACGCGTTCAAACCGACCCTTAAAGGGTTACTAGCAGACGGGCTCTTGTCTTGCAGAACGTAAGGGACAGAGTCAGTCTTCAAGCAGTCTATTTTGGGTAACTTCTGGTGCTTGCTAATCAATAACAGAAAATGGAGAGTGTGCACCTCCTCTTCTTAATGCAGATAATCAGATTTGACTTTCCGAACTCATTATTGTCCCAGAAAAAAAAAAAAAACTCTCCCAGCAGAGTATCCGGCGATGCCTAATCCTCTAACAGACAGACAAACAGAAGGCTGCACAGACACAGCAACATGGCTTGAAGATTAGCGTGTGTTTGTTTTAGTTTTATGGATACCTAGTTTCAAAGTATCCTAGCAACCTAAGCCTGCCGGTGTTGCAATGGGCATCGTGTGGGTTTCATTGCTTCAGGAGCGTCTGCTTCCCATTATTAACTGCTGTTTGGGAAAGCCAGCTGAGCACTGAAGCAGGCTGCTGCTACGCATGTTCAGACTTGCTGCACGTGAGGCTCCACACAAGAGAGGCATGGAGAAGGTCTCTAACGACCAGCCCCAGGGACCAGGGGGAACCTGCTTTTACACCAGCACACCTTCATGCTTGCATTGAGCTGTGAGAAGAAATGGGCTAAGGCACTCCAACTGGAGCTTATGTCTGTTTTACGGCACGTACCTTTGAGAGCAAGAGAGACAGGGAACTGGTCCCCTCTGTGCACAAGAAAAACGTAGGCACTGGTTCACGTTTGTTCACAGTAGAAAGAACATGCTTGTCTGATCCAGTGCAACTAGAGCTTACTGAGAATACAAAACACTGATATCTTCCGCTGCTGTAAAGCTCCCTTTCCAGTCACACTGTGCTTGCTAAACAGATACAAGAACACAATCAGACAGCGAGCACTAGTTTGGCCTCTTGGGAACACCCTTGCTTCTGTTAAGCACAGCTCTGTTCCAGTGGATGAAGGATTCACAGCAGCTTCAGCAGCCACACACATCCTTGCATTACACAAGAGGTTAAACATGAAAGCCTTACTGATATATTTAACCTCTGAGCGCGCTGGAGAGGTTGCCATGGTAACTAAACACTAACCTGCAAGCAAGCATACTACTGTTTAGAGACTAAGCTGAAGGAGATAGCGTGTCCCTGGCGGTATATGTAAATAATGAGTCATTCAAATAGAAAACTAATTAGACAACACCTTGCAAATAACGGCAGCTTTCGACATTAAGAGAGGCTTTTCTTTAGATGGTGAAGGAGAAAGTTAGTTTATGCTGAATGAAGCATTACATTTCCTTTAGTGTCCGCAAGGACCAGTACAGCAGCAAAGTCTTCAGCATTGCGAATATAAAGCCTCTCTGCTGATGACTATAGCTAGTGTTGCGTACAGAATACTGACCACATCCACTGAACAACTGCGAGTTCCTTTAAGTACTGCTCCACACTTCTGGCCATGTTTTAGTTTCCCTGGCGTTTCAGTCAATACAACCTGATCTTGCCTTGCTTCCCATATTGCAGAACCTTGCAAATGACAATGATGCGTGTGCTTCTCTGAACGGCATAAACAAGGGGCAAAAGAACCAGCAGTAAGAACAATCCCCTTCAAACGGATAATATTTATTTAGTTGAAATGTCACACTCGCTTTGTTTATTGCATGAGCTCGCGGTAAAATCATCTAAATGTTACATTGAATTGGGCTGTAAATTAAATACTTTTAAATGCTGTTAAATACTCACAAAGAAACAGGATATCCCACCTTCTCAGATGCAAACTGTAGTGATTTATACCACATAAATCACTGAATCACCGAATTTCACTGCAAATTGAATGTGCCAAGAGGTCAAAGCAAGTCGATTTCGAAGAAATAAATATTCCAACACCTTGTGATGATTTATTTGAACACCTATTAATCAGCAACCGTCTTCTTCAACATACAAGAGCTGAAACTAGCACTGAACTCAAGCAACGCTAGTATAAGACACAGCTGGATTTCTAGAGCCTTTTACAGCACTAGCAACCCCCCTGGATCCCATACGCTTACTCGGAATGGTTATCTAGTAGGAATAGGATGAGTTGGTACACAAAACAAATCAGTCTGCACTCACTTTACTCAAACGAGTAGTTGAGAATAGGTAACAATTTCTTCTTGTCCTGGAAAATACTGAAAATGATCTACAGCCATGGTGAGACATCTTATTGATCCAGTGCCGCCTTCTTCAATGTCGCTGTGCCAATAGCAAGGCAGCTTTCCTAAGAGTCCTGATTTGTGTGTCCTTGCAGGGCTAGGAAGACCAGCATCACACAGGTGCTTTTCAGTATAATGGGGATCTGATGAAAATATACTTTATCCAAGTGGCTTTTCAACAAGGCGATCGCTTGGAACATACTGTACAAAATGAGGTACAAGACGCTGCTTCTCATAGTGCTCCCAGAGTACTGATTGACTGAAAGGTCACAACAGTGATGATGCACACTGGCTAACGCACAGGGTCGAGCCATCACATGCACGAACACAAACCCTCAGTGGAGCTTGTATCTATATGCATTGAAAGTATTGCTTCTGTCCCATTGGTATAGAAACAAACATATCATCAAGCCTTTCTAAAACTTCAGACTGGTATCGCTTTCAAGCATGGCGACCTCATATGCAGATGGATATAAAAAAAAAACTCTCTTCTAGTCATATATATATACATGGGGACATATGGAAGATGCAAATGCATGATAGCCTCATATGAGGATGCCATTGTCCCCCACATAAAAGCAATTGAAAAAAAATTAAACATGTATATATATATATATATATATATATATATATATATATATATATATATATCACACACACACAAAGTGCTGTAAATGGCAGCTTGTAGCACAGTACTCTCTATCACACAGCACAGTTACTTTGAATTTCTGGATATCCCACATCAAAAAGGATGCACATATTCATTTCTGTACATCATGCCACCTGTTCTCAGCTGCATGTACTTTTAATAATTATACAATATAATACAGAACCACATGGGAATCAAAATCCTGGATACAAAGCAAATACAGAGGGAATGATGCTGTCAGGGCATCTCCAGCACTGATGTACATGGCCCAATGTGAACAGCAAGAATGATGATCAAAAAGTTTGAAACAATAGAGTGGCTGGGACTGGCAGTCCAGCGCTCAGTACCTGCGCTGCCCCGTGGCGTCCAGACAGGTTCACCAGAGATTACGTCATGATGAAGGACTCCTCACAGTCACCATGCCTCTCGAGGTGCTAATGATTTTGGAGTGCTTTCTGCTTTCTGGTCTGTTTAACATGGCTTGGTGCCCACCAATTGGGTTTGAGTTGATAAATAATGGTCATTTCTTTAAAAAAAAAAAAAAAAAAAAAAAAACGGTGAGCTTTTGAATGACCCCTCCAGGCCAATGAATCTCGTCCACACTCCAGCAGTAGCAGCACCCTCAATCACTATACAGTGTGCATGACTGGGGTGAAAGTGATTAACAGCAGGACTATGGAAGCAGGGAGCATTAAAAGTTATAATGAGGCTGAAGTGTACTTGGCATCTGGAAGGAGCAGTTTCACAGCATGTGTGTTTAATAAATCCAGGCTCTCTCTTACACAGGGAGCCTAATGACTTCTAGAAACAGGCTGCTCTGTGATGCGAGACTCCCGTGCAGAATGTTTGTGTGTTCCACCCTGCAAATTACTAACACTACGCATTAATAACAGAGGCGGACGCTGTCAGATAAGTTAGAAATGCAATATGCAATAGGTGTGGATTAGGGGATTGAACTGGAATATGGGGGGGTACCGTTATAGAGGAAGGGAGTCTCCCTGTTTCAGTGCCTCCCCTATGAACTGAACCCCTCCAGTGACCTACAAATACAGATGGATGAATGATATCCTGACGGCGCTATAAATAACAGGACTGGCTGTAGTAATAGCTCGTTCTACATTCAGAGACGTGTTTTTCTGACCTAGATTCTTTTACCCGCGAATGGAAAGCGCTGTATAATTGCGACACAGACGCACCTTTCTTAAACATGACACACCTCCCCTGCAGCCTGACACCAAAGGGAGCTGTTCTTGTTCCCTCAGAAGGGCAGTCAGATGTAAAAGACACAGTGAACGCTATCCAGAACCCTTCTGTCGGTCTCTTTCAGAAGTCGGCTTGTTTGAAAGCAGGAGAGTTATGTGTCTGCTGCTCTTTCCTCCCCAATTCCTACTGCCTGTAAAACCACATGACCTGAATAACAGAGGACAGTAAAGCCCAGTAAAGGAGCTCCACAATGTTAAATGCTTTTAGATTTATGAGAACATGGTGTCAGAACAGTATACTGTACCTGTGCTTTGTACTTGCCAGGTTTGCCTCTGACCTCTGCAGTCAGCGTCCCGACACCCTGAAATAAAACGTCACTCCGCTCCTAACCCTAAGACAAGGACTGTCTCCTGGGAAGCGCCTTGCAATGGCAGTCTTATTTCAGCTTTGATATGCCATGTACTGCACCAGCACTAACAGGGTTAAAACACAAAGCAGAACTGCAATCTAATAAAACTCAGCTGCTCCTGTGTGTTTCCAAGTGGAATGGAATTCTAATGCCCACTTTTAACAAACAAGGAGCCCTGACAGCCTTGCTAAACAGCACCTACAGAAAAACAAGGGTTTAGCCAAGGCAATTATCCAAAACTTGCAGATGAATCCCCAAGGCTGTGTATTAAAAAAGAACAAAAGGTCAAGCTAAAGATCTGTTTGATTACACCAAATGCATGCAATGTGGCAAAGCATGGTTAATAATGTATGCTTAAAACGCAAACACTGCACAGACTGAATACATGTTCACCATACAAAAGAGGCAACAGCTCATTATGGAGGACTGGTGCTGCACCTTTAAGTGATAGACGGAGCACTATCCCGTTTATGAATGTGTGTTTTCCATATCAAGCAGTGTTGTGTGTGATCGGTGCGAGGAAGCAGTTGGAAACACTTCCTTTGTCAGGCAGTTAAGTGAGTGGAATGTGTCAACAAACTGATCAAACCAGCAGTGGCCTTGTGGGCTGTTTGCACCCGTTGTAAACATTAAACAATGGGTTATTCTAGCGTTGGGGTGAGACAGCAGCCCTGGCGATTTCCTGAAGACTTTGATCATTGATTTAGTTAGAAACAGCATTCCTTCACTACTTGCGTTTCAAGACTGAATCTCTCCGTCTCTGTCAGAGATACAAGGACACCATGTGGTACTACAAGTACCAGAATGCATTGCAAGAGCCAGGATCCATATGGCCAACCAAGTTCAAGAATTTACAGTACTGTACCTGACTAGCACACATCCAAGCCACACACGAGTGTCTGTGCAAGTGGTGTAGAAACACAGAGCAATCATTACTGTACTTAAACAACATTTAGCTATTGAATTGCTATTTAACATGGCGACATGCTTTATGAAGTCAGAATCATTTTTGTCGGGGTCACATATAAGCAAACATTGTGGGGTTCAGTTTCACAGCGCCAACACAAAATAATAAAAAAAAAAAAAAAAAAAAAGCTTTGTTCGTAAATACAAGATTACTGTTTCGTAACAGGGTTATTACACTGGTATAGCTGCATGCTCTTCAAATCACCTGTCCAAGAGATTTTGAAGCGCTTTAGGCTTTTTCACTAAATATCATTCATTGTATATTTTATCTTGCCTGTGTACATGGTATCTGGGTGCTTGAGGTATTTGTTATGTTTATAGCTGAGGTGAGAGCTCAGAACATGAACTGAAAACAAACCTGAGTGGTAAACCTCGCCCATCGCATTGCTGTATGCAAACAGTCTGGGCTAAACTGGCATTGCAGTTTATATCAGAGCTCCACATCATCTAACACGTTATTTTCCAGCCCTTGCCTCAGAGAAGAATTGCTTTTGCTAGCTCTCCATAAATAGATGCAGCATTTCCCAATAGAATGAAATTGCAATTAAGACCATAATAATCTCTATTCCAACCCAAGTCCCAAAGCCCACCACTGATTCTCCATATCTGTCAGAATGGGTTTTCTCTTCTCGCTGCTTGTTTCAGCTGGACCTACAGCCCTGGGTGCAGGTCCATCTCTCCACAGCTCTTCTCCTGTCACGAATCATTGACTGCACACTCTCTAGGATCTGCCCAGATCCTTGCGTTCATAGGAGGGAAGCGTTGCTGGGATCTCTGATATTGTCTGTCTGTCTGACTGGCTGGCTGTTCAAGACCTTGGCCTGGGATCTTTAAGCAGGAGATAGAGTTGTTTAACTGAGCTTTAGGCAAACTTTTAAAAATTAAAGCTGATGAGATTGGATTGCCCAGATCTTGTTCAGAATAATATATCCGATATATCCTTGGTAGACACGAAATTCACAAGAAAATATCCGTCAGCAATCAGGAATGTGAATGATCCTGGAAGGACACAGGGTGAGTTGCAGATAGCAATCACCCTTCCTTTCTCCCCCTGGAGCAAACGTAGCCATATGTTTTTGTTTCTTGCGAGCGGCCCTGATTTATGAATTGCTCAAATTAATTTGACTCGGCTGCCCCCTCAATAGGAGACGACTCCAAGTTCTCAGCACTGCAGGCACATTAGAAGAGAAGTCACTGGGAATCAGAGAGTGTCTGTGTGATTTCACAGCAGTGTTCCATTACCAGCCTTCTATTTCTGGAGGATGATGTCACCCAAGAAAAGCAATCAACGACCTTACCCAGGAACTGACTCCGAGCCTGCTGGATACAATTGCATCTGAATGCAAGGAGAAGATGCAAACCTTGATCTCCAACAGGAACACAATTGAAAATGGAACAAACGGGAACAGCTAATGCAAGGCAGACCAACAGATGCAACTTACATTTGTGTGATCAGATATGTGCAAGCGCTTAAGAAAGCAACAACACTTAAACAACTAGGGGTCTGAGTAGTGGGGTAATACAGGCAACAAACGCCCTAGCCCAGGTAGTCTCTCCCAGTGGAGGGCTGTGCATTGTGGGCAGCTTGCTGTGTACAAACAGTTTAATTTCCAGTTCTCGGACAGCTCCAAGACAGATGTTTGCAGGTACTTAAGAGCATGCGTTTCCCAGGAGACTGAGGTGGTCTCGCACAGAAACTAAATAACAACATTACAAATCACGGGTCTCATGATAACACCATGACGTCGGTTAGCAGCCTGATCCTGAGCAACGAGCCCAGTAAAGAACACTGGCTGCAGACCTGGCTGATGAAGAGACAGGTACAGATCAAGAAAGTAGCTTCCTCATAATGTGTGACATTCGTCATCTCTCACCCCTTATCTCTTTAGACGATCGTTGACTCTGAGTGGCTGTGCGGTCAGGTTACCCAGTAAACTGCACAATAGACCACTGTTACTGTACGGTAATTGCCTTTCAATTCTGCAGCCCTGACCCACTTTCCACTTCCTCACCTCAGACCGCACAGGTTACTGTTTCCTTTGTAAGCAGCTCCAGCTCATGGGTTCCAGAGGCATGGTCCGAGTCACCGTGGTCAATACAAGGCTGCCTCGAAGGCTGTTGTGAACACAGAGACGTAGGAGAGGGGAATTATTGAACCGATTTCCATAGTAAAGCAGCTACTGCCTGTAACATCCCTCAAAGCACTCCGACACTCAGGTGCTTCAGGGATTTCTCTGTTGACAGTGGAAGCATCTGCAAGATGTTTGCATGCACAGTGCAGACAGCAGCTTCTGAATGCAACTGAACCCACATTCAAAACAGCCACTGCCCAGCAAGAGCCTGCATGTTCCACCACACCCCTCCTCCGACCATGGAGCTGAAAATGTACATTTTGAACAAGAGTGAAGCAGAAATCCCACCAGACTTTGGGTATTTAGGTTTTGCAGTCTGTGGACAGAATTGCCCAGCGTTGTAACCTGAGAATTGTAGGTTTTATTTACTCACACTTGCATGCAAAAAACACTTAAACATGCAAAAAAAAAAAAAAGAAGTCCTGGTGTAAATAGTTATTTTTCGTAAGCTAGTCCCCTGATTGCAAGTCTGTGTACAAACCTCCAAAACCAATCCCTGTCTCTTCAGATCAGATACGCCTCTGTGTTTGGGTGCATTGCTGTTGCCACAGTGCTAGGGCGCTGGAGATAAGCCAGTGGCTACAGCCCTGTCAATATGGAGACAACTGACCACTTCAGATGTGGAGCGGAGTCTGGGCTATTTATAAAGCTTGGAAAGTCACACACAGGTCTGCTTTACGTCGTTTGAACTTGGTGCCCCAGCATATAAAGGGAGCCAGATGTTTTCCATTAGATTTATTTGGTTTCTGCTTTTCCAGGCATTTTCGGGCCTGTGCAGTAAATGTTTAGATCTCAGGGAAGATAAACTGACAATGAACTGATGATGAAGTGCTTGTGGAAAATTAGAAACTCTTAACTAGAGATTGAAGCCCAATACCTCCCCTGAATATAAGCACTCTACAGCAGACCAGAGTGCATCTGAACACACACACACACACACACAGAGGTTGGAATATCATTCTATAGTTATATAAGGTTACTTTACAGAGCAGGTTATAATAAAAAATAGTAATAAATAACAGTGATAAGAAAAAAAAAAAAAAAAACTGAAATCTTAGTAGGAGCAAAAGCTATTATTCTCAGCAGCTGTCATTCCTCTATATTTGAGTCATTTATCCAGCCTGACAAGGAGCGGTTTTTTATTCCTTATATTGTTTCCACGGGCTGTCTGAAATTGCCTCATTGTATGGTTGTCTCTACATATTTTAATGGTGTGTTAGGAGGTGGCGCTGCATATTAAAATGATCGTTTCAATTTGAACTTTCTGCATTGCCAAAATTATTTTACATTGGGGAATAAAATCTGACCTTAAATGTGAAGTGTTTGGAAGGTAATTGTCTTGGAGAACCTGGATCCCAAACTCAGCTCTGTTTAATAAAAATAACACAAACACGTATGAGCCTTGGTCTTTTCTAAGGAGAGTCAGGGATTAGATTTATCATACAGTGGCAAGTTTAACACACAGTCTGTGTGTGCCTGCCACCACACTCCTCACACCTGACTGGAACCGAGACTGTGACTCAGCCCTGTCGCGCTCGCTTCTGAGATACACTCCGGATATCTGACCATGCAGAAGGAAAGCACCCTGCTTCATGATCTCAGTGTCAAGAACACAAACCCAGACTTGTACGAGACCAAACGTCACACACAAGACACATCAGAGACACTGCTCCCACGTCTGCAGAAAAGCACTCACTCCCCACGCCGCTGACCTGTGACCTGTCCACATCTTCAGACTTCATTCAGGTTCAAAGTTCACTTACGGAACCCGCAGAGTCTAGAAATCCGAGCCGATGGAAACTGTGACGCAAACCATGTGGAATTTTTGCTCGGCTATGGCACTGGTAACGATTTGCCTCATTAACAGGCAATTGGGTGAACCTTCAATTAAAGTATTAAATTAAACAAACACAGGATGCACTCAGGAGCACATAAGAAAGGATTTATAACAACAAGCAAGTTACAGACGCAGACGCACTGGTTGTTGGGTCTCTGCGGTGTAGTAAAGTGCAAAGCTAGAATCCTCTGCTGGTTTAGGCCGTGTGGTTCAGGTGTAGCTGGATTTTCCTCATCATCCACTGCAGCCACTCTGGATAAAGCACACATCTGAAACCTCTCAAGGGGTGTATTTCTTTGTCAGGAGGACAACTCCTGCGAAACATTTTTTAGCACATAATGGAAACCATGGATCTAACAGCATGATGCCTTTGCCGTTGAGGGCTCTTGATTGAAATCTCTAGCTGGCACAGAGTTCTGCTGGGATGCAGTTTGACTGTCAAACCCCTCCGACGAGGCTGGTGCCTTACATTGCATCGGGTTATACTGAAAGAGGCTTGAGAAAGCAGACACTGGAGCAGGCATATTCATTTGCAAAGCAGCGCTGTCCTGATGTGTACTTTTCCTTTCAAAGCAGGCCAGTGTTTGAATGTTTAATCGTTGCATTACTCAGCTCTAACCCTCAAAGCTGTCACTTTTAAGAGGAATACAACTGGAACCGAAGGCTTGTCGTCTTAATCAAAAACAAAACCTGTGCTGCCTCACGTAAAACCCTGCTGGGTTTGGGACTGTGCAAAACGTCTTTCTTTGAGAACAAGTCTTTAGAAAGTGAATGCGCATCTTCCCCAGGCTTTTCAAACTGAACCACGCCACATAAACTTCCGTTCAAGACCGTCTTAAAATGAAACTTCAAAAAGGTCAAATGAACTGCACAAGGAAGCAATGGTATATTAAAAAAAAAAAAATTGGGCATCACTTTATATTCCACACGTCTCTGGTTTCATCCATCTAAACTGGTAACAAAGATTGCGGTTTACTATTAGCCAGGAGCAGTGTTCTGCACACACAGCATTTGTATGGAGGCCAAGAAAAGCCTTCAGCTGCAGTGCTGATGTCGACAGCAGCCTCCTCTATCCCTCTCTCTTGTGCTGGTGTCAAACACCCAGCATCAATTCACGAAGGACATACCAGTGACACTAACAGACCTACGCCACTAGAAACTTCCTTCTGTGTCAACAACAAATCGGGCTATTGTTAATACGGGGGTCACAAACAAGTAAAGCGGGCAATCAGCGAGTTACCACAGCTGTCGAATAACAGCAGGACAAAAAACTGCCTATACTGAACTTTCACTGTACTACTGTGATGCGAAAAAATAAATAAATACAAAACAAAAAAGGTGTGCCATGCTGGTATATTCTCTTCATTCAACAATCAAATTTGCACTGTGCAGAGACTAGGAAACAGTGATGTTTAAGTAACGGTCGTCTCTATGCAGTAGGTGTAACAGATTTTGTGAAACCAGGTGTTTGAAGGCTGGAAATAAATGGAAATAAAGCAGCACAGCAGACTGTTGAGCTACTTCTTGTAATGAGAGCTCCCGATTACACAACCTGAAGAGGAACAAAGCAGGAGCTGAATCATTCTGCAGAAGGAAGGGAAGCAATCACTGGTTAACGAGTCTGAGCTAAAGTACTGTCTGTAGGATGAAACAAAACAAACACAGGATGGGTTACATGTTTTATGCTAGTACACAACAAAAATCAACACAATCCAACTATCAAAACCATACAAACGATCAAGTTTACAGCAAAACAGGTTTATAGAAATTATACTATAAATGACCTCTTACATTTATAGTTAAAAGATCTATTCTTGTTGACATCTATACAGGTTCTAAAACTGAGGTTTTGTAAAAGTAACAAATTCAATTCATATCCCAGATATACTCTGAACTCAGATTTAAAATGGGCTTTTTTTGAATAAAAAAAGGATTTAAAACCATGGGAGTAAAATTAGATACTTGGATGTTTAAAAAAAACAAACAAAAAAAAAAACACAAGTGTATTAAAGAAGGCTTGCATTGTGCTGCTCGGTATTCACGCCTTGTTAGAGGCCCCTCCCCTGGGGGGCTGGCAGGGCTGGGTGCTCCCCGCTGCTGTCACCAGCTCTCACTGTAAACAGGGCTGCCCCGTGACTCCCCCCCCAGGACTCCAGGCAACAGCTTGAACCACCACAGCCTTGAAAAGGGTTAGGAGGCCTGTATGTAATCCAGTCCGACTCAACAAGCACAGTGGCTGGAAATTGTCATTTTCAACGTCACTTTTATTAGATCTTTCCTCAAAAAAAAAAAAATAGTTTGCAAGCAGAGAAAGTGAATTTTAATAATGAAAAAAAAATCCTCTTTGCACGTAGAATGAATAAAAAAAAAAAAATAGTAATACATTTTCTTAGACCTTATTCTACAGAAAAGGTCTCTTACTGGTCACCTCTATCCCAGAGTTGCAGTCTGCTCCATGCGTGCCACTGTGCTTCAGTCTCTCCCTGCTCTACCAGGAGCTGAAGTCCCCGAAGCCCGTCTTTCCCTTCAGCTTCTTGCTTGCTGAAGCAGCTGCCGAGGCAGAGGCTCCGCTGGTCGAGGGGCCACTGTCCTCGGCACTGGCCGTCCTCTTACTAGGAAAGAAATCAAAACGACAAAATCAAACCCCTTAACATCTACAGGAACATCTAACAAATCTAGGCAAAAACTGAATTAGAAAAGACATTTCTAAAATCAGAAAATCAGCCACTTTGCAAAGCTGCTGTGCAAGAAATATCCCCTTCCTGATCCCCTGGAATCCTGTTTTCTCATCGCTGTCTTGAAAAAGTTTAATTGCATGGTTTTAACACAACAGCGATGGAAAAACAGAGACAGGACACTAAACATAAAACAAGGAGGGTCTACAAAACAGCGAAACAATCCTGCGCTTGCACCAGAAGCATAACAGACCCACACTATCACAATGATCGGTATATTAGAGAGGAGTTTGTTTTGTGCTCCTTACGTTGTAACTGTGTTGATGTATTTGCCCACGCCGGGCCGGTAGGTCTTTGGGGCCTGGCTGTCCTTGCTCTTTGGAAGGACGGCATTCGCTTTGGCTTTCTCCTCTGCCTCCTCCTGAAGAGTCTTCTCCCTCTCGGCTGCAATCTGACAACACCAACAGCAACCATGAATGACGCTGATATGGCGCCTTTCTCGATCAGAACTGTGGCACAAGCACAACTTGATCTGCTGTGTGCGCACCTTACATGAATGTTTAATCCTGCAGACTAACAAAACTGTCATCTACCATCAAGTACATAACGCGTAAGCATGGATATCAATAGCACTTTTTATGGTGTTGTTTCATCAAAATCAGACAACTGCTTTCCAAGATAAGAGTCCATGAATTTCCAAAAGACAAGCAGTCTGTCAGATCAGATAAGCTGCTGCCAATGTGCCTGTGCCTGGCACTGCACCTGGTCTTGTGAGACTAGATGCACCGTTTATAAATGCAACACCAACACTGCTTCCTGGGTATCAGTGTTACTGAAACCAGTCACGCCATGACAGATTAACGCACACATTTCTTCTGACAGTTTCTGACAAGTCAAGTATTGCCAGCTGCGCTGAAGTGAAGTTGACTGTATTTTTTTCCCTCTGTGTGTATTTACATGTTTGAAAAACAGGATGCAACTCATAACACCAACCTGGACATCTGCCTCCTCATAGGGATCCACAAAGACTGTTGCATTCAGAAGTTTAATCTCTGACTGGGAAGATAAAAAACAATCAATCACAATCTATACATGCTATTAAGGGATTAGTGTGGGGATTTAAAAAAAAAAAAAAAAAAAAAGGTACAATGGTCAATGCAACAATATGTTTTATCATCACAATGTAGTTTCCCTGCGAGGTTCTACTGTTTGTAAACTGTGCCTGTACTACAGCTGGACAGCCAGAAGCTCACCAGGACACGTCTGCTTCACCCACATCGGCACAGCAAGGACAAGGCTGAACCGTAATTGACAGTCAAACAGCAGAGTGGTGAAGTTGCCAGAGTGCATGAGAGAGCTTGCCTCTTAAAGACTGATGGGCCATCTAGGAAAAAATGAATATTTCTCCCAGGAAACCCCTCCCCCATTTTCTGCAACAAGATTGAGGAGGGCTGCAGAGTGTCCCACTTCTACCCTTCAGTGCTGGACCTCGCTGCTTCTCTGGACCAGGAGGGCAGAACTGCACGCTTTACAAGCATCCAGACAGTCGCTATTAAAGAGCCACAGTGCAAAATTTGTAGGGGCAATCATTTGTTATTTTGCGTAAAACACTCACTTTTGCATGTATGGATCAGAATTGGGAGTCTGTTTTTTCAGGAGACACTGAAGCAGATTTGTTTCTAGTTTAACAGATTCCTTTTAGTTTCTTTAGAAACATCCAAAATCAAACAAAACTTCCTCCATGACATATAAGGGCTGCTTCCATTCTGGCAGAAAGGAGCATCTGTAAAGCCAGGATTCCTGACAGCATGCAAGAAAAGCATCTTCATGTAGAAAACACGTTTCTTAAAAGCGGTACTTCTGCCTCCACAGTGTGGCTTTTACCAGGTAGGCCAGTTTAGCACACGCTGTATCCACGAGACACATGGGAGTGTATTGCATCCACGTGCTGAGGGGAGGGTTTTCAATTGAAGGTCTAGTTATGTCTTTGCGATGGTTTTGATCGATACCTTTGGGCGGTCTGTTTTGGGGTCACTCTCCACGTTTTCCAATGCAGTTAGTGTTTCAAAACCCCCAACCACTCTGCAAGAAAACACAAAACAACACATTCATTATACCAAATGAGTCTATATGTCATGCTTTCTTTGTTGTACCCCATCTCTTGCTGTAGAAAAGATTTTAAGTTTTAGCCTTCAACTGAAATCATCTTTACATTACCAATATCAGTTTAGATATCCATCACAACATTGTATTGGCATGAGTAGACAATATTAAAACAAGAGATTTAACATAGCCTTTGAATAAATCCAACTCTTCACACCTCTCCCAATCCTTGGCAAGCCAGAAATTAAACTTCCCTGAACAAAGTCTCTGACTTGAGTCCTGCCCAGCCTCCCCTCTGTGCCACCAGGCTTGTTTTCAAATGGGTGGCCTGTATAACGTTCTGCCGTGACTTTCTGGTTCAGTGGACCATCCCACACCACTGACTGTTTTAAGCGCTCTGTAATATTCTAGTTACGAGAGTCAGATGATGCCACTCCCCTGATTTAGCGACAAGGCAGAATTATCAGATGTCAGCAAAAGGCACGTCTGTCTCAGAACAGCCGGCTTGTTTTTCTACCACTCCCACACTGCCTGGAGCATAGAAGTGGCAGAGGAATAAAGACCCCCCCCTCAGCCTGGTCCTCTGTGCCACTGAAACAGTAAACTGGCACGGAACAGCCCCGTTAACACTACTCCGAGTGATTACACCAATAACTGAGCACTACTTACCTTGACGCCTTTAGAAAAATCAAGCCAGCAACTTGTTGCAGACTCACCTTTTCTTTGTGCAAAAATAATATTTTATTGTTTTTTGAAAACTAATGTTTACACAGAAAGACATGTCATTGGTTCATTATATTGTACAAAGATCCCTGCTGTAATACCTTTGTACATGATGTATTTGAGTGTATACAATACAACTGCCTTCTTACAGTAATGCAGGACATCGATTACATCTTTTGGCCACTCCCTTATTTCTGTTCAGTTAAAACAACACATATCCATTCCTAGGAGTTTGAAATATATGTTTGCAGACTCTCTTCTTAAAACAACATTATAAAGCCAGTGCAGGACCTAGGCAAGAGGCACTGACTTGTGGCTTGTCAAGTCCAAGGCCTTGTTCCAAGTGAATAATTCAGGACCCGGTTGAAAGCGCCACAGTACTGGACTGAAAGCTAAAGCCTAAAGCTAACCCACAGTCTTGCTGAAGACTGTGTTTCCATTCCACCCCTCCAGCCATCACTTAGGTGTTACATCCTTTCACTGGGTTTTCACTGCACTGTTAGAACACGTCTCAGCCCACCACCGGGCAGGAAAACATTTCACGCCGAACCTCTGGAATCTGAAAACATACTCAACGAAGGGTCAGGCTCTTCCTGGGTAGAATAACCGCATTGCAAAATAAATAAAAAAAAGCAAGGATCACTGGCATTGGGCATGTCCTGAAAACCAGCATGTGCATGATAACTTCAAATAGTTACTTCTTACAGGAGTGAGAGGAAAAAAAAAAAAAACAGATACCCAGGAACATCGATCCTACTGTTTTGTCAAAGGGACAATACTGAGGCATGTCCTTTTATAGGAGGGTGAATACTGAGACACTATCTATGGCACTGCTTAACACAGAGCGCCTTTTGGCAAGGCAGTTTTCTTTTTTACGATAGTAAAATCTGCCTTTTCACGCCACAGCAAAAGTGTATTTATTTTTTATACAGGGGTCCATCAACATTACAAATGTACGAATGGAACCTGGAAACAGAGGTCTCTATACAGGGTGGTCTGTTCTAGGTATGGATCCTGTAATTGACGATTCCCCCTCTATGGGATCTCTCAACAGTTCAGACCTTGGACAGCTTGGTAGGTTTTCTTTTGAAGAGGCTGGTAAGACAGGTAAAGGGAACTGGAGTGATTTAGCCTGGAACAAAAATTTTGAGGAGACAACAGAAGCCTTTAAAAGCAAACTCCAGACTCGGTTAAAGAGCAGCACAGACATCAGGACCCGGAACGTTTCCTAACACTCATTTTCAGTTCATTTTTCAACTCAAAATGGTGCAGTTTGTAACTTTGGGTTTCTCTCAAATACAGCTAGCAGCAATTGTTATCATTTTGGTTAGATTAGAATTGAATGGCGTTTGGTTTTATTGTGCTTCACGGTGGTGCTGAATATTTCTGTACGTTTAACAGATTTCTGATTCAAGCCACGTCTGTCACAAACACCTGCTTACTTTAACTGTAAAAGTTTACATTTCTCCACTCAAAATCATAAACTAACTGTTTATCTGATCAACCCAGAACATTTTGAATTGTAAACATTTTTTACTTTATAATGCTACATGGATTTTTTTCTCTCTCAGCATATTGCTGTATTTCTCCTTGTTTCATTCATTTCGGTCCAAAGCAGTTACTGTTGTTTCATCGGTCAGAACTAACAAAATAAAAGATGAATGAATTCTTACCTCCCAAACACTGTGTGCTTCCTGTCCAGATAGGTGCAGGAACGAAATGTGATGAAGCTGTGGAGAGAGCAGCGTTATTCTTAATATAAAACTGCACAACAAGCACATGGAAAAATTAACATTGAATCATATGCAATAAATAATCTGAACTTGCAAAACACACTGCTAAGGGGGGGGTGGGGGGGAACACAAATTGCTTTATGTTCATCCATCTTGCTAACATGATCTAGTAACTGAATTAGTAATACTGTCTAGCATCACTTTGGGAATGTTTCTTGAGCTCTGCAGGAGCGTTTGGCAGTGGTTTCCACACTGAGGGAGTCTGGGTGACACTTACAAACACACCGCTCTGGGAGGCCAAGCCAGGGACAGTGGATTTAAAAAGATGGGTTTGGGGTTTAAAAAGGCTCACAATTGCGATTTATTGGTATTTGGTCCCGAGTTTGCCATGCTGAGGACCCCGCGGCCCTTGTGCGAGAGGTTGGGTTTGAATTCATCTTTGAAAGGTTTTCCCCAGAATGACTCCCCACCTGAATCAAAAACAAAACAGACACAAGCATTCAGCTGGAGAGGGAGCCCCGGAGACCAGTTTACAAGCATTCAAACTCAAAAACACCCTTCAAACCCACTACGTTACTGCAATGCCTTGCATGGATTCCATTCGAACTCTCTCAGCACTAGCTAACTTTACAAAAAGACAACGTCCTAACTAACTTCAGTGTTAGAAAAGATTGAAAATAAATGACAGAGGCGCACGTCCAGGAGTAGGACTTGTCTGCGGTGTTGAGTGGAGTTTTGATCCCCCCTGGCCCCAGACCTATTTTAGAAGGCAGCAGTGTTGACAGATCGAACACTGTAGAGGCCAAGGTTTTATCATTCTCTCTCAGTCTTAGCTGCAGAATCCATCTCACTGCACTCTCATCAACACTTAGTTCTTTTTTATCATCATAATCCTCCAAGGGTCCCACAATATAGAGCAGTCCCATATAGTATTAAAGTCCCCCCAGCTCTCTGCACAATAGAGGTGCAGGGACGGGTTCAAACTCACTTCGCTGCAAGACCTGGGAGGTTCAACACAAAAACACATTAGGCTGCCCAGGGACGGCACAAACACTGTTTCCATTTCTTTCAATTACTGTAAGCCTTGAATTCTAGAACAGGTTCCAAATGAAGGACCGAGTGTCACACTAGCAAGAGGAATAATGCATCTTGCTATGTGCCAGCAGGCACTCGAAGCTATGATAGATTTCATCTGGGAGACAGTAATGTGACATGGAAAGTGACAGAAGACATTCAGAAAAGTGGCAGTGCAGTCCAATGCACAAAAGTACAGTGGAGAACTGGGCATATGGTCAGTGGTTTAATTCCTGAATCATTAATCACTGGTTAGCAATCAATGACGTGGCAGCTTGCATAAAGGCTCGAGTCCGAAGTCTGACTGAAGTTTAAATGGCAAGGTTATACATCGATACAGAATTACTAAACTACCAGCTTCTGTTTCAAATCACTGCATATAGTCAATATGTTTGGGTTGTACGAAGTGCTCCATGAGCGCAAAGAATCTAGAGTTTTACTATTGAATATATTCGCCCAGCAAAGGGAGACCTTGAAACCATAGATGTGTTAGTTCAGCACCGTTTAACTCTTTGTTGCACGTTGTACACAAAGCTGCAAGCCTTTGCCAATAATTACAACTACAGTTAACATCTAGCCCTGGTGCAGCATGATGTACAAGCCAGACAGCATGCAACAAAGGGTTAATGAGCTCCAAATTCCACGTGTGTAAAGCCAGCCTTGGTAAACAAGCAAGGTGATAAAACCAGCTTTACTGCAGAGTCCTCCGAACTCAAGAGCGCACATCGTGAGATTTAGCAGCTTTGCAATTTAGTTTTAAATGCAGCATGCTGCTATAAAACCTCCCTTGGTGATATTTCTGCATTATTTATGACAAACCTGACATTTCCCCTTCACATCAGAGGAGAAATGAAAAGGTCAACTCATTTCCACAATGCTCTAACGATAAACCAAGATCCCAGTAAATTTGGGGGGGAAAAAAATAAAATATTTGCAGAAGTCTGGGCAGTTTGGCAGCATCAAACGTCTTGCTTTAGTAATACCCAACCCATCTACACCAAAGCATTAGGCTGTTCCAGACACAGAGGATATACTAGAGAACGGACAGGCAGGAATGGTGGATTCGTGCAGAAAAAAAAAAAAAATAAGCAGGTTACATTCATCTTGCTAACCGATAATCTCCATTTAAGTGCTGTGATATTTATCGTCGTTTTGGCATGCAAATAGAAACCTCTGCGGTTCATTAAATCCTTAAGTTATTCTGCACACAGCAAACTTAAAAAGCCTGAAGTGGTTCAGTTCATCAAGGACCATCATGAAAACGACCACAAGTTAAAAAGCCACCAAACCTGAATAGATTGCTACTTTCCGAAGTTAAATTATTTTCCATGTTTAGCTCCGAGACTTTATGCTTTCCTACTTGGGAAGCGGAAAAAGAGAAATGGCGCTCAGGGATCACTGCTCTGCATGTACGATACATTGTGACTTGCAAGACCAGGATCCAATAAAGTATTCCTGAAAAGACAGGCGCTGACCCTACTGAACCAAAAATAACCCGAAATGTCACAAATCTGCCAAGCCTCAGACATCTCACTGAATAAAGATACATCTGTTTCACAACTATAACCATAACCAGGTTTATTCTTTGAAATTGGTCAATGCCACCCATGACTGCTCTAATTGTAAAAATTTTTATAAAACTCTCTGGTTTCCAAGGATTAAGACTGTAGACCTTGTCGGGACAGCCCTGCATGAACTGATCGGGCAATCCAACCCAAGTCCAGAATCCAGATTCGAAGTTTAAGCTTCAAATGTCTTACAGCTATTCTACGTTATTTATGGACTGCTAACACTGTGCCAGCTGATCGAACGAGTAAGCGTGCCCAGCACCATCGTGCCAGATAACGAGACTCCAGCATCATTGCAAAGACATACACCTTTCAGAACAAAAAAAGGGCATAAGAAGCAGTCCAGCTTCCAACAACATTCACCAATCTGCACCCTTACATTTCAAGCAAATGCCTTCACACCACAAAATTGCATCATCACAAAGTGCTTAAATGGAAAATAGGACAACCTGGCCAATACATGGCAACCCGACATGCCAAACAATCGATTCAATGTGTCTAAACCAGAAGCAAACCCTGGCAGGCTGAATCAGGCTAAGTGCTTCACAGGCAAGCCCTGAGCTGACCAAACTACCATGATGCAGTGCCAGGGTTAGTGCTCTGATGGGCTCTAGCTCTCCGCCTAGACCGCAATCAGGAGAAAATCCTTCAGCCCTTGTCAGCAGCCGTGGACAACTCAGGCAGCACCACTCCGAAGGTACGACCCATCAGAAACCAGCTGAACTTGTAAATGCTTTACTGCTGCAGAGCCTTGGGAGACGACCCTTTCATGACATCACCACAAATAGCCAAAATAAACTCCAAGAACCAAGACTTTAGCAGCCAAGAGATACTGAAAAGCAGCAGGGTATCTACTGATAATGAGAGTCCAAAAGTCCTGGACTGACCTGGGGGGTAGGGCTCCGCTTACCATGCAACACGTTGAGATAATCAGCCGTGGAGAAAAAAAAAAAAGAGAGAGGCATAGCCTTAGCAGCTAAGCCACAGCTAACTTAACCTAGACGCATGTGATTATTATGGGACATGCTGTCTGCCTGCCTGCCTGGAGGGGGCACAAAAAAATTCCCTAGCCCTGAATTCTATTCTGAATGTTGCCCAAACAAAGAACTGCTATGCAGCTTCACATTGCGAGGCTGCAGACAGGCGTAACCGATCAATCAAAAACAAACACTGCAGTTTAGGTTAAAAAAATTCTGCACAAACTAATTTGGAAGAAAACTATGTCTTTGTTCAGTCCAAGAATGAACAGCCAATTGAGGTCAAAGCCGTGCAATCAAAACGTGAAGCTTGTAACACTGCCCAAGGAAGTAAATGGCCTTTTATAGACCATTAACTCGCTTTTTAACTGAATATTAAAGACAGATGTTTTTTGTATGCTCTAGCAGCAGGTAACGCAGTCTGTGAAATGACTTCTGGAGAGAGCACAGAATTCTTCGATTACACAGTGTGGATGTTTGTCAAGCCTTTACACGCAGCTCCAGGTGGAACTGCTAGATTAGACCTTGCAGCTGAAGACTGGAGCCTGGACTCATCAATACAACCCTGCTTCCCTAGTGCAAGAAATGGAGTGTGACTGGCTGGAGAACTTCACTCCCACACAGAAAGGCGTTCTAACAGGTGAGGAGATGCAATACAGCACAACCTGGTGACAGACACCAGAAACTGTGGATTTTACTTAAGCTGCAGAAGTGCAATGCAAAGTTTTTTTTTTAAACTATGCAAACTCTGCCTGTAGAGACTACTTTAGCCTGGCTTCCATTATGCATATTGAATGTAAATTAATCTCTATTTTTAGACTGCTCGTCTGTGAAGGCTGCAATTTTCCTGGTCCCTAAATGTAGCCTTTTTGTTCATTACCAAGGTCTTCCTTTAAAATCCTTTGGAAGTTCCCAACTGTTTCCAATATACACACGTATGCTACAAATACAAAGTGTTAGTGCTTTAGATGTTGCTGATAGAACATTATGTTGCATTATGTCAAAAGGAAAGCAAATTTCAAATCACTCATTTGAACAGTGGCTGAATAATTCTAGAATGAATGTTGCGGAAGAGATAAATAGCAACTAGGATATTATTAGGATGCAGCGTTACAGGCCACTGTGGGAATGGGTAGACTTTGAATTTTGATTGTCCTGCCTTTCCTATACCGTGCTAGAGCACAGGTACACTGCTGAAATGATTCGCAGATCTACATGCATCCTGATTTTTGTTATTGTTATTATTTCTGTGTATTGCATGTCAAGGCTCTCTGCGTGTCAACACCTAGGGTACCCTTTCCAGTGGCATGCACAATCAACCCCAGTGTTACATCAGTCTTAATTATGTAAATCTGTTTTGAAGCTGAAGGCTAGGTAAGCTGATCCTAGGTTAGTAAGCACTGTAAATAGCAATGCAGTGGTGTTTGCAGATTCCCTTTCTACTCATCTATGGGTTTTCATTAATATCTAAAAATACAAAAAACACACCAGTAACCCCTGCCTAGACCAATACAAATATCTGACTATGGTAAACCAAGTGAACAGAACTGGAAAACTGCCTTGCTGGCAATAAACTGCTGATGCTACAGATTACTGTAAATATGCCGGCAGGCTCATTTCTAGCTAAGATGAACAGATAGCAATGTATTAAAACCTCAGGAAAGACGGAACAGCCTCTATGCATTTACTTTATTTTCATCTTGGTTCTGTTTACCCCTGGCATCCTACTGAAAATGACTCTAGAGGAATATCCTAATTGCTGTTCCACGCTTTTAAAGCCATAGTACATCAATTATAATTGTGCAGATCAGAATGAAATAAAATGCACATGGAAATACTCATAGCAGTAATCATATTACAGGTAACAAAACAACAAAAACAGTAGCAACGTCTTTCTGCCTGCCCCATGCTTTGCTCGTGTGATTTTGTTGTTTCTGGAATCACATGGGAATTCCTAATCCTGCTCATGACACAGAGATTGGGAAGGGGATTGATGAAGGATTCTAAAAATACAACTTTCATTGCCAAGAGATTTAGGCAAGCATTGCCGCTGAAAGATTCACGAAATGAACGTATCATCTTCCAGTCCTTTAAGATGCTCAGCAGAGTGCTTGAAGATTTTACTATGGACTCCATACTGGAACATGCCACTAAGGCAGTCAAACTAGAAGGAAAAAATGAGAGGGAGAACTAAAAGCAGCAATAAGAGATTTGCAAGATAAGACATTCATCTAAACCACCCCGTCCTGTGCAACATTGTCCTTGGCATCACGTCTGCAGCTGCTAATAAATAAAAAGGTGACTTCAAACACATTTAATGAAGTTTGACGGAAGGTACAGTGGTCTTATGTTGGAAACTGTTGCAGACAGTTAGCATTAGTGAGCTAGTCTAATGCATGCTAGCATTTTAATGAGACAAGGTGTTGTTAGATTGCTATTAAAAAAAAATAACAATAATTTAAAGCTTGAGTGGGTAGGATATTTCGTTCTCATAAAAACACATTTGAGACGCATTAAAAAAAAAAAAACTAATAAAAGGATAGCATGCCTTTTAAATCTACAGCATGCCTGGATTTAGTTAACTATTGAATAGAGCAAATCCAATACAGAAAACCAGCAGACTGTCGCACACAGTACTGCTTCTCAATACCTAGCGATACACATGCAGTCTGGTCTGTAGGTGCGATGAACAGCAAGGATAGGTAAGAAACACTGAACAAAGAATTGCTGTGATGAAAAGTGAACTGTCTTACCTGTCCCTGTTCCCGTGGGATCCCCTCCTTGAATCTGGGGATACAGAACAAAGTGACTACAGGTGAAGGGCAGGCTACCTCTCGCACGCAAAGCCATCACCACAGAAGCAATGTGTTTTCACCTAGCGGTGTTAACTTAACACTCAATTAACCTTCAGGAAGCGACGCCACTGTGCTGCTAACCTCTGTCCAAACACAGTCAAACCTGCGCCTACTGCTGCAGGACAACAGCTTTTCATTTCCGTAGAAAACACAGGAGGAACCAGGTCCAATCGATCATGCTGATCACTGTCACTGAATAAGTAGGGAGATTTCTATAGACCATGTCCTCAGACAAGCCTTTCAATGTTTTATGCTCCAGCAGCGTGTAGAGTCATGCACTGTACAGTCGCTGATGGCTGTGCCTGATTACGATGCAGACAGCTTGCGATATCAGTTACCAGGTCTTTGTGAAGTCAGTCTTAAAATTTATGTCTATCTTTGAGATTAACATCACTGTTCAGGTTCTGCCTGCGGGCAGATTCTTTTGTGTTTTAAAAGGTGCATCCAACAAAGAACACCACATGGAGGCTGGGGTTGCAGTTTCTTTTGAATTTCCCCGTTTCCACTGATCAAGATGCCTAAACAAAAGCAGCCCTCTCTTTGTTTAGCAGGTGTGCAGAAAAACTTGCATTTGCATGACTAATGCAAAGCACATTGCTATGCTCCTCTCGGGAAAATTAGCTTTGGGAAGGGTAATCTGAAAGAATAAAAGGGGACTAATCCCTTCTGCTTTGAAACAGAGTATGAATCTAAATGTAACAAAACACACTTATGTTACTATAATTCCCATAAAGCTCTCCCAACTGGACATAGGGAATGCACCCGGGATCACCCGCTCCGGGGTGTTCAGTAAGTGCAGGGCCCGTCCACAGCCAGCCACCTGATTGCACTTTCAAAAGTTTCTAGTTTACATCCAGGTACTCTGTTTCATAAGCGGAACAGACATTTCAATGTTATTCACGTTTGTTTTTCTCCATTGACAAATTCTACTCAGTTGGAAGGCACCACTGCTTGGCGTACAGCACTGTGTGGTTCCTGAGATTATTTTATTATTTATCTTACCATAAAGTTCCGGATGGATCTGTGAAAGACGGTGCCATCGTAGTATTCTTTCTTGCACAGTTTAATGAAGTTTTCACATGCTTTCGGTACCTGAAATATAAAAAAAAAAAAAAGAATAACATTTCTCGACCATTTCAGCAATGCAAACATACACAAGGACATTTTGTTGACTTGTTATTAATCTTATATGGGATGCCAAAAACCAAACAAACATTTGGAGTATGTCTCTATATTTACACAGACACTATTTACCTTCCACACTGACTGCCAGTATGTTTTATGAGTGTACGAACTTGAAAACCCAATTACAGGAATACATTCCCAGCCAGCCTCAGGCCGCTCAACTCAACTTCACTGAGGAACACCAAGGTAAGCTTATCTTCAGCTTTGGATCGGTAGCATTTCTGCTTCAATCTCAAACCCGTTTACAAGCTGCAAACAAGAGACACATTCTTGATTCCTGGAACACAGTCTCCAGCTTGCTTTCCAGTTTCATTTTGGGTTCATTTTAGTCTGTTAGCACTACTGCTTAAAATGAGTCCCTGTCCCCAGCCCAGCCCAGCCCAGCCTCAAACGGCAGACTTGTCAAAAAACATCAGTGTACAACCTCAAGTGAAACCGAACGGCAGTTCAAAAACCCCTCTGCAGTCACAAACGAAGGAGAATTTCAGCAGATTCCATCACATTTAATACACTTCAAGGGATCTGCCATGGAGAAAGCTCTCTGGGTGACCAGCCTAATGCATGGGCCGTGGCTGAATGGTTCAGAGGCTTATCTGAAACCGGTGTTTGAAAATGCATTCCCCTCTGTGAGGTCTGAAAAATAAAGAACTAGTCTGGAGGATTAGCCCAGCTAGTCTGATAGTTACTGTATTAAAAGGCACATATTAGTCTATGCAGATTTTGAATTACTGTCAAAGGTCAGGTAATTCAGCTACACCTGGGCAGTTGATGTAGCTGCAGTTAGGAGCATGAATCTTCCAGTTTCATGTAACTCGAGATATTGCTTTGTACTACTAGTAATAAGATCGTATTACACACCCTCTGTTAGAAACTATTTGTGGTGTGGCAGTAATTACGTTTTCACTGCTGGTTTGATCTTCCTTTAAAGAAAGCCAGTATCTTTGTTCTCCTTCGGTCTGGGGCCGGCAGAGTTCCATAGCATGGTTTAGTACAGGCAGAGGCACAGTCCTCAAAAAGACCCAGTTCCACGCTTTGCTGCTAATTTAATTCCAGACGACTCCGAGCTCCCAGTCTGCCCTCCAGCACAATGCTGATAATCTGAATAAAATAACCAAAACGCCTACTCTTTAGCTGCAAGAGTCACTCAAGATCACAAACCATCATGATAAGCGACCAAGTCAAAAAAAATGGGTATAAAATCTTGAAGAGGTTTCCTAGACTAAAGCATAGACCCCCTCAGCAGATTTAAAAACAGATTTTTGGATAAAACCAGCAGTTCACAAACACATTTTTTTATGCTCCGAAATAACTTATGGTTACAGTTACAATCAAAGCAATCACTCGACTGATGCCAAGCAGAAAGTAAAGGTCTTATGCCACAGGTCTGTTTAACATCATAACAATATTATTCATTTACAGACCCCCCCCCCCTCAAACACTTAGGGCAATTATGAGCCCAGCTGGTGGGATATTTTACACAGTCTCCAAGACATTGTCTTCCTCCTGATTGGATAGTCAGGCAGCCAATAAAAACAAAGGCTGTGAATACCCTGCACACTGTTACCAGGGGAAGACAGACTCAAGCCGTTTCCATGGTTGCAAGGAAGGTTTTACTGTCTCAAAACAAAAGCAGGTCCTTACATGTTACAGTAAAAGACTGCATATTGGAAATACATACAACTGCCTTAAACACTAAAGCCATGTCCTGGCAAGCCAATTCCAGCACACAAGAAAGGCTTTATGCTTTGCTGGATTTCTTTTACAATACAGCCTCTTTATAAACAATTATGTATATTACTCAACATCTCCTTATTGTTAAACAAAGAGGTGGTAGTGGGGGGGTGACTGGTGCATCACTGTATTTCACAAATACTGTGTCCTTTATTTTTGAAAACAACAGAGCACTGAACCCAGATCTTAATTATTCGCGGCTTTAATCCACAGAAGGGTTCTCATCCCACACGTTTGCAGAGAAACTGACAAGTGCTTCTGTTTCTACATACCAGGGACTCGCTTGGGCTTCAGAGCTTTGTTCTGGGCAATAAGATGCATGTGGGGGCAGCAAGCAGATCAAGAATGAACAGGAACAGATGAGGAAAACTGAGCACAAGCAAGCAAGCCACAAAGGACCATTGCCTTCTCTGAACCTCAATACACTGGCCTGCTTCGATACAGACAACAGGCAAGGAAGGACAGCTGTGGCACTGTATTTACCCATGCAGATAAGGAGATCACTTGAAGCCACCGATCCTAGGAATGCTTTTCAACATGCTCAGAGAGATCATAATAGGGTTCACTGGCTGACATGTTTCCAGTGCAGAGCTGCAGAGTTATTAACAACTAATTAGGCAAGCACACATGACTAATGAGGTTAATACAGCACTGCACAAAACCAAACAAACTGCATATGCTGCCATCAAACAAATACCAAGCCGCTTATGGACAATCAAATGAGCTTGACAGTAAAACCATTCAGCTTTGCTTTAAAAAAAAAAAAAAAAAAGTTGTTATAATGTGCACGACTTCAGGGATGCAGCATGCTTAGCTTTGCAATCCATTTATTTAAACTTATTGGCAATTCTGGAAGAGATGGATTTGAGCGGTTTTACATACAGATGAGAGAGAGACTTTATTGATTGCTAAAATTGGCTCCACTTATTTTCTTAAATAGAACTTCATTCTACACAAGTAACAAATCCAGCAAAGTTCTTGCCTACAGACTGCTTATAGATAAAGTGATGCAGCCCTCCTGGGAAAGTCAGTATTTTCTTGAGATGAACAGGCCGTCAACTCCACACCCTGGACAGAGTGCTGAAATACCTCACATTTCCTGTCCTCAATCTCGAAAGCCACTTTACTAATTGAAACATTCCAGAAACCCAATGTTCTCAATACTGAAATTGAAGGCACGCTTCTGAGCACTGCAGTTATCAGTGATCATCTTTAATGAGATACCACTAAAGGGCTTTGGTTTTGTACTTTGAGTCAGTTCGAGATCTTAGATCTTCAACACACGGCTGTATGAGATTCCTAGAGAGGATATGGAGGGGTCCTTCTGCTATTGGAAACTACCTTTACACCACTTCAGTTGTTCAAACTCACTTTCTCCATACAGATTTGCCCAGAATTTACATTTAGTTAAAACATGAATAAATGTACCATGTCGCAGTGTAGCTCCAAATTCAGGTCCCCCTTATTGGTGTGTAGCCGCACGTATCCTTTCTTCTTTACATACTGATAACGCACAGTGTCATCCGCAACAGCATCTTGAAGAAAACACATGTACCATATAAATCAAGATTTCATTCTGCAGACTGGAAGTCACATTTGTCCTATTTCTTACCCATGCTTAACTCCTTTTGCATAGCATTTTGAGCCTTTCTGGGTTTTACAGTGAGCTTAAAATAACACACACCTGAACTTTTTACATATTCAAATTCATAATGAAAGGAAAAAACAAAAACACAATAGTGTTGGTTGCTGTGCTGTACTTCAGTGCTGTGTTATATATGTCATACAGTGAACGAGGCCAGCACAGCTCTGGTTAAAATGAAGGCTGATGTCACTAGCTGTCAGCGAGAGGCTGCTGCAGTTCATCATACCAACGAAGCTAGTTACCTGCTTCCTGGATTGTTTCAGGTGTCATTGCGGTGGAGGTAAAGGAAGCTGAAACTTTTCCTGTGGAGTAGTGAGCCTGTGGAGGGAGGGAGAGGGAGAGAGACTCACTGCCGGTCCCATTTACTGCAAGTGCCCACCAGGGCTGAGGTCAATTCCTGGTCTTCAATTCCACTTGCCTTTTAATCAATTGCAAAAAGGAATTGAAACGCAGACCCCAAACCTGGAGCTCACTGCTTCTAAATGGCAGCAGGGGGCTCCAGAGGATGTGTACCCCTCTGATTAACTCCGCCACTTCCATTATTAGAAGAGAAAAGCAGAAGAGAAAACAATATTCTAATGCATTCGCTTCATCAGCACACGTCAAATGCTGTCTTGTTCCAGCTTTGTTTTCTTTTCCAGAAAATACAGAAACCTGCGGTTTTGGACCCGGGGTCCTGGTGTCCTGTTACTTAACGATTTGTTAATAAAGTCCAGATCAGCGACGTACACTGCTGGACAGATCCCAGTCTACAGCTTGTAAATGAAGGTTTGCGATCAGCCTGCATCTGGTTCAGTGTGCAGTAAATCAATGAGACTGGTAGCTGCAGATGAAGAAACATTCTGGCTTCAGTATGTTCCATGCATGAATCTGCGTTTTCCCTTTAGTAATACAAGTGTGTACCCTGTGTGCGTGCGTGCGTGGGTCTATCCTTTCCAAGTCAATAAGAATGGGCTTATTAAACTAAACTGGTGATCTATGAACATTCCCACTAAAGAGCAGTTTTGTATGCTACACTAAATTATAAGCTTTGTCACTAGATCAATTAATTTTGTTTTTTGTTGTTCATGGTTTTCAATATTTCTTGTTCTCATCCAGCCCTTCTGCTCCAATTCCTCTACAAGGAATTTTGGAATTTGTGCACAAACAGCCTCAAAATCTTATGCAATACGCAAACGCATGATGACCTCATATGAGGAGGATGCTGCCGCCACCGCCGCCACCACCCCATACAAAACAATAGAGAAAAATCTATTTATTACGTCCGAAAGGACTTTTTACCGCGTTCAGTTTGTCGGTGTTCTTCTTCTCGGCAGGCTTCATGGTGGAGGCCAGCAGCTCGTCCCCTTTGTAGTCTTTATAGAGCTCCGCCAGAGTCTCCCGAGTCTCCAGATTGGTGGTTTTGAGGTGGTACTCCGGGTGCAGCTTGGCCTTCTCCTCATCTACAACACAGCGAAACAAATCAACAGTGGCTTTGAAGCCTAGTAGAGTCAGCAGAGTCCACAATGCAGCTCGGTCACTAAGACTGACTCAACAGCACTCCTGCAAACCTTGAGGAGGCTCAGAACCACACTGAATTAAAAACCATGCGCACCTGGATCTGTAACTTTCATATTGTTCTGAACGTGGAAAAAGTTTGACACGTTGAACTTGTCCAGGTTTGTAGGATCCTGTAAAAACAAAACAAAAAACAACACATTCAGCAATACATTGTCTCTCTCAAAAATACCTGTTAAGTTTTTTTTCCCCTCAAACAAAGGCTCAGGAGAGCACCAGTAGGATTAAGAGCGGGGGTGTTCATACCCGCCATGGTTCAGATCATTAAACTAGAGCCTGCTGCCTCCAGAAGCGACAGCAGGGCTGCAACTGTGTAGGTGAAGGTGTTCTGAAGATCTGAAAGCACCCACCTGCAAAGTAATGAGATCTTTCCTTGCAAAGGGTTCGTCCGACAGCAGGTCCCTGTAAGTTTTGGTTTTGATGTTGAGCTGTTCCACCGCCTGAGAACGAGAACAAAAGCACTGCTTTCAAATCCCACTTTCCAAGAAGAGGGGGATTCGAAAACATTAACAGAACTTGGAAGATGCTATCTATAAAAAGGAATGGAACACGACGTCAAAGTTATTATATAAAATAAGAAATGTTGCTTGAAACTTTAGATTAGTGTCACAACATCTTATTCCACACAACAGAAAGCAAAAAAAGTGACTAATTACCTCGTGAGAAAACACGTTTCCAGTTTTCATGTTGGCGACGATGTGAGAGTTGTCTGTGAACACTGTGTAGAGGACGGGGCAGTGGTATTTTCCTAAAAATGCATGCAAATAAAACATCCGGTGAATAGCCAGCAAAGGAACCACAGGGATAGAAATAAGAAGAGCCGCTGCAGTGACAACATGCAGGTCATCACTGCGGGCCGTACTCCTCGTCGTCAGGGTTTACTTTCCTGTTGAGCTGAGATGTTTGTTTTTTTTGAAGAACGGGAGTGCGCATGTGTGTGTGTTCACGATTATGATGAATACAGAAACTAGACCAGGATGAAACAACGTAGGGTTTGGAGCTCTTAACTTACCTGTGGTGTAAACTGCATCATTCTGAGAAACACGTGTGCAAGCACACAGAAACCTGCTGTCTTTTTTGTTCACTTGTACACAACAGACTCTGTATTGTCATAATAATATAACAAATAGTACTACAAAAAATGACCTGCTCAGTGTTAGAACAGTGTTAGAATGCATTTGCGCTGTGCAGTACAGATTCCCAAGTATTACACTAGCACATGCATGCAGATACAATGCAGTTATTGTTGTAAGGATGGTTAAATCACAGAAGAAACGTTCCACAGTGCACACACAGGGATCTGTAGGGCTCAGTGTTCAGTGGGTGGAGGCGAAGGGGCATGGTTTTAACCACCAGGCTAAACTAAAAGAAACACCATTCCAAGAGGGACAAATACATATACAAGATACCTTCATTGTTTTTGAAGAAGTTCAGTTTGACAAGTGATTTCGCTTCCAGTTTCTGAAAAAAATTAAATACAGTACATGCATATTAATAATGTTACTGCAAGTTGTCTTCAGGCAGATGACTGAATGTTTACCAATGCATTATTTACTCTAATCTTTTAAATACATTCAGATTACATTGAAACCCTAATAATCCCCCCACCCCACACACCACAAAGCACTTCAGAGCTTTCCCATCACATTATATGTCTGGGATGAAAGCAATGAAATGCACTGCTCCCCCAGAACAAACTGCCCCAGGACTGTACCTGGATGAACCCTGTTCAAACTGCCCCAGGACTGTACCTGGATGAACCCTGTTCAAACTGCCCCAGGACTGTACCTGGATGAACCCTGTTCAAACTGCCCCAACTGTACCTGGATGAACCCTGTTCAAACTGCCCCAGGACTGTACCTGGATGATCCCTGTTCAAACTGCCCCAGGACTGTACCTGGATGAACCCTGTTCAAACTGCCCCAGGACTGTACCTGGATGAACCCTGTTCCTGAGACTCAAGGCCCGAGCTGGATGTGTGAAGCCACTTTCCTTCACATTAAGCTGCAGGTGCTGTTGTAAACAAAGCTGGACATTACCCGAGCAACAGCAAACACAGAATTCTGAGCAAAGATGAAATTAAGCCAATTCAAAAGTGCAGTCAGCAGCTGTAAAAATCCATTCAGTAAAGCCAGGGTCTATTTATTCCACTGTGGACGAATTAAAAAGGTACGACTCGGGCAATTTGCACACCTGTGGAAAAATCATGCCCACTGTCTCACCAGTTAACTAGATGCGTTTAGCATTGTACACAACACACAAGCCAAAGCGTGAAGTCATTGCACCCTTCGAGTCATGCTCTTCTGACAAGATGACAACACACAGTTCAAAAGGACTCAAGGGACTTCACCTGAGCAGGGGTATATAGACCATCAGCTATCTAACACACAGGCAATGTCGGAAAGCCATGGCAGTGTGCTGTACAGTTCTGGGTTCATGGAGACAACAAGCCTCCCCTGGTAAAACAGCATTACCCTCTTAACAATGGACCCAACTTTCTTTCTGTATGCACTTGATATAGAATTAGACTTCAGCACGCAGGAAGGGGCACACTGTTCTGCTTTCAAGTCTTTCCACTGAGCAAACACTATCAACTGACACCAGGACTTCTCTTCCACAGCTCTCAAAGCTGTTGATTTTGTTTTCCATGAAGGATAAATAAATGATTCACTGTAAAACAGAACATTTAACAACCTGGAGAGCAGTTATTATGACACTGTTCGATTGCCATGGAAACCGTGACGCAGCAAAATCGCACACAAAGGGGAGTGAGGGAAAGTTTAACGTCATTCCTGGTCTCAGATTAGCAGCAAAATACAGCAGAACAATGCTGGTAACCTGCATCACCCCCGCAATGTGTTTAAATACCATGAGAAGGAAGAAGTGGAACCAGAACAAACGCAAGCCCAGCACTGAGGGACGCACAACATCGAGAAGAAAATTTACTTGGTGCGCGAATTGACCAGAACACAGAAAGATCAATTATTTTAAAAAGGTAGGTAGGTAGATATAGGTAGGTAGTTTAGATTTATATTTATATATATATATATATATATATATATATATATATATATATATATATATATATATATATATAAAATCTCACAGCTTAAAGCACAGCATTCTTCAAATACCATACACACAAAGGAGACAACATCTTTATGGGGGAGAATAATATAGCGTTTAGGATGGCAGAGGGATATGGAAGCTGTTCAAGTCTGAGGTAAGTGTCTGAACCCTCTCGTCTCTGCCATTGGTTACTCTTCTCTGCCAACAGGTGTCTGCCTGGCTTCAATCACACAGTACCCATGAGCCCTCTTCAGCACATTATGATAGGCAGCCACTGTCCCAAACTCACTCTTGAACAAGAACTGACAACAAAAACAAGAGCTGGGCTTGTAGAGAACCTAATCAGGCCGAGACATCCAGAGCGGCTTGCCTGCCCTGCAGCAGATATCACCCTGCAGAGACTGCGGTTGTGTTTCACGGGTAAACACAGCAGGACTGTTCCGAGCCCCAGGGATTAGCGGAACAGAGCAGCTGGCTCTCTGCGACACAGGCTATTGGTTCCGTGGTTTTTTTTTTTATGCTGTGTGTTACCTTGTGTTTTCAACTCAGCAGCTGTGCCACCAATGCACCCAAAAAACAAAACCAATACAGATAGGAATAATCATCTAGTTATCTTCAACTTGATATTTTTCTCCGATTCCAGGTTTTAATACAAGCTTGATTAGCCCCAGTGCAAAGGTAACAAGCTCAGATGCATTTTATTAGACTCAAGAGTAAAACCAGGAATGGATCAAACTGCTATAACGCAATGGGAGTCTTATTTCCATCCCTGAACTATAACCTGTTAAAAGGTATCTACAGATCATGCATACGTGCATTTAAACCATCTTAGAATCACATGAAAAGTTTTGAAGAAAAAAAACATGCAATGAAAGTGCAGTTCAGCACACTTCAAACTCTTTGTTTTGTTTGCCTTTTTTTAAGCAGTTAATTCAGCGCTGCCAGCCTGGCATGCAGTGAATAGAAATGCCTGTCCTGACACCCCCAGCTCCTGCACCACTGGAGACCCAGCAGCACAGGTATAACCCTGCAGCGCTGACCTCATTATTGCATGACTGCAGACAGGTTTGCTCTAGACGCTCTGAATTTACAATCTCGCTCACAGACAATTACATTCGCTCGGGTCCAAAAAGAAACTGACCAGGGGGGTGACACACCAATCATTCTGCCATTGAAGCATGGCTGTTATTACTAGGTTAGTCACACTGCAATCAGCTAAAGAAATAATAAGCCGTTCACTCCTCTGAGTTGTTACAAGACACTGTGACCCTTTGTAGAATATCGAGGCTCTTGGCATCATTGTCCGACGCTATTTTACCTTCACAGTACAATGTTAAGAGAGTAGTCCCTTACGGCATCAAATGTTTATTTGGCTACCGCAGCAGTTCTAATAAAAAGCTTTTTTTTTCTGTTAGTAGGTTCAAAAATAGAGGCAGGAAAGATGAGCTTTGGTGTCGTTTTCAAGGTAACCTACATGGTAAAGAACTGTCTCTGGGCACAGCAGTCACGTGCTGGAAAAGCTTCAGTTGTTTACTGTCAATCTCTTACCTCCTTGAGGCCTTCCCTGTCATGCAGCTGCAGAGGAAGATTTACCCTGACAGCTAAAATCACATCTGCAAACACTCAAGGAGAAAACAACCTTCACTGCCCTCGGCTAGTACAGCTGTAGGGGGTGCTGCAGAGGAATCTGCAAACGACATTGTAGGGTAGTGCAAACACTCCTATCTCATGGCTTTTACTACATGAGGGTATTTGAGGGTATCCCATGCCATCTAGTGGACAAGAGGGTGTTTATCCATATTTCAGATTACGGAGGACTCCTTGTGTAATAGGGTCTTATGCATCAATTAAGTGCTTTATTTCACTCATTGCAAGAAGCGTTTTAAAGTCCTGCTTGCAAAGACATACCTCTCCAGTGGCTGGGTTGGTTCCAAACTTCTTAACCCACGGCACTATACTCCTGCACAGTAAAGGAAAGGAACCATCAGATTTATTTTTGTCCAGCACATTTTCTACAGCGATCACACTGACCTGAAACAAGCTGGTGTAAGGGATCATGGCAATCAGTGTCAATCAATACGACACTTTGGCTTGCTCTATACATTTCTGCACAGATTCCCATGCATGACTATTTTTTGAGAGCTCTTTTACTGGATCATTGTTTTGCATGTCTATGCTATAGTTTCTTGCTAACGTTATTGCTCTGATCACACACGATCTTAAAAGGTAATAAACACTTACAGGAGGTCGAAGACATGCCCTTCAGGTGTGCACATGGGGTACTCAAACGGCTGCAGAGACAAACTGAGGAGAGAGAAAGAAAGAGCTAGACTAACAACAAAACTACAATACATCCCATCTTCAACTCTGTAAATGTAAAACAAAACAGAAAGGATGAGAGACTGACAGCTGTTCATAGTAATCAAGTCTGCATGTTACAGTTTGCCTGCCACTGATTCAAAGTGCTTTTTCACACAGTGCCAATTAATGACCTAGGCAGGTGTAATTAGTACTGAGCAGCACTTATGTGCAGCACCCTTGTTAAAGCACTCATTTGCATAAGTAAGACAGACAGTTTTGCCAAGAATTCATATCACTGAAAACGGCACTTCAATAAAAACATAATAAAAAGTTACAAATATCTACGAACTATTAATGTGTACAGAAATATTACAATACGTGTGCTAAAGTTTATTTTTGTATCTTAACTAATCTTACGGTGGAGTATTTTATAGTTATGGAAGACAACGAGCGCTGTAATAAATCTTGACTGACCTGCAGTGATCAAAAGGCAAACGTCTGAAACTGGACTTGGGAATTTCTAGAGAAGGAAAAAATATGAACGATCCTGAGTTGAATAAAACGCTTCATTGCAGCGGGTAGGGTACGCTTAACACGAACACACTCCAAACCACACAATTCTACCACATTTCTCATCCTCGACTTTTATTAATATAAAGAAAAGAACATGCGGAAAATAAAATTATAAAACTTACTTACGAAAATACAGTAAAACAAAATACAGCTGAAGCACTATTACCAGTACAGTCATACTGCCCGTAAGAAGTCCCCAAAAGACTGCTGCCAGTAGTTGAACATCAGGACTGAAGACACACACATTGTACTAAGTCTAGACAGACTGAAATGGGTGGTTATATTCAGAGTGTTTTGTGCAGCTACTGGCAGGAGCATCTGTCTCAGTAATATCTTTTGTGAATGCTAGTTCAGACTATATTATCAGTTACCTGCTTTCTTTCCTCCGTACAAATGGGTGTACTCTGCACACGTGATGTACCTAGCAAAGACAAGAGACCTTCCATCAACACACTTCAAACTGAACGCTACATATCCGAGGCAGCATTCGCGTTTCGTGACATGGTGTTGTTGTTTAAAAACACATTTGTCAAACAAAGACCTACATTTTGTCTTTTTGGTGCTGCCTTTTCCCCATTTTGCCGGCGTCGTAAATACAATCCTCGGTAGAATATGCTGTAACAGAACCGCTCCTGCGAGATGATTAAACTGCTCCAAACAAACTTGAAGTAAAAATATCAAGAACTCCCGACACAACACAGCACTTCCGGGGAGTTACAACTAACCAACCCGGCTTGATATTCGGACACAAAACAGGAGTTCCGCAACGTTTTTAAATAACCAGTAGACTGGCGACATGGTGAGAACACTTTGAACTGCAAACGCAGCACAAACAACTAATGAACGCGAACATAACGCAGGCATCTTCATTTCTTATAAAGTGTGCGCACTGTGAATACTAGTGAATGCTGTCGCTGTTTTATAATGAATTGCATTTACTGACACGGATGCAAGGAACAATGAACGCCAGCTTCTACTGTCTGTAAACCGATGTTGTCAGTTAAGAAATGCTATAACAAATAGACAAATATAACAACAGATTGGGTGACACTTTTGGAGCAGCGGTTGTGAGTCAATGTCTTTAAGAGTGACGCAGAGTAGTAGGTGATGTGGATTGATTTATTGCACAGCTACACCGTGCAGATGACAGGTGGCAGCACAGAGGGCTTTAGCTTCTTAAGCTAGGCGGAAGGTGGTGCATTTCTAGTGGGAGCAGGTTCTTCCGGGGTTAGCATTGTGCACACTCTTGTGTCCTGCTAATTATCGTAACTTGTAACTAATTGATTGTCCATCTTGCCAGACGATGAAGGTCGTGAAGCTGCTGCTGCTGGTCAGCGCCCTGGCGGCGTGCTTGCTCTGCGCGGAGGCGGCGAGAAGCCATCGCAGCTCACAGAACAGTTTTCGGAGGGCGGCGAACGGGGTGTACCAAGCCCTAAGCAACATCTTCGGAGAGGACAATATCCGCGCTCTGCATAAGGTAAACGTGCATCTGTGCGGGGCCGTGAAATAAAGGCAGTAAACACTGCATCGATGACCTGCAAGTATTGCAATGCGGTGTGTTTTAGTTTGCACTTTACGCACGATGCACTGTCAGGAAATGGATACTCACAGAATGCGCGATCAAACGCGTTCCGTTTTGGGGTTTTTTTTTTTTTTTTTTTTTTTTTTTTTTTTTTTTGCATTAAGTTATTTTCATTGTTTGTATTAATTGGCCCTGGCTAGACCAATAAAAAGTATCAATTGTGTGTGTATATATATATATATATATATATATATATATATATATATATATATATATATATGGTAGGGTAAGGGAGTTACTAAGATGTCTCTGTATTCTATTATAAAAGATGGAAGCCACAGAAATAACAACCGTGTCACCAAACAACAGCTGTATTCTGGGAAATAAATGATCCCGACATATAATATGCAGTATATCATTTAGATGATGCTATATGGAACAGTGCACAAAAACACGCCAAAAGGGTCTAAGTAGAGAAAGTTAATCTCTGAGAGTGTGCTAATCCCTGCACATTGCTGCTTTTTATTGTCAGGTGAATTAGTAACACCCCACTGACTTGCACTGCAGCTTTTGCTGGTGCCACTTAGCACGGGCAGCAAATCTGATGGAGAAGTATTCATAAATACTCCTTCAGCTCCCCTAGATGGAATTATACAAAGTTATAATTAGAACTTCTGATTTTCCTGCTACCTGCTAAAACCCCCCAGATAAGAGAACGCTGAAGTGTGTGTATATCCAATACACACAGTGGAAACACTGGAAATGGTTACACAGTTCACGCTGACTTGAACCCTTTCCTGTGAAAAAATACCTGAACAAACAACCTTTACCAGTGCGGCTAGCAATGTCCCTGACTTGTATCTCTTACCGAGTGGCAGCAAATCCCTGCATTCCTATTGGAGGATTATAACAGGCTTGCAAGATTTAAAATGAGATGCTCTTGCTCCTGAGATTTTAAACTATGATACAGCCCATAGTATTTACACGCTTGTGGAATTTAAAATAGAATTGTAAATTGTGGCAGAATGTAAGGAAAAAAAAACATACAAAACCCCCAGAAGAATATGTCTGTGACCAGAAGGATTTCCTTGTGAAAGACAGCAAAGGAAAGAAGGTATAATTGAAGTGTGCGAGCACTGCCGAATTACTACAATGTTGTGACAGAAAAAAACAAAAGTAACTGAAAACAAGTATTTTATACAGTATATAAAAAGTGAAAGCCACATATAACTGGAAAATAGCAAAAAATTAAGCAGTGAAAAATGACACGAATAAACCCCCCCCACAAAATATAGTTCACAAATAACCCCCCCCCCCCCTCCCCCCAAAAAAGTATAGTTCATTGCCAGCCTCGTGGGCTCTCACGGCTCTCGCAGGCTCTTTTGAGAATGAACTCTGAATTTCAAGTCCCTCTCTTGCATGTACTCCTCAGTTCTTCTCGAAGACCACGGAGCGGTTTGTGCACAGTGTGGACGTGCTGCTGGACACCGTCTGGAGAATCTGGTCTGACCTCCTGGACGTCTTGGGGATCGACTGTAAGTTTTGTGGATTGTGCGTGCCCTGTTCCAGGCGGTAGAGGCTTCCTCGCTCCACCTCAGTCCCTGCAGCAGGGGTACCTTGTGTTGAAATCCACTTTAATACATCGTATGAAGGGCGAGCAGCTTGCTCAGTGTTCGTTACGAACCCCACAGACCGGCTCACCAAATCGGGTGCCCACTGGAGAGGTCAATATCCCCACACGCAGATGCTCTCAAAGCTACGATCTTGAAACCTGCCTTAAACGGCGATATAAATTTCAATCTGTGTGTGTTTCTGTATTTCAGCGTCCAACCTGAGCCACTACTTCAGCCCCGCCTCGGTGGCCAGCTCTCCAGCCAGGGCTCTCCTCCTGGTGGCCGCGGTCCTGCTCGCCTACTGGTTCCTGTCCCTCTTCCTGGGCGGCTTCTTCTACCTCCTCCACGTGGCCTTCGGCCGTTTCTTCTGGCTGGTGCGCGTGGCGCTCTTTGCCCTGTCCTGCCTCTACATCCTGCAGAAGTTCGAGGGGGACCCTGAGCGGGCCGTGCTGCCGCTCTGCTTCATCATGGCCATCTACTTCATGACCGGCCCCATGGGCTCATACTGGAGGAAGGGGGGCAGCACCCTGGAGGACAAGATCGACCACCTGGACAGCCAGATCCGCCTGCTCAACATCCGGCTGAGCAGGGTCATCGAGAGCCTGGACCGCTCCAGCGAGCAGTAACAAGGGAGCAGGGCAGGGGTCTCTGCTCCCTCCGGCACCAGCAAGACAAGGGAGCTGGACCCCCGGCCAGAAGCAAAGCCGTGCAGTATTAGTAGTAGTATTATTATTATAATGACGATTAATAGTTATTGTTAAAGACCACATGTGCATGATTCGTAAAGGCTGTAGAATTTAAATTTTTAGGTACAGTAATGTGAAAAAACAGCCTATTTCTTGCAGTAGTATTTCTGTATTGCTTGCACACTTTTCTGATGTTGGATTTTCTATAGACTCCACGAACACTTGCGCGCACAAAATCTGATTAAGTGCCCACCAGTCGTTCCAGCAAAATAGCACCTCTGCTGGGTTTAGAGTCAGAACCTGTCCATAGAAATATCCGCTTCCCTTGTTTCTGACACTAGAACTGGAAGATTAATTGCACATGTCTGAGTTTGGTATTAAAAGGCACAATGTTTTGTAATAGAGGGATTGTAAAAAATGCTCCCCTTGTATTGAAATGTGAGCTGTTCCAGGTTTTACGATGAGCTTATTGAAACTTCGCTCTTGGAATACATGGAAAGGCACAGATGGCTATGCAAGTGTTAGTCTTATTTTCTGTGCCAGTATTACAATGCAGTTGAATGATGTTCTCGCTTAGTTGTGTAGGTCCTTGTCTACTTAGCTACCGAGCCTGAAACTGGCACACTAGTATCTAGAGCCTTCACACCAGCATCTGCCTGCCGTTTGTTAGTTGTATTGAAGCATTTCTGTCAAATCAAACAAGAGAGTCCTAGATAGTGTCTTTTTATTTTAGACGCGTCATGTCATGTGGTCTTTTTAAATAGAGTTTGTACTTGTTTTAAATGTAAAAGAAAAGAATTTTGGGGGATGCTGTCCCCACAACACATTTCTAGTGGTGGGGGTGGGGGGGGGGGGGGGGTCTTTATGATGTCATTGGAGAACAGCTTCCCCCTGGATTAGGTCAAAAAGGAACTTTGTGAAGCCAGATGCAATGCAGCTGAAAATAACCTTGCCTTCTGTTCACAGAGCATTGGTTTTACAGTGTGGGCCTCAATTGAAGGAGCGGTGGGCTCACACATCGCATTATCAAACCCATACATCTCCCAGTGACTAAACTGGAATCCTCCAACTATTTTAAGCTTGACACGTACACTGGATTCCTAACACTGTAGTCTTAAATATTATTTATTGTGACCAATGTGGAAGTTACTGAGAAACGCCAGTCTAAACTGGACTGTCACTGTCCCAGCAGAGCACTGTCTCGAATCAGGAAGAGATATCTCTTTGGGAAGGGATCTTGCAGTCATGTTGAAAGACAGCAGTTGATCTCAGGGAGAAAAAAAATACAAACCTCGGCATATGTTATCATCACTTAACCCTAAATAGATTGCACTCTATTGGGGGGGAACAATATATCTTTAGGGTTCCATGCATGTTAGAATAGGATGTTGCCTTCCAACATGATGCCCGAGTCCCTTACAAGAGCGGATGTGTATCTCCGAGTTGGGCTGTTTGTTTTGTGGTAGTTTAAGTTTAAAATGAGAGGTGAGTGGTCTGTAATTTGATGACCTTGTTGTTTGTGTGTCTGACAGCATGCATCTACTGTATTCTGTTATTTGGGCAGCTATGTTTTGTTCCTTTTAGTGTTTAATTTGTGCAGTCAAGACCCCTTCTACAAGTTTATCAGGGTAGAATGGTAAACATGGTAAAAAATATTAAGAACTGTGTCAAGTCAGGGTAGGCTGTGGTAAACGCATGGCGTAGTCATGGGAGAGAACTGCAGACATGCTGTGATGAACTTTGACATGGGATGTTTTATAGGGGGCATCTTGATGTATATCTGGCATTGCATTGAGATGTGCGTCTTTTTTTACTAATAACCTTCCCATCCACACCAGAGCGGACGGAGCACAGTCACCAGCCTGACCCTCACCCCTAGGGGTGTAGGAGTTGGATCACGTGCAGAGATTCAAAATTCAAATTCCTCAGCGTGGACGGAATTCCATGCTACGTTGGAAAAGTGCACTTGCAAGGGAACCGTAGGTAAGATCCGTTGCTTTTAGAACTGAAACAGCAATCGGTCCCCCTGGCACGTCATAAAACTTGTGAAATGTATGTTCCAAACTCTGAAGCACCGTCGCTGTTCCAGTAATGATGGTGACGATGGCTGTGAAGTTTTGAGCAGGGTCAAAGATTTGTTTGCGTCATGCATTTACAACCCCTTTAAGCACTCGCTGTGCTTGGATGTTTATTTGCATGCCTGTAAGTGTAAGTGCATTCTCGTAGCAGTGGCATCCTCTTGTTTAATTACTGCCATGTAACAAAGCAGTCAGTTGCATCTTTTGTAATCATCTTGAAGACCTAATTAGCTTCGTTTTTAGTTGGGGGAGTGGGAGCTGTTTTTAGTACTCTCTGTATTATCTGTATTGTTTTTTAAAGAAAGAATTTGGATCACCACTTTATGCAGTACTCAGGTTTGACTTGAAGATTACTCTGTACACTGGTAAGATGTGGATCTGAAGTGCTGAAACTATTGAACGCACCCAAGATGCAATCTGTCATGTTTAAACTTCTATTGCTAGTTTCACAGCACCCTGGACTACCTGACTTGAGGTAACATTAATGCCAATTAGGATCTGTGAAACCAGCCTATTGTAAGCTGCCTAAAGGCTGTAGTTCACAAACACTCTTTGCATGGCCATGCTGTATATGTTGTTTACATAATGTTTCATGTTTTAGACACACATTCCATAAATCACGGGATATTGGGGATGTTTATTGATAATTTAGTAACAAACACAAAATAAATAAATATGCTAATCAAGTTTATAATTGAGGTGAGAACTCGAATCCCCAGCTAATGCACTTGTAGCAAACCGGAACTTTAGAACCCAGGTTGAGCTTGTTTAAATGGATTACAGAGCATGGATTCTGGAACCGGAACTTTAGAACCCAGGTTGAGTTTGTTTAAATGGATTACAGAGCATGGATTGTGGAACGGGAACTTTAGAACCCAGGTTGAGTTTGTTTAAATGGATTACAGAGCATGGACTGTGGAACCGGAACTTTAGAACCCAGGTTGAGTTTGTTTAAATGGATTAAAGAGCATGGATTGTGGAACCGGAACTTTAGAACCCAGGTTGAGTTTGTTTAAATGGATTACAGAGCATGGATTGTGGAACCGGAACTTTAGAACCCAGGTTGAGTTTGTTTAAATGGATTACAGAGCATGGATTGTGGAACCGGAACTTTAGAACCCAGGTTGAGTTTGTTTAAATGGATTACAGAGCATGGATTGTGGAACCGGAACTTTAGAACCCAGGTTGAGTTTGTTTAAATGGATTACAGAGCATGGACTGTGGAACCGGAACTTTAGAACCCAGGTTGAGTTTGTTTAAATGGATTACAGAGCATGGATTGTGGAGCAGCTGGTTTAGGATCTAGTGTTGCTGATGTTTGGGTGTTTCTGGTATTAGTGTATTGTTTATTTCCTTTGTCAGAACCATCCAGGGCAGCTTGGCAGAGAGTTTGCTGAGGCATTAAAAGCTGTCTGAGCCACTTCATGACAACCCAAGGTGCGTCGCTCAAACAACAAATTCGGGTTCATTTGACTTCCTGTGTGTTTTCTGTCCCCAGCCACTTAGCAGCACGAGTGACACTAGAAACCTTGCCTGTCTGTGAAACCATCCCAGGCCTTTTGAACAGACAGCATTGGCCTTAAATACTTGCGAGGGTTTGAATTCACAAGTATGCATTTATTAATATGGAAAAGATGTACCAGATAGTATTTATTCATCAATTTCAGCTGCATGGCTAATTTGCATTAGATGCACACACCACAAACAGTATTGCAATGTAGATGTGATGACCCCACCAATGCATTTGTTGACGGCTTCCCTTTCATGCAGCAGCCACTAGTTTATGCACAGATGGACAATGAATGATTTTACACTTTCTCACTCCTGCAATGGGAAAGGTGATGCCAGTAAGAAGCATGCAGATGATCCCCTCCCTTCTTCTTTAACTATACTGTTGTAATGACAGCAGTCAATAAACTGTCAAGTAAATTAGAGAGAGATCTGTGTGGGGCTGCCAATAAGGATTGCTTAACACTGAGTAACCCTGTGTATACTGTTACTGGTGAATTGTTTTATTATGTATTTTGGAGTAGCGTGTATAATGTCTGGATTATTAGTTTGTTTTTTTAGTGCAAGTTGCCTAAATGATACATGTTCTTTATAAACGGGTGATCCTGAAGTTGCAGAGCTACAAACACAAGTTAGCGCAGAGTTTTATCAGACAGTTTCCAGCACAGTTCAGGATGAGAGCGTATCTATTTAATATCATGTTTCTATAATAATCACAATGCCAGTGTACTTGTTTTCGTAGCTCTGAATCATGCACCTGCTGGTGAAGGACATTTCATTTCAATCTGCTCGAAGTCTTTGCTTTCTCTTTCCTCACAGGAGCGCTGATGTTTGGGTGTTTCTGGTATTAGTGTATTGTTTATTTCCTTTGTCAGAACCATCCAGGGCAGCTTGGCAGAGAGTTTGCTGAGGCATTAAAAGCTGTCTGATGTTTGGGTGTTTCTGGTATTAGTGTATTGTTTATTTCCTTTGTCAGAACCATCCAGGGCAGCTTGGCAGAGAGTTTGCTGAGGCATTAAAAGCTGTCTGAGCCACTTCATGACAACCCAAGGTGCGTCGCTCAAACAACAAATTCGGGTTCATTTGACTTCCTGTGTGTTTTCTGTCCCCAGCCACTTAGCAGCACGAGTGACACTAGAAACCTTGCCTGTCTGTGAAACCATCCCAGGCCTTTTGAACAGACAGCATTGGCCTTAAATACTTGCGAGGGTTTGAATTCACAAGTATGCATTTATTAATATGGAAAAGATGTACCAGATAGTATTTATTCATCAATTTCAGCTGCATGGCTAATTTGCATTAGATGCACACACCACAAACAGTATTGCAATGTAGATGTGATGACCCCACCAATGCATTTGTTGACGGCTTCCCTTTCATGCAGCAGCCACTAGTTTATGCACAGATGGACAATGAATGATTTTACACTTTCTCACTCCTGCAATGGGAAAGGTGATGCCAGTAAGAAGCATGCAGATGATCCCCTCCCTTCTTCTTTAACTATACTGTTGTAATGACAGCAGTCAATAAACTGTCAAGTAAATTAGAGAGAGATCTGTGTGGGGCTGCCAATAAGGATTGCTTAACACTGAGTAACCCTGTGTATACTGTTACTGGTGAATTGTTTTATTATGTATTTTGGAGTAGCGTGTATAATGTCTGGATTATTAGTTTGTTTTTTTAGTGCAAGTTGCCTAAATGATACATGTTCTTTATAAACGGGTGATCCTGAAGTTGCAGAGCTACAAACACAAGTTAGCGCAGAGTTTTATCAGACAGTTTCCAGCACAGTTCAGGATGAGAGCGTATCTATTTAATATCATGTTTCTATAATAATCACAATGCCAGTGTACTTGTTTTCGTAGCTCTGAATCATGCACCTGCTGGTGAAGGACATTTCATTTCAATCTGCTCGAAGTCTTTGCTTTCTCTTTCCTCACAGGAGCGCTGAAATGTGTCTCAACAGTTTTGAAAAGCATCAGTCGATTTTAACTTCTGTTGCTTCTTTTTTATGGTAATTTGATGCTTTATATATATTGTTATATATTATATATATATATATATATATATATATATATATATATATATATATATATATATATATATATATATATATATATATATAATGTGTGTATGTATACTTTTGTGTAACTTGAGTGATTTTGTTTGTATCTGTGCAGGTGCAGTTCTTGTTATTTGTAGTGGATGTGCACAGTTACTTCAAGACTTTGTTGTACAATAAAGCTGAAAGGTCCAGAGTACAAAATAAATGCATTTTATTGTCATTACTGGTCATCAGTATTTCAATTTGAGGATGTTTCTTTTTACTTGATATTCATGCACAATGCTATTTGGTTTAACAAAGAATAAAAACAAAATACACATTCTGTTACAAGGTAATAAGTCGGCACCTATAAGGAGGTATTCTTAAAATTTATATTTATTCTTAGGCTGTATTTTGAAAGTAAGTTAGTAAGAAACACCTTAGTAAGTAAAACATATTTGATTCAAGTTTTGTAGTGATAACAGCAGGACTTTGGTTGATCTAGCCCGTGTTCGTTCTCTCTCTCTCATATAATTATGGCAGGTAACTAGAAATTAACTCGGGTGAAGTGCCTTAACAACAGTGTTTTCCATTTAAAAACAAGCCACATTTGAGTTCATTGCCATTTAGAATGACTGCAAGCATCATACACAGGTAAGGGGGAGTAAGCAACTAAGAAAATTAAATCTGGGGGCTCGCATTGCATTAATGCCATTTTGAAACGTAAATATTAGAAACGAATGCGTAATGTATGAGACAGTTGAGCAGAAAGGCAGAATTTCCTAAATGCATTAATGTGATTGATTCAGAAGGCTAAGCGAGGTTAAGGAACGGGTGCCCTCAGAACCTTTCCCATTTCTCCAATAGATTGCACATGCAAGTCCCAAAGGATGGCAAAACAGTGACTCTGCCGGAATCAGCCAGTCAGCAAACAGGGCACGTCATCGCGCTTTCACAACGCTGATAGCATTTGGATTTGTAAGACAAACTGTCTGCAAAGGGGCAACGTCTGGATTTGCAGACACGATGCTGTTGTTTGTAAAGTAAATATTTCAGTGAACTTGCTCAAAGAATGAGCGAAAAGGAATTGAAATATCTACAGCAGTGGGGACTGATGGGTAGTGATGTAATATAATCGCTAGATTAGAAATGTGAAGGCCAGGTTTTTCACAGCTCTTTGCTTCCATGTTAGTTGTTAAGGAATCAGCTTGGAAAGGTGTTAAGCTTTGCACAATCTGAATGAAGCAGGGCATGCAAGCCAAAAATGAACCACATTTACTGTGGCTTCGGGGCTTCATAGTGAGGCCCTTCACCTTGTACAGTATGTGTTGGCAGCCTTTTGAGGTTGTGAGTCTTGATGACGTTGGATTTACGAGTAAGGACAGCCGTTTCACCCCAAACCCCTGATTCTGATTGTTCCAGGTGAGACCCCTTCAAAGCGGCTTTGCACTGACGTGACGCGCTTATTGAAAAGAATGCCCTTTACTTATATAGATGCATGTAGATCCGTCACCAGTTATCATCTGAGTGGACCTCAGAATGTGCCAATAGTTCTGCTTGCATGACGCATTACTCGATGGCTGCTTTGGCACTAATCTAAGATCACCGAATGTTACCTCAGCTAGTCATCCGTGCCAGCCACTCAAAATACAGACTGCCACTCTGTTGCAACGCCCGGTGAGCTTTGGCTGGGCGAGACTCGCTTTCACAATGCTTGCACGGGGATTTCACAGCAGACTCGCATATGTGAGATCCACGTTTGATATGACAACAGGTACTGGCTCAACGTATTGTTTTTTATTGTGATACTGTATTCCTATTTCATTTGATGCACTCCTCGTTTATTTTTGTAGTGCCTCTTTACGACTTTTTAATTCAAGTGTGCAGACTTCCCGTGTAAGCTTCTGATTGCATGACTCGCACACTCTTCTGATTTGAGCAGCTGCGCAGGAACAAGGACCGCCCATTCGATTGCAGTAGTATCTCGTAATTGGGCACACCCCTAAAGTCTAGCCAATTCTTTTACTCTGATTGGTCACGCCTCCCCTTTGATTATTAGAACAATTGGTTAATACAACACACCGGACAGCATCTATTCTTTTTTTTATTGGCCGAGCTAGATTTTGTGCCTCCTTCGCCCCACCCCAAGGGAGAGGACTCTCAGCTGATGTGGAACCAGGCTTGTGTCATCCAATCATATCAGTGCATGAGTGTGGCGCGCTGCTGATCGCTATCACTCCGCTCCTCGTGTGACAAGGCTGGCTATAATTAAGATCATTCTGTAAAATTATTATCAGCAATACTGGCAGTCTGTTACAATACATACTGCACACCTCATAATGTTATTTTCCGTTATGGTGACGTTCAAATACCATGTCAGCTTATTATAGAAATATCTTTTGATCTATCTATCTATCTATCTTCCCAGTCGTTTATCTCGTTTTATTTGAAGTAAAACTTACCATGCTTTTAGTTAAACGCTCACTATATAAACTCCCTGCAAGACATTTTAGAAAAAGGAAAGCGGTCTATTTCTCAATGGGGAGGGACGCAGAGGCAGCGCCTGCCCGCGGTGGTTCTGCGCTCTGAAAGAGGGGCGGGGCAGGGCGGGGGAGGGGGCGGAGCCTGCGCGCTGGCACACAGAGTCGGTCTTTGCCAGCTTGTCAGGGGGGTGAGGCGACACTGCCTTCAGAAACCTGTGAGAGTCGCATCTGATCAGAGGTGATACTAGCCGGAGAGAAACGCTTTATCCAGCTTCCAGGGCTGCTGCCGTCATGTCCAGAGACACAAAGACAACAACGGGAGAGGAGATTATGGAGTCCAAGGTAATGTGGTACCCAGACTCCAAGAAGAATACCCAGATGGACAAATTCAGATCAGAGGTGAACAGAGATTTTGGATTGAAACTGGGTGAGTGGTGAAGGGTACTCCTGTAGCGTAAACACGCACAGCACACGATGAAGGATGTCAGCTCTTCCGCATTACTCTTATATTGTCGTCTGGTGCGTGGATTCTTGAAAACAAGCAAGCTGCATGAGAGAATTATTTTATTTTTGTTTGTTTTGCTTTGTTTAGGAAGACTGTATTATTGCATTAATGCAAAACAATTGAAAATAAAATAATCTTCTTGTTAATAATGTGTTGTATGTTTCTATACGCTAAGTTGGCCAGCTGATCAGAGATGGTAGAATTTGCTGGTTATTTTGGTCGAATCTAAAAAATGATATGCAAATAAATGAGCAACCAACAAAATCAATATTTAATAATAGTAATAAAAATAATAATCGTAACATTTAACAATTTTTTTTTTTATTATTAGGTTCATATAAACAGGTTTACACAAATTAAAATAAATAATAAGTGTACACACTTTATAATTAGTCTTGATAATAATAAAACAATTCTGTGTTTCCATTGGAAATGATAAGACAGCACAGTAAAAGCACAGCACTGCAGTGGTCTCTCTCCAGGACTTTGCAATAGCAGCAGGGGTCTGGAGCAGACCCTTCTGAATAACTCCAGTGCAGCAGCAGCCAGCTATTCCTGCTTGATCAGCCAGGCCTGGTCTACAGGATAGGGCATGCACAGCACAGGGACTGTGTAAACACTCCTTACTGTAGGCAAATTGAGCAAACTCGTCACACAGTGACATTCCATGCCTTGCAGTGAGTGTATGAATGAGTGACACATTCCTTTAGTATGCAGCTTGAAGATACAGCCAAGCTTGGTTACTGTGAACTCTTTGGCACCCCAGAGAGCCTTGATGAGATTTTTGACTTTTATTAAAATCTAACTGTATTCACATTTTTGTTGTCCCATTTACTGTAATACCTTTTTCTCCAAACCCTTTAATGAAGAGAAGGATCGTGGACTCACTTCGATTCTGAGCCTGAGGCTCTTTGTTTTGTGTTTCCAGCGAACTACAATGAGCTGTACCAGTGGTCTGTGGAGAACTACCCGGAGTTCTGGGCAGAGGTGTGGCGGTTCTGTGGCATTGTGTGCTCCTGCATGTATGAGGAGGTGAGTCTGTTTTCAGTGAGGCAAATTGCTGGTTTGGTTTTTATGGGCTGTCAGATAGCACGGTCGTTCATCAGAGCCTTGACTGTCACAACTCATCGGGACACTGGAGCTTACTTCATCTATCAACACCCTGAACACGCTCTGCATAGAAATGACTTTGCCTTCCACCCCGCATATGAACATGCAGTTCCATGTACTGTATTTCATGCTATTTATGAAAGAGTATCAGCATTTATTTAACTCTGATGCCCTTTTTCTGTGTTTTTATCTTTTTATGGGATGTCTGGTTTACGAGGGGGGCCGACGCTTCAAGCCAGTTAGGCACATCTCTGTGAACATCTTTCATTCAGGGCTTGATCTGATCAACGTGAATCCAGCTGGCCATCTCCTCAGCCTGTATGTTCCAATGACAAGTGTTGTATTTAAAGCACAGTGACCTGGCAAGGCTTGAGAATGCCATGTTAAACGAGAGGCAAGCCACAGAGTTCAGATCTGAAGATGAGGCATTGCCACATTGCCTTCTGTGGAGTCCCTCCGCTCCTGTAACCCCTCCCCTTCAAGGACAGCAGCTCACGGGTTGTTCTCCTGTTATTCACAGGTGGTTGACCGGACAAAGAGAATCTCTGATGTTCCTGAATGGTTTAGAGGCAGCCAGCTAAACTACGCCGAGAATCTACTGAAGCATAAGGATCAGGACAAAATAGCTCTGTATGCAGCAAGTGAGTGAATGGGATCACAGTCCACCACATTAGAGCTGAGCAGAAGGCTCTTCTCTGCATTTTGTTTTTTAAATTGTCTTCCAAAAATAACCCAGCAGCATATTTGTATGTGTTACACGTGTGAAAGGCTCTGGGGCATCAAAGTTCACAGCCACTCCACCTAACGCATTTAAAGTGTTTAAGAGTAAGTTGCTTCAAATGACGTGTTTCGCTGTGGTTCTGAGTGGTTCTTTATTACAATGAGTTGACCGTTTCTATTTCTTTGTTGGGTGCTTTGACCTGAGTTCAGAAGCTGCTCTTCCATTCTACTTGCCAGCCACACCAAAGTGAAGGGCAGCTTCTCAACTTAGCCCAAAGCACCTTGGCACAGACTGCATAAAAACACACACTTGCAATATCTGAATAATTACAATGATAACCACTCAGGATCTGTGCAAATCTCTGATAAAAAGGGCAGAGGAGCTAGTCAAAAGAAAAGAAAATGTACTGGCTATTTAAAACGAACAAAGCTGCAGAAATGTCATAGGGATTTGGAGATGATAAGAAGGCAGTACCTTGACCTGCTCGTTTGATGGTTTATCTTGTTTTCCCCATTCAATGCAAAAACAACATCAATATGATTACTAACAATTACTCAGTGGTGTTGCCGCATAAAGTACATTGCGCAGATAGCAGTCATTTTAATTAGTGATTAAATGCTAGTAGCTCAGATGGGTGCAGATGAGTATAGTTCCATGTGCATAGTGTAGGGGTGCGGAGTGCCGGTGATCAAGGTGGTGTGGTTTAGAGTACTGTGGCTTATCCAGTTTACTTAAGATAATCCACTGAATTTGAATTCAGCTGAGTGCAGACTTACTCATTCCTGCTGGCAGTGCATCTGAGCTGCAGCTGGGCCTCAGATTTAATTACTCTACTTTCCAGGAATTAAGCAGAACTTGATTTTACTATTTCTGGGAAGCAGAATATTACACACTTTTAGCTGGTTTAATCAAATCCTGTAATGCTAAATTCATTATAAAATAATACTCCAGGCGAATGTGGCATATGGAACTTTTTAATCAGACGTTTGCTGACATGTCATGAAGCAAAATGCACAGCTCCATTTCTTCTGTCCCTGTATTATTTAGATTTGTTGGGTGTACATTCGGATTGTCATTAGTGTGTGCATGCGTGTGCGCGTGCGTGTGCATGCTCATGCTATAGATCAAACTTCTAGTCTTTGCATACTGTATAATTGTTTGTGTTGCACAGTATGGCTGTGTAAGTAATATGCAAAGAGCAATTTCCGAATGCAAGACAGCTGTTTGCCAAGCTGGCTGTGCCACACAGGTTAGTGTTTAGCAGGCACCCTGTGCCAGGTGCTGTCAGGGCTGGCATGTTGTTGGTACTGATGCCCTCTTTGTGGCCCGCAGCGGAAGCGAAGGAGGAGATCACCAAGGTGACGTTCAGGGAGCTGAGGCGAGATGTCGCGCTCTACGCTGCTGCCATGAGGAAGATGGGGGTGAAGACGGGGGACAGGGTGGTCGGTGAGGAAGCTCTTCTTTATCTCCACACAGATCTCAGGGCACCTGGAACCATGTCATAACAGAGTATAAACTAGCCATAGTTGTTCTTGTGATGTGGTATCTACCGGGGGATTACATGTGTGGAATAGCATGGAAATGCTGCTACACCATTGCACCAACAAGATCCTTTTAACAAGAGCATTTGGAATTACCTGGTTATTACAATGCAATTACAGGATTACAATGTAATTACACTGCGGTTCTTGTGCTCCAATATAAAGCTCTTCCGAACTGTATTTAATGATTTGAAACAGACTTCTTTAAACAGCGCCTGAGTTAAATGACTATTGAGTGCGTCCTATATATTGAAACCTTGGACAGCCAGAAGCATTGACCTTGCTTGTCATTTTATTAATGCTTCTTCGCCCATGCCTTCCAGCTCTTACAGACATCTCTTTCATCAGCTAATGGGCCTGCACCAAGCCAGCCCTGCTGTGTGACTGGCTAGAGGGCTGTGGCTCTCCAGTCCCGGTTTGGAACGGAGATGTCAGCCCTCTCTGCTTGGAGCGTAGTGTGGTAAGCACTGCTGCAGAAATGCCAGCATTTCCAGCTCCGTGCACAGGAGAGCCTCTTTAACTAGACGGGAATTTGAAATGCTTGCTATGTCTTATCTCAGGTTTATGTTTACAAGGATTTTCCAGAAATGTAAAAGATCAGTGAAAATCCTGTGCATTTAAAGAACCCAGATTGACACAGGAACTCACACTTTCTGCAGGTGTTTCAGTTAGATTTCATGGAATATTAGGCAGCCCCAACTAAATTCTTCTCCTACAGCATTACAGAGCATGAGCGAGAGCTCAGGCAATGTTTTTTCTATATAAATTGCGGCACTGCCTTGTTAAATCAGTAAGGCAGGTGTTCTTTTCAGTGCCTTAGCTCAGCTGGCATGATATGCATGTAAGTGTTTACAAGCTGTGTGCTCTTCTCCCACACAAGCATGGTAAGAGTAATCCACTTACCTCTGGCTTACCTAGTGAAATCTTGCCTTGGCTCTTATGCCATTTATAGGCCTGTTTTATGTAAGCAGGGAAATAGACTTGGGCAGACCTTTTCAGGTTTCAGTGCACAGTGTGGATGCCTAACGACAGGTGTGCGGGTTTCCCTTGGTTAGTTTGTAGTGCTGAGAAGGGAAGAGCGTGTGCACGGCCTGGGTGTTTTAAGAGTAAGAAGTCAGCTAGTGTGCAGGACACAGCAGGGGAGTTGCACTGCCTTCTCACAGCACAGGAAGGGAGAGAGGAGAGGTGGCACACAACAATAACTGGGTGGATGGTTTACCCAGAGACTCAGTGTTGCACATACCCTAGGCTGCAGTTCCTTGTGATTTGGGTTTGTAGCTTGCTTGCTAGCAGCGTTTGCATTATTGTGCATTTAGATTGGGGATCTTTGCAGATATCTTCCTCTGCAGCCCTGGTATACTACTTTCTGTTACATGCTACTTTGGCCCCAGCTGCATTACTATTTGTATCAGAGATCCCCTTAGAAATCCATTCTACAGGCAGAAACTCCAATGCTAGTCTAACTGAACTGGACACCCCATAGTAGTCCACTTGCTTGTGCCCTGTTTCACAATGGGGGTGCAACGAGGCAAAGGTTCCAGTTCAGAGTGTGTGTTTTGTCCGCCTGTGAGCATTGATTGCTGGTGCTTGTATAACAGCTCCTCAGCAGAGCTGTGTACTTTGGTGCAGTGTCCGCCCAGCCCGAGTCTTGAAGAGTAATTGCAGAGAATGCCCTTCAGCTTTATTTGATGGATTGCATCTTGCTTAACAGCAGCCTTGTCATGCCAGCACTCTAGTAGATTGCTCTTTCACCCAGCGGCTCTCTGTTATAGTTGTGAAAGGGAGCTCAGGCCAGGTAGGTTTCTCAGTCGAGAAAGTTGCATAATCCTCTTAGAATGAATGGGATGCACTTTGATTGCCCATCTTGTGCCGCAGGTTTGTTCAGTCCTGATTGCACCCGTTTAGGAAAGTTGGAAAGGCTCTCATGGTTATTTGCTGGCTGTTGTGTTCCACGTTGGTGCTGCATTACTTTTTAACTTCTCACTTGATGCACGTTGGCTCTGCATTCTTGTGTGGAGCCCTCTGCTTGTGCCTGTTTTCATACAGAGGCCTGCAGTTAATTGCCTGTGCTCAGGTGCAAATGCAGTCAATGCAGTGAACCTAGAGACCTTGCAGTTTGCAGATGGAACTCAGAGGAACTGACAGATCCCTGCCAGAGAGCAGGGCAGGCCCTCTGCACGTGAGCGCTGAGTGGACCTGAGCCTGGGTTATAATCCACAGAGAGGGGGAGCTTTCATTGGCTGCCTGGGAGCGGTAGACTTGGCCAGGCTGTTCCCTGGGGAGTGTGGTCAGATTGCCAGCACAGTGCAGACGGCCTGTCAGCCAGGACTCGGCTCAGAGCTGTACTCTTAGCAAAGCACACAAGGTGTGTGTGTGAGTTCAGTGAATGGGGTTCTGTTAGAGGATGGGAGAGCGCATCGAGCCAGAGTTACAATTTAGAATTTGCTTCATTTAGTTTTTTATACTAAAATAAAACGATTACATTTGCAGGACAATTCATGCACAGACCATAAGGAGAGACCCTTTGCGTGGGTGATACGCTTTCATTCTGCAAAGAGTCCTAACGCAGCTCGCACGATCAGACAGCCACTTATTCACGTTCCAGAAAAACATCCCACTAAATGAGTGTGTCCAATTGATTCATTGTTTATTAAACAGCGTGCTTCAGAAAGCAGCTGGGGTTTAAAATAGCTAATGTGAACCCATGTGGCCATTTAACCTGGACATAAAAACAGATATCATTTACAAGGAGGACTTGAGCTGAGTGAGGACAATGTACAGGGCTTACCCCAGAGGAATAAGAAGCTGCCTGTTGTTTTGTATTTCAATCTGAGGGACTGAGGCTTTTCATAACGTACTTGCTAGGTGCTGCCACCCCTCCCACACGCTGCTAGCATTGCTGTTACTCAGTCCAGCAGTAAATCCATCAGCCCCATCAGTTAATCAGCTAAGCTAGGGAAGCAATCAGCTGTACAAACAGAGTCATAGCAAGCCTCAGTGTAACTCACATTCACTGGTTTCTACTTGAAGCCTGATGAATTCGCATTTTTAGGTCAGTGGCTATTCTTAGCAGACAGTTGGCACTTTGATCTTGCAGACAAGCCGAGTGCACATAATAGCCCAGCATGCCAAGCGGGGATCAGCGTGGGATTGGGGGCATGTGACCTAGACAGAGAAGCACAAGCGCTCACACTGGAAGCTCGGGCTGGCTGGTGAGAAAAATGCTGGCATTGTCCATCAAAGTGAGGGCAAAAATGACTTGGTCTGTGTGCTGTGAGGTTCTGGAGTTTGGAATCCTAAGTTATAGCACACTGTGGGTCATTGCTCACGAAGATAGAATAATGAACAGGCCTGTGTGTGTGTCAGTGTGTGTGTGTGTGTGTGTGTGTGTGTGTGTCAGTGTGTGCGTCTGTGTGTGTTCTTGTAATTCCAGTGGATTAATCTGAGATCTCAAGCTGCACTCATGAAACTGCATGCAAGTAACGAAGCTTTCCTGAAACGATGGCTTATTGTGACTGCAGTTGACGTGCATGTATAAATCACAGTTGGAAACGATGGCTTATTATGACTGCAGTTGACGTGCATGTATAAATCACAGCTGGTTTTCTTCATTCTTGCCAAGATCTGCTTTTCGAGCTGATTGCCTGTTTCCATTCCCTGGTGATTCCTGTTCCATTGCTATAGTGATTTACAGCAGGAGTGAGGGCACTCCTTGTAGATCTCCTCTGCCTGCCCGCCTGGCCCATGGCGCTCTGATTACTGGGTCTGAGAGCAGGTTCATCACAATTAAAAAGCTCCTTTTATTAGGGCAGTATAGAGTAGAGCATAGCAGGGCATCTCTCAACAAAGCTGGCTTTCTTTGACATGGAGAATGCAGTGCAGGTGCTGCACCCATGTGAGGCTAAAACACATTCCTATTGAAACAACAGCAAACAGGAATTACAGGGTCCAGCAAGTGTGGCAGCTGAGTTGTTTGAAGTGTTTACAGATATGAAGTGACACACACGTTAAAGCATTGTAATAGAGGCTGCTGATAACAGGCATTCTACAGTAAGGAAATACACATTTCAAAGACAAGTGCAACCCGTTAAACCGTGCAACACATTCTGATAAGCCATCGGTACGAGTTTACAATCTTTATAGTTTTTCTAACCCAGGTTACTGTGTTCGTTGGCATGCTTTAGATTGTTGCAATGCATAATGCACCCTGTTAATTGTGTTACTTTAGCACTGTGGATGACTACCAGGAACCAGGCAGGCAGAGTGAGGTGTGAGACCAAAGCGAGTCGGAGCGGCACGGAAGAGCTGCTCTTTTAAAAGTTTCCCGTGGTATACTGTAGTAAAAGCGTAGTAAAGCACAGTGCAATCATTATTAACAACGGGTATGGTAAAGCATGATAACAAACTGGGTTAGCCATGGTATGAACACAAAATCATATTAAACTGCCAAATGAACGGCTCTAAACTTTTCTACTGCTCCACTGCTCTGCAGAGATGAATTACTAGAACACAGGTGTCGAATTTCATATCAGGACGCACAGTGACACTCCCTGTGCAGGTGTGTGGAGACCAAGCTAACCGTGCAGCACACCTGACAGACGCACAGGGCTACAGGAGTAGCTGGCTGCGAGCCAGTAAAGGAACTCTCAGCAGTATCTAGATTGCCTGCACTTGTGGGATAGGCTGTGTGCAAACAGCCCGAGGAGGTGTTGTGTTTCATGGCAGTTTAAGTGTCAGGATAAAAGCAGAGGCTTATGGTTTCTGAACTAATCAAGTGTTATTAGATATCTCCTGGTATCACCCCTAGTCTAGCTGATAGCGTGGCCCTGAACTGCACTTCCGTCTGGTCCCTGGAGAAGGCGCTGTGGTTTAGGGGGACTGCAGTGTGGAAGGTAGTCTGGATCCCCAGATAACTTCCATATCTTTTATCTAGGCTAAAACCATTGGCCCTATACAGGACCTAACTGAAACCGTTTTGCCCAAAATAACCAAAAAACTAAAACAGAAATAAAGAAGGCTAATGTTGAGCAAAATAGAGTGTGCACCTTTGATAAATACAGTGATATCTCAACTCTCTTCTGTCAGGAATACTTGTCAGTGCGTAGGTGCTTTTAGGGTGAAACTTCAGTTTAAGGATGTCTTTATAAAATGTCAAAGTGTTTTGATAGTTTCTGAAATGCAGGCGTCTGAGACAGTGTGAATGGAAGCACAGTGATGTAAGTCGGATCTGAATGCAGGAAGCACTTTGTTGACACAGGGAGTTGTAAATGCATGGAGACCTGCTGGGCCGCACTGCCTCTTCTGCTCCTCTTCCTTCAGTTCTTGTGCTCTTGGCAGTGAGGTGCATGGCTGCTCACGGCTGGGTTTTGTTTTGCAGGTTATCTACCCAACAGCATTGACGCCGTGGAGGCCATGCTGGCAACAGCGAGTATCGGAGCCATCTGGAGCTCCACTTCCCCCGACTTCGGGGTCAACGTGAGTAGCTGCAGCCTTATATTTCAGTCAGGGAGCTCGGTTATTGCAGAATATATGGTGCAATCTGTACTGAGTGCCATGTGTATTTCTTTGTCTCAGGAGTTGTAAAACTGGGGGCTGGGGGTAGGAGGGGGGGTACAAAAGCTTCAGGGGTCACAATACCACTGCAGCACCAGCAAAGAGACACCAAGAGCTACTGGCTGCAGATCTTTTGTAGACGCCGGTGACCTCCAGTGGACACATTTAATATTGCTTTTAGGCTCCCTTGGTCTTGGTAGACACATGTTTAAAATGCAGGCTTGACGTGTGTCTGCTAGATGAAGACGTTCTTTTAGTTTACTGCAGAGTCTGTGACGCTCCCACCCCTGGTGAATGAGAAGGTGTCTCCCTCGTGTCTCTAACGCCTCCCTGTCTGTGCTATGCTTCTCTTCCTCAATAGGGAGTCCTGGATCGGTTCTCCCAGATCCAGCCCAAACTCATCTTCTCCGTCTCTTCGGTTGTGTACAACGGCAAGGAACATGACCACATGGAGAAACTCCAGAGCGTAGTCAAAGGTAGGCTTCCTGCTGAGAGCTCCTGGGATATTGAGGCTGTTTAAGCGGGACAGATCCACAGAAATGATCCATTGTCAGAGGATTTGGAAACTGAGATATAACCAGAGCTGGGAGATCCTAACCAGGAGTTGCATTCACCTGTTTCGTGATTCAGCCTGGATCCCAGGATGCTACGTAAGGGTTTAAAATAAATGTTCTCTTTCCTCTTGTTAGCATTAGCAACACTGCGCCGCCCTTTATTGTGCTGAAGATCTTCTGCTTGTCGTTTTTTGTTCTTTAATTTGGTTTATGTTTAAAAATTCAAACGTATCTCTATAGATGAAAGGTTTCTTCTACTTGGTTTCTCAGTTCAGAGTCACTCCTTTTGATCAGACCATGTGATCTGAAGCACAGGTACCAGGAAAGGATGCTTATTTGTCATCTCTAGTGCTGCATTTTATTTCTAATCTGTAGTGCTGCATTTGAAATGCTTTGTATACCCTGAATAACGTTAATAACCAAAAAGGCTATCAGCAAAATGAAAGAGGGGCCAGTGATGATGTTAACAATGCTAATGTGGATTTTAAAGCCTTGATTATCACTCCCTTAGCCCCCCCCCCACCTCCACCCCTTCTGCTTTTCTGCAGAAAACAAATGAGATGTGATCTGGAGACCCTACCTGACCTGCTGTGAGAATTGAGGCATTTTATGTGAAGTACTGTTAGCCACTTTACATGAGCAAGACGTTCTCAGAGTGAAGGTGCTTCCTGCAAACCCTAATGATAGCCATGCTTTTGTTGATGCAGCAGGTGGAGCTCTAGCCACATTTGTAAAGTGCATTCGAGAAAGTATGATCTGTTCACAAAAAATTTTAAAATATTATTCGTCCTCACTCTCCTAAGTTAAACAGTGCTCTAAAAAGAAAACTGAAACTAATAAAAAATCTCTGAAACAGATGCAAAGGGTTTCATGAACCGTAACCTTGACTTAATTCACCAAAAAAAAATCAAAGCTCTCCTCATTGGAACGTTCTTTAAAACAGTCCTGTACACTCTGACGACATCTTCTTTCCTCTTCACCTGTGTCTCTAGGGTTACCTGACCTGAAAAAGGTGGTAGTGATCCCGTATGTCCGTTCAAGAGATGCTACAGATCTCTCCAGAATCCCGAACAGGTAGGATTCCGCCAGGGTGACTTCGTGCAGGGGAGGGGAGGGGCTTGACGATGTCATCGGTGACCTCATCATGCTGACAGTCATACCCTGGACATCGCCTGTTTGGCTCCCAGGGTGATGTAGTGGCTCGGTGGAGCTGCAGTGTGCTGGATGTAATGCCGCAGAGGCAGTGCTGCATCTCATGTGTCTGTTTTGTGGGGTTGCAGTGTGTTCCTGGAAGACTTCTTGGCCATGGGAAAAGAAGGAGACCAGGATCCACAGCTGGAGTTCGAGCAGCTGCCCTTCAGTCACCCTCTCTTCATCATGTACTCCTCAGGAACCACCGGGGCACCGAAATGCATGGTCCATTCTGCAGGGGTAGGTACTGAGGGCAGAGGAGACGCCTGGGCACCGAAATGCATGGTCCATTCTGCAGGGGTAGGTACTGAGGGCAGAGGAGGCGCCTGGGCACCGAAATGCATGGTCCATTCTGCAGGGGTAGGTACTGAGGGCAGAGGAGGCGCCTGGGCACCGAAATGCATGGTCCATTCTGCAGGGGTAGGTACTGAGGGCAGAGGAGGCGCCTGGGCACCGAAATGCATGGTCCATTCTGCAGGGGTAGGTACTGAGGGCAGAGGAGGCGCCTGGGCACCGAAATGCATGGTCCATTCTGCAGGGGTAGGTACTGAGGGCAGAGGAGGCGCCTGGGCACCGAAATGCATGGTCCATTCTGCAGGGGTAGGTACTGAGGGCAGGGGAGGCGCCTGGGCACCGAAATGCATGGTCCATTCTGCAGTGTTAGTGCCACATAAGACTGACCTCTGGGATATACACTGTATATAACAAAAGGGAATCCAGTGTGTGGGTGAAGTAACGAGACCCATTCATTCATTGTATTAATCCGTCTATAGATCAAATAAAAAGGGCTGCTTGCTTCAGCTCTCTAGTCTGTAGCGCACTGCTGTCTCTGAAATGCTGGAGTCATGTCTTTGGAGATCCACTGGGTGGCAGCAGCGCCCTGTCTGACACAAAGCAGCTTCGCTGGCATTCGGATTAACAAGTTCTACAGGCACGTCGTAATCATTTCCACTGCGAGGTGTTGCTTGACTTCAGTGAGAACAGGGAGTGTATTTCTTTTGCACTTTATTGCACTGTGTGCACAGTGTAAGACTTTGCAGTGCAGCCCCTCTAAGCCACTTCACATAATAGCTTGGAAATGGTTTTGGATTCTGTTTTGTGGCCACTCTGATAATAAAAAGACAAACGTACCTGAACAGTTCATTAAGAACTGCTCTAGTGGAGGAGCGAGTGGTACAGTCTGTTAATGTCTCCCTTTCTCTCTTGCTCTCTCTCTGTCTTTCTTCTCCACAGGGCACCCTCATTCAGCATCTGAAGGAACACATTCTCCATGGCAACATGAGCAGCAGTGATGTCATCATTTACTACACCACTGTAAGTTTCCAGCAGTCCAGTGCAGTCCGCTCCTGCGTCACCCTCGCTCTGACTGGCAGGGAGTGGGCAGCTAAGGGTTCTCCCGTGGTGACGATGCCATGGCTGGGGGAGCTGAGACCATATTGGCTCTCTTTTTGTCTGTATCTGCTCTGCGAAGCTCTAACCCCAACCACCCATTATCTGGCTGGATGAAGCTAATGCCAACAGAACAACAACACTAAACACCCTGCTGTGGAAACAGAAGTATGAGCAGGTCTTTTCTGAGGGTGTTTTTAGAGCTGGTCTGTCTCTCTATTGTGTGGTGCATGCTTGCCACAGTGTTCCTGCTGTGGAAACAGAAGTATGAGCAGGTCTTTTCTGAGGATGTTTTTAGAGCTGATCTGTCTCTCTGTTGTGTGGTGCATGCTTGCCACAGTGTTTCTTCTCAGCGTCCGTTCCTGCCCTTTACTGTGTTCCTATGTTTCAAAGTTAATCAACACTCAAGTCATGCAGTAAATCAGTGAAACTTGAAGTTCATTTGATACCCTCAAGCTAATGCAAATTATTATTTAATTATTAGTTATCATATTTTGCTGTTTCCTCATTGCATGTCCAGAGACTATGAAATACACCACGTACTTGAGGTCGTTCCTTAGTCATATTTAACTTGGTGTTACACAGAAGCCCATTTACAGAACCATAAAACTGATTGTTTCTCCATTTCCCTCTCCCTCCCTACTTCTCCCTCTCTCTCCCTCGCCCTCCATCTCCCTCTCTCTCCCCCTCTCAACCTCTCCCTCTCCTTCTCCCTCTCCCTCGTCCTCTCCCTCTCTCTCTCTCCCCCTTTCCCCCTCCCTTCTCCCTCTCCTCCCTCTCTCAGACGGGCTGGATGATGTGGAACTGGTTGATGTCTTCTCTTGCCACCGGCTCCTCGGTGGTGTTGTACGATGGCTCTCCACTAGTGCCGACTCCCAACGTGCTGTGGGACTTGATTGACAGACTAGGGTAAGGAAGACACAGACAGGGAGGGACGAGGTGTGCTGGGATATCTGGAGAGCAGATAACCTCAGTAGGCTTCCTAAAGAATTGCTTTGGAAAAGGAGTGTCCAGTAATATGATGGACTTGAAAAAGACTGCTGCCGTCTGTCCGATCTGTGCCTCCTTTATGCCATACCTTTAAAGTAATCTTTGTAAGTTTCTGAAATTTTAGCTTGTTATGAAACGATGAACAGATGGAACTTCAATTCAAATTACATCTAATGCACCGAATCCCTTGACTCCTTCCCACCAGGACCCTCTTCCATTGTCTCGTGCTGCAAGTCTCAGATACTCCCAGTCTCTTAGCTTCTCTGTTCTGTGCTGTTCATAAGTGAGCTTCTTTAGCCAAGGGAGAGGAGGCAAGGCATCTCCCAGTAGGATTCTGTCAAAGGGTTATTGTGAGTAATTGGTTGGGAGAATGACAGGCTTCATCTGTGATATTGAGATTGACATTCAACTGTCTGGCATCGCAATGAAGGAGCCATCTGAAGTTAAAGGTTACATTTCATCCCTATTGTTTTCAGGGAAAGGTCAAAGAAGTCTCAAGAAAGCTCAATGACAAGAAACAGGGCTGTTGTTAGGATTGAGCTCTTAAAAAGCTTTTTAAGATTTTAAGTCAAAGGATGTGTTCTGTGTACCAGGAAATGAGAAGCGCTTTCCTTTCTTTCCTTTTTCTTTCGAAAGCGTAGTCCACAGTAAAACTGGGTACCAGTGTCAGTCACAGTGAAGGCAAGCCTTGCATTTGCATTTGAGTAATGTCAGCTTCCTTACTTGAAATCCTGCCAGAACAGTCTGATTAACTGCACTTTGTTTGCTGTATTCAGTTTAAATTCAGTTGTGTTGAATGTATGAAGCTGTGAGATCAGTGCAGTTCAGTGTAGCTGCAGCACACATTGGGAATGTTAGCTGGCAGGTACAGCACATTTGATCAGCAGGGAGTTTTCTCAGTCCCAGCTCTTCTTGTTCTAGATGTTTTAGATGTTGAGTTAATTGAGTTTAGAAATGGTATTTTATTGAGCTGGCACAGCGCACGCTGCCATGCAGTAAGAGTTGTTAATGCCACATGGGCTCATGCTTTTCTTTAATTGCTTTCCAAGTTCAGTTAACTCACTTTGTAGCGTTTTCATTAACATGCGTGGCAGCTATCAAAACTGTTCTTCCACCAGTCCGCTGAGCAGCGATCTGCACAGAGATTACAATTCAGAGTAAAAAGAAGATCGCAAGAGAGCTAGCTAGTGTTCAAGTGACAGTGTTTTCCCTTCTGGCTGAGAAGTTCGGCAACGCTAGTGCTAGAAGCCTGGAGCAACCCCTCACGAAGAGCTGCCGAGGAGCTGAGGAATAGATATTGCAGCACGCTTTTTGACACGGCTGTCAAGGATCAGCGCGGCTTCTTTAATTAAAAAGCTAAGGTACCTCGTGCTGTAGGACCCAGCTGCATTGGGAGGCATCGTGAAAACACCTCGAAAACATGCCCTTTCCCTGTGATCCTGGTTCACTGCAGGAACTTGCAGGGGGATGGAGCGGGCTTTGTGATCCAAGCATCCGGAACACTGCAGCAATAAAGAGAAACATCCTCAGTAATAAATACCCAGGGTGTGAATCGCAATGGGATAAGCTGGTATATGAATTGCAATGGGATAAGCTGGTATATGAATTGCAATGGGATAAGCTGGTATATGAATTGCAATGGGATAAGCTGGTATATGAATTGCAATGGGATAAGCTGGTATATGAATCGCAATGGGATAAGCTGGTATATGAATCGCAATGGGATAAGCTGGTATATGAATCGCAATGGGATAAGCTGGTATATGAATCGCAATGGGATAAGCTGGTATATGAATCGCAATGGGATAAGCTGGTATATGAATCGCAATGGGATAAGCTGGTATATGAATCGCAATGGGATAAGCTGGTATATGAATCGCAATGGGATAAGCTGGTATATGAATCGCAATGGGATAAGCTGGTATATGAATTGCAATGGGATAAGCTGGTCTCTGCAGCATCCTTAAACTCACAACAGACTCCCAGTGTGAGGGGGTGGGGGGGGGTGGGGGCTTATCTTCAGGGATCTGATCAGCAGACTCAGGGCTGATATTGAATACTGCCGTCTTCAGAGCAGAGTTCTCATACGGGCCCCAGGTACTCCACAGCCTTCTTATTGATTTTCTCTCATATTTTATTGAAGTTTACACAGCGCTGGGGCTGCAGGAGAAATACATTGCATCTCTAGCGTGGATGTGACTGGAATGAGGACTGGTGATCCACAGTTTCACTGCTTCATATACATTTCTGCAATGCCAGTTTAAATCAGAAACCATTGAGAAGACTTGCACTATAAATGGGAAGGGGGTTCAATACAAACAGTAATGCACTGAACTGTTCTGCCGGGACACAACGCAATGCTCCTGTAACACGTACCGCTGATCATAACGCAAGGGAGCCATCGTTTAGATCAGTGCAGTTTATCACAGGTTAGTGCTTGCTGCCATGGTTAAGAGCGAATGATGCTCCTGTATTGCTGGATTCACTGTATTGACAAAGTGTTTAACTCTATAGAACTACAGCAATGCACCAGCTGTGGAGTTATTTGAGTAAACTTGTATTTTACCGCTTAATTTGCAAACATTTACAGTACAACAGATGATAGTTGGGGGAGGTTAAAGCGTTGCATTTTATGTTATTTTGTGGTGTTTATTTTTAAGAGTCTGTAATATATTCGAGGTGTGGTACATGTCCTTTCCTGGTTGAAAACTGCACTCTATTTTGTTCCAGTTGCAGTTCCTCGTTTAGCATTTCTTTCTAAAACCCCATTGTGCAGCATTTATTTTTTTTGTGTGCAGAATAAACAAATGCCTACCCGACAGTTTTTTGTGTGTCTGAATGAATGCAGTGATGAGATTTAGACAGGCGCGATCAGGTGCTGTTCACCAGACCGTACGGCAAAGTGGAATTGTCGTATTCAGGCTTCACCACATCATTTGCTTCTTGATGGACTTGGCTCGGCAGAGTTCAGTGATATGAAAAGGACCCAGTCACTCTGTTAAAGCTTGCTTTGAACTTTCAGGATACCATTCATAACACTAGCTGAGAGAGTCAGGGTGTTGTCTTAACAAGCTATTCATGAAATCTAATTATTCTCACAGCTCCAATAAATGCATGTACGTTACATATCTGGTGTGATGTCCCATCTAGGATACATGTCAGAGTCCGGGAATGTGAAGTGCATGTAGTGGCATTGTAGTTCCCATGTACTGGTTATTAGATGCTCTTCTGTGATTGAAGGATGGGACCTGACCAATATACCTAATGCGGAAGTGTCTCCAGTCGCCTCTTTAGCATTGCTATAAGGTTGTGCATGAAGGTGAATCTGCATTGCTGTTGGTGCTGGTGGGCAGTAATTTGGTTAAAACGGATTAGTTACTTGACATAGAAACATCAGCATTGTGAAAACTTGTTAAGAGTTTATTGGGGAGTAAAAAGAGCAGTGAAGGGTTTTTACTGCTAATTGAGGGATCAGTAATAACGATCAGTAATTAACAGTTCAGTCGAATAAGCTGGTTAGCAGGGGAGTCTGTATACCCAGCAGAGTTTATATCAGTAACCCTCGGGTCTGTCACTGAACCTGCCGGGTCGTTTACATGGTATCAAAACTGAATAGGGTGAATGGTTTCAAAAGAATTCATTAAATAATACTTATCCAAGAAAAATGGCAGTATAGATGTGCAAGGAAGAAATGAAACCGCGAACATCACTTATCCCCTCTAGAGTTTCCTTCTAGTTTACCTTTGATTTAAACAGCAATTCCAGTCGTGCTGCTCTAGAGAATGCGTCACTCAATCAGTTTGTCTGTGTAGCGCGTCCTGCAGCTTTGCAGCTGGTTTGAATTCTTTGTGTCTTTGTGTCTCTTTACTCAAGGCCATGTCACTGACGTTGCAAAATAAAGATCCGCTCTCTGAAACGCTGGAAAGAAAAACTCTGAAAAGCCATTCATGCAAAAAGTTATTTTTATCTGCAAGTGTAGTTAAAATGCAAATAAATGCACTTATCCATCACCGGTTTACTGCAGCGCTTCTCCCTTCCAGAGTCACAATTGGAAGTGGAGGGCTGTCTTGTAAATATATCCTCTTTCTTCTGCTTCCAGTCCAAGCCCTTTACAACCTGAGTGGAATAAGAAGCAGCTGCTGTCACGGGAGCATCGTTCTCCTTTGAACCTCTGTCAAGAGGTTCATACACGGCTCCTGCTGTACAAAGCGTTGCCTTAGCCTTTCAACCTGCCTGTCGACCTCCCCCACTTATTGTCTTGTTCTGAAAAGCAGCCCTGGCTGTTGTTCATTTGCAAATGAAATGGCTTCACCTGGAACCTGGTTTCTCGTAGTAAATAATGGAAGCTGACAGGTTTTCGGTGTTAAAGGCAGACAGGTAACAGCTGCGTGATAAATCGTTCCACTTTATTGATCTTTTTTTTTTTTGATGTTGTTTTTGCTTAAATGTTACTGGCGCTAATGACAGCGTTTCTGTTTTCAAGTCAGCTAAAGTAAATAAGCCTGGCTGAACCGTTCAGTTCAATTTGTTTAAATGCTATTTGTTGATGCTTTGTAAAAAGGGTAGGGAAAAGAAAAGGTCTACACCTGGGCTAGCGCTGAGGTAGAGAGAAGAGGATCAGTGTGCGGGGATGGCTTACCTTGCAGAAGAATGCCTTCACATCACGTTCCACACAGAAATAGCTCCAAACAATCCGGGTTCAAATCACACTGCTCCAGTTGAGCGGAAATGACCCTGGATAAAGTTTCTGCAAATAACAAAACAAACAAAAGATTTAAAAAAAGATCTGCATCGCTGTGCTGGGGGCTGCTTCGGATTTCTCTTGCTTTCAGATCTAACATCACTATCCCAGCAGCAGACTCCATTCATACTAGATCGGGTATACTTTTTCCACTAAACTTGAATTCCTTAGAAAAGGGACTTGCAACAAATATAGCTTCACCCTTATTAAGAGCTTACCATCCCTTGTATGCCATACCCTAAACCGTATTCCGAAGTGCGTATTACACCAGGTAAACCTGGCACTTATTATTCCTTTGAATTGCCCAAATCAACAAAGGTCAAGCAGCAAAATTCAGAATCTTAAGAAAGTGATGTGTGCGTGTGAGCGTGTGCGTGTGTGTGTGTGTTGTTTCTGGTATTGAGGATAAAGAAGCCTTTGAACAGAAATGGGAGGCAGGAACTGAGACCTTTAATGGAGGTGTATTGTGGTGGCTCATCTGAGAGCAAGGAGTCTTAGAAAGGCTTTTATTGACAGATGTGCTGAAAATACTGAGAGGCTCTTTGTAATTTGTGAAGATTAAGGTGCATCTCACATGTCTGTGGTGCTACACTGATCAGGGTCCTATAATGGGTTTGTATTGTAGCCTCTTTATCGGAGGTTAAAGCACAGCATGCCTTGCGTCTCCTCTTGTCTGTCTGTCTGTCTGTCTGTCTGTGCCCAATGTGTATGTGTAAAGAATGTCCATCTAGTGCAGCACACAGAGTGCAGAATAAGAGAAAGGAAGGTCGGATTGTACTGTGTGCTAAACTAACACTAATGCATATTTTCTTTCTAATTGCAGAATAACTATTTTTGGCACCGGGGCCAAGTGGTTGTCTGTACTTGAGGAAAGGAACCTGAAACCAGGTAAGGGACAGCGGAGTCTGTTTCAGACCCTCGCCATGCATTCTGACATTTCACCCACTAATTGGGATTTGGTGTCTCACTGAAAAGTGAATCCAGTTCAGACCCATCTCACGTTTTTGTAAGCCTGCATGTTTGTTGGCAGTGGGTGCAGCCTGTTTGAAAATTAACTGAATCTGTAATAAACCTGGATCGCTTCATGTAAAACGTTTGCTTCAGTTTTTGTTGTTGTGCTTTGCTTCGTGTTTATCAGGGATCTCAGTGCATCTGTGATACGCTTTGACAGTCTGTATTTGTTCTGTTTGTAGCTGAAACCCATAACCTGCACACACTCCACACCATCCTGTCCACTGGCTCTCCCCTCAAACCTCAGAGCTACGAATATGTCTACAAAGACATTAAGAGTAACATTCTGCTGGGATCCATCTCAGGTAAGCAGATGCACGCACACGCACAAACAAACACACGCGCAAACACACGCGCGCACACACAAACACGCACGCACGCACGCACGCATGCATGCACACACACACACACCCCTACACACACATACACACACACACACACGCACACATGCGCACACACACATACCATACCTGTTTAATTCACATACAAGCCCAGCTTTAGAGACAGAACCAGCTAACTCTAAACAACGCGCTAATGAAAGGGCAAAAAAAAAATAAATTCAGGTTAGTTTTTGAAATATCGATTGACATTCCGAATAGACGCTGGAAGTGAGTTCCAAAGTGAACGAGCGTAAGAGCTAAATGTCCTTGCAATGCCCTAGTCTTTTAATTGCTGTTATTGGCAGATCTCTGAGTACAGGCTGGATTTGTGAGGCAGGAGCAATGGTTATCCTTGTAAGTGAAGGGCGACGTTCTAAAAGATGCCATTAAAAAGTTACCTAGATAATGCAGTATTTAGATTTGGTTAAAAAGCACACTGAAATCTTTGCACATTCTGGTAAAATTAAGAGTTTTCTACTCTCCTCGTAACCCAGCCCTGATTAAGCATGTCTCAAGTTGAATATGAATAGTAATAACAAAGAGTGGCACGGGGTGTTATTTATTCCACAAGGCAGCTCTGGGGATTAAAGGATCTGCATTTAAAAGGGAAGGATATTAATCAGTTGATCAGGAGATGGGGAGAGCATTGTGGTGCAAGGCAAGCGAGGTTCAATCGAGAATACATTGCTGCTCTGTGTTAGAAGCCACAACACAAGCTGAATCCTCTTAAAAACCCAACGAAGACAACATGACGTGTAAACTATGTGGAGTAGCTGAACTCAGTCATTGAGTCGACCTGCAGACAGTAATACTCTTACCATCTGCTTACACAGTATGAAGATCTGCCTGCAGTCTCCATGTGTTAGACTTCAAAACCCATAACCTTGTTAAAAAACGAGACAAAGAAATAAAAAATACTTTTTAGCTAAAAAATTTTTTTTAAAATTACACCCACTGTGCTCTTTCTCAAAACTGTTCTGCCTCGAGTAATCAGGGGTGCGAGTCTGTGTTTTCTGAATTGTTTTTGGCTCAGCTGGTTATCCTCTGAAGAAATCCTTACAGATCTGTACAATGAGAACTGCAGTCTAACACGGCCCTTTCTGGAGTGCTTCTCTGAGCATGTGTGTCTCTCTAACAGCAGGTGGGAGGCTGTTAAGTGTATTTAAAAGCTTAATTCCAGGTCAGTTAAGATCAATAGATTGATCTTAAAGGGAGATTTTTCTTTCACTGTTCCTGGCTCACTGACACTGCGTTAGCTTGCTTCCTCGAATCATTTCATCAAGCACTGGAACTTTGCAAATATTTGTTCAAATGCTCATTTGCAGCCATACTCAGATTCCGTTTGCAGTTCCTATAGATTTCTGAACCGTCAAAGCAGGTCAACATAAACAAATCAGGATTAATGCGTAAAAAGCTGGAATGCGTGCAGGATTCAAAACGCTGATTTCATTGGCAAAATAAGCCTGATTTAAATAAAGCACTTATGCACACCAGCTGCTTGCAATGGCAGGAGTTATTACATTTAGTATTGGCAGGCAGCCATCATCAAAATATTGCATTGAAAACAGGCTACAGCTTTTCACTGTAAGTGCAGGGTACTTAGGGTTTCCACAGTCAGTTTACATGCAGAGGCTGGAAGTGTCCATTAGAGGGTGCTCAAGGCACGTAAATGACAGAAGAACATATGTGTGTTTCTGCAAGGTTCACGGGCGCTGCTTTCACTGCACCTCAATGGAAATGGATTGTAAAGAAGCTGGGTCTAGCATGTTTGTTCAGGAGAAATACCCTTCTACCTAGCGTATGCCAAACCTGTTTTTTCAATTTCATTTCTGATTATGAGTTTTGTGCTGTATAAATATGTGTTTTGTTTTGTTTTGTTTTTTAAAATGCAATATTTTAAATGCCGGAAATAACTGTTCATGCCCGTGTCAATGCTGTGTGATTGCATAAACAGGAAAGTCAAATTCAGTTCTTCAGATAAATGCATGACGTTGAATAGAATCAATAAACCCAAACACCGTGTAGCTAAACAAATCTGCACAGCATAGAACACATGGAGTAGAATTGACATGCCATGTGTGGCCTCCCTCGTACTGACAGTGACAGACAGCCCGCCCCACCACTGCTTCCCGGAGTCCAGCTCTTCCAGGTATGCCAGACCCAAACCCCTCCTGTTGGATTGTTTCTGAAAGCCATTCCAGTCACTGCCTGGAGCTCAGACAGGACCACAGTGGTGCTTGATCGCGTGCCCAGGCAGATCCCGGTTATGTCCAAACACGACTTGATCCAGAGACCTCCTGAGAGTTGAGACAGAAACACCTTCCTCCACTAGGCAGACAGGCCATCAGCGTTGCAAAATCAAAGGCAAAATTCACCAGAATCCATTCAGTTGCCTTTTTGTAATGCATTCGTGAGAACCTACAGTGCAAACACTGTACAGCAATGTATTTAAACTAGAAAGATGTAGGTTGAACAAGCCTCGTGTTAAATCATTACAACGCATCTCCTTCATTGTCGGAGCGAGACAGGAGTATAGCTGGAGGACGATGTCATTTATCCACTTGGGAGCAGAGACTAATTTTACATCAGGTCTCTGGAGGTTATATACCATGTATACCTATTTATATACAGCTGCAGACAAAGCATAAATTAGGCTGTCCTTTTTTTAGAGCATGCTAATAATGGTCCTAAGGACAACCTGTAGGCTTCGTTAAATAAACGTACTCTCCTCTGACTTGTTTTTGCATCCTCTGTGGTGCAGCAGTAGTTGATGTCCTTTCAGTAAAAAGCACGCAGTCCCGTGCGGCTCTTGCATTAATCAGTGACTCTGCGTAGCAGCCTGGCTAATTCCCCGGTCGTGCGCTCTGTGGAATAATCAACGAATGGGTTTTATCTATGCAGTGATGTGCTGGCGAACGTCAAAGGCCCTGTGGAGTCTAGACCTAGCGGATTGCATTGCATGTGTGACATTTCAAATGTGGGGAAGTGCAGGCTGACCTCAGATCCTTTGAGATGGATCACAGAAGCACTTGAATTTAAAGCAGGTGCTCTCTTTGCAAACTTTTAGCTGATGCAGAGAAGTGTTCAGGTATCTAGAATTCACATCAGCATTGGTCATATATGATATTCTATTCTATTCTATTATAGTTGTAATGTATAGTTGTTTCAAATGGCTGTAGGTTATGTATAGCAATCGTTTCTATTTTATAAATGCTGCTGTTCAAGAGTTCAGTTTATGACTGATCATTTATAGCAGAATGAATGTTCTGCCGTGTTGAAACATGCAACCTGCCTATACGAGAATACTGAAGCAGTGTGTTGTTTTTAGCTCTTAATGAAATCTCTGGTCATCAATACGGCTCTTTCAGAAAAACTACAACTTATAGTGTAGTTTGGCTTGAAGTGGTTTCTATGCCCTGTCTTGGTCAGGGCGGTGATATTGTTGTACAGCCTGCACTCCCTGATTCTCCGTGTGTAGACATTGCATGGGACTTCACTGGTGGTTACTTTCTGTGCCTGTGGTACGCAGGTCCAGCTTGCAAATGAGCTGCTTTTCCTCCTGTTTTTAAGGTGGAACAGATATTGTTTCCTGTTTTATGGGGCAGAACTTCACAATTCCCGTGCACAAAGGAGAAATCCAAGCCAGGAATTTGGGAATGGCGGTGGAAGCCTGGAACGATGAAGGTACAGTAAAGACGCTGTATTAGGAGTAGCGATTACCCTTTAGTGTGATGTCACCTTTGAGAAGCTTGCTTTAGGAATCTGTTTGTAATCCAGCTTTAATACAAAAATGAAATGCGTTTCCTACCGCAGGACTTGGGCTGTGCCTCTGAGCACTTAAACATAATAATAGAGTAAGTGAGGTGGCAGCTGAAATGCACACAGTAAATCAACACAGTTTATGGGTTTACCCAAGTATATTTGCACATGTAATTTTGCTCTGCTGTTCACCACTTCCCAGTGACTCCCCGTGCCTGCCTGTGCTTTTCCATGCTTTTTCCTAACGTGTCTGTATGATTCTCCTGCATGTCCTTTGCAAACAGGGAAGCCTGTGTGGGGAGAAAGTGGAGAGCTGGTATGTCAGAAGCCCATTCCTTGTCAACCAACCCACTTCTGGAATGACGAGAATGGAAGCAAGTACCACAAAGCCTACTTCTCCACCTTCCCTGGTACAGTAACTCTGCCTGCTTTTCTGTTCACTCTACTTGCGGTCTTTAACTCTTGAAATGCAAGCTTAGATCCGAGAGGCAGGAGACAAGGCCAGAGCACCACCCTCTATCGCCACTTCCCTGGGAACAGAGGGCAGTAAATACCAGAGCAGCTGAATGACCCAGACTGCTATCCCAGCTTGAGATCAGTGCTTTAATAAAGTCTATTTTTGCACTGACGCAGTGTGCCAGCAGTTCTTGGCTTGTAGACATTGAGCGTTCCCTCACACTGACGTCAGCACCCTCTCAGGCCAGAGCTCCTCACTGTGCTCTGTTCTTTTAGGTGTTTGGGCTCATGGGGACTACTGCAAAATCAACCCTCAGACAGGAGGCCTTGTGATGCTGGGGAGAAGGTGAGGTTTGAGTCCCTGCTTTGTTACAGCTCTACCGTTGAGCAGTGCCACTCCTCTCAAGACCCTTTTCAAATGAGCTCCTTGATTTTATTTCTTAAACCTGCAGCTTAAGTGAAGGGCTTGAATCCACGAGTAAGTTGTCTATCTCCCTGCTGTTTGCATACAGTTTCACATCTGTAAATTCTTCAGTAACACCATAAAAACGGTTTGCTGAACTCATTTGTCTAGCTTACTGTATCTCAGTTTCACAGTGATTTAACCTCGGCTATTACCTGTGAACTTGTGCCCTTTAATTGTGAAGGGTCTTGCAGTTTAAACATCTGACATGCAAGGGTGACGGTCTGTGTATTTAGGGTTTAGTTTATAGAAAAGGGCTCAGACATAAGATTGACTGCAAGATTTCTCTCATTGGTAATCAAGGAGTCAGGTTCGGTTAATTATGGCCCCTCTGTCTGTAGCATGTCCGGGTGTTCTTTAATGATCCCCTGTGCTTATTTTTCCAGTGATGGTACTCTGAACCCCAATGGTGTACGATTTGGAAGCTCCGAAATCTATAACATTGGTAAGACTCTCATTCCAATCCAGTCAGTCTGCCTCTTCATACGATGCTTCAAATCCACTCTGGCTTTTATTTCTATTCCACTGCAATGGAACAGTTTCTGACAGAGAGTTTCCGTCTCCTTGTCTGTCTCCAGTGGAAGCTTTCGAGGAAGTGTCCGACAGTCTTTGCGTCCCCCAGTACAGCAAAGACGGGGAGGAGAGAGTGATCCTCTTTCTAAAGATGGCACCCAAGCAAGCCTTCGGGCCGGAGCTGGTGAAGAAGATTCGAGATGCCATCCGGGTGGCACTATCGGCTCGTCACGTCCCCGCTCTCGTCCTGGAGACCAAAGACATTCCGGTAAGATGTCTTCGGGATGCGTCGGGATGTAAAACTGCGAGAGACGATTATCCGTCTTTCTTTATTACCTGCTTTGACCCTGCTTTGCTGCTCCAGTACTGCAATAAAGGAACAGCACTAACGAGTATTAAAAATAAATGAGTATTCAGTAATATTCTGAAAAGAGGGCCAAACCCAAATGATGTCTCAGTAATGCACTACAAATTAGTTTAGTTCGGTGCTTTTAAGTTGGAGACGCGGGCAATCCATTACCAAGATATTTAGCGATAACTGCAATTTTTTTTAAATGAATCTAATTATTCATAACTAGTGTGGATGGGTGAGTGGTTGACCCCAACTAAAATCTGTGCAGTTGGAAAGCAGATCCATAGTGCAGGATCCATATCCTGTATTATTTGCATCATGGAAACAAGCCATGAACGAACCCATTGATACTAAACAACAGCATCTATTACTATTTTTAATGATAAAACAAGAGCAAGCATGACAATTTTACTAGCCCTGCTTTTAGTTGAAGAGTACTGTCAACCCAGATCAAGGCACGCTGAGGCGTGTTTCGAGGATGCAGTTGGTAAGTGCTTGAAGATGAATGTGCTTTGTGAACGGATGAAGTGAGGAGAATGGGCTCCTTTTCTATGTTACTTTATTTTCATTAGCTCTGGTAGTTTTTAAACAGAGCTCCATGTTGTTTGATTAATACCCTGGTCTTGTGTGATTTATCATGGTTAAAGCATCCAGATTATATTATGAATAGGAAGATGGTGACATGTGTTTTTCCTCATGGGGTGTAAGCATGCAGTTCTAATTAAAACAGCGTTTCACTGCCGGACAGGGGCTTCATTAACCCCTTCATGCTGCTGGAACTTCAGCTTGTTACAGAGGCTGCCCATCTAAGATCTCTGTTGCTGCAGCTTTAAAAGGATGCAGCTTCCCGTACTGAAAAACACAGAAGAGTGCAGCGAGTTTCAGAACGATGCACCCACATTGCATGTGTCTGCGAATGAACTCAAACCACAGTTTGCCGCGTTCTGTTCTCTTCGTAGGTGTTTAATGGGGCAGAATTGACGTCCAGCGAATGAGCTTAGTGCCACCAAATGTTTGTTTACTGAAGCAAAGACTGTCTTAAATAACTGGTCCAAAGTGTTTTTTGTTCACTTTATTAGTGAGGCTCTTGTAAAGAAACCCAGCTTTCAGACGTGACTCCAGTGAGGTACAGTACAGTACATACTGAGCTTGGCAGAACCCACAACAGAGTAAAGTACAGCACACACATGCAACACTATTAATCATGTAAGAGAGATACAGCACACACAATGCTATTGATCAGGTAAGAGAGATACAGCACACACATGCAACACTATTAATCATGTAAGAGAGATACAGCACACGCATGCAACACTATTAATCATGTAAGAGAGATACAGCACACGCATGCAACACTATTAATCATGTAAGAGAGATACAGCACACGCATGCAACACTGTTAATCAGGTAAGAGAGATACAGCACACACATGCAACACTATTAATCATGTAAGAGAGATACAGCACACACATGCAACACTATTAATCATGTAAGAGAGATACAGCACACGCATGCAACACTGTTAATCAGGTAAGAGAGATACAGCACACATGTAACACTACTGATCAAGTACATTAGGAAAATGCAGATGATGAGAATGGAGAAAAACACATCAACAGTCTGAGAGCACGGGCAATTCATTTGGCACGATTAAGTCTGTATTCGTAACTAGCGCATGTTACAGAATCTGCCAGTGGAACCAGAGTCGACTCTGATCAGCTCTAAAGATTATTAGCAGTTGAACCGTTGGGAGCCGAGCCAGATGACTCTTCACATTCCAAACTGCACTAAATCTGAGAGCGTTCTGACAAGGGTAGGAGGAGCCGGGCAGGCAGGTGCATATTGCACCCTTTCCAAATAAACTACTTGCAGCGCGCTGATTAAAACAACTGAAAAAGCACAGCTGAGCTATTTCTGCTTGAGCATAATGTGAGCTGCAGCATGTAAATCGAGCTTGCGACGAGCAATCTCATTTCTCATTCCCTTTCTCGCCTGTATCTGTGCGAGCCAGACTGCAGTGTGAAGTGTGAAATGGGAGCGCTAACGGCAGTTCAGGGACTGCTACCATTAGGAGAGGTCAAAGGACGGCCGTTCCTCTCCTGCCTGAGCGTGTCTGACGAAGTGCAGCTCTCAGGAGTACCCTGTTAAGACCCTTGATTGTTGATTTACAGAAAGCTGCGGCAGCATCCACGCATCTTTCTGATCTCTTATTATGATAAAGTCCATTGCGTGGAAAATCCATCATATTTATCCAAATGAATGTGTATGGCCGACGTTCTCCAAGCTCTGAGCTGCAACTGGTCATTATGAAGGGAACAAACACCACATTACATTTCTGAAACGAAAATTAGGACGACTACAAGCCCCTAAATTGTTGGGGGTATTGGGATAAGGTTGTGTCACCATTGCCTATCCAATCAACTGTGCCTCTTTTAAAAGATCTACACGCTTCAGGTGAGAGGCAATTAGCCACTACACCCCCTCGCTATAGTTGAACAGTAATGTTTGTGTTCTTGCTTTCAGTACACGATAAGTGGGAAGAAGGTGGAAGTCGCTGTCAAGCAAATCATTGCTGGAAAAGAAGTTACCCAGCGTGGGGCATTCTCCAACCCTGGCTCATTGGACCTGTATAAGAATCTGCCAGAGCTGCAGAACTTCTAAAGACAGCTGCCTGGGACAGGATATAAGAGATGAAGGGGGGGGGGGGGGGGGGGGGGGGGTGGTGAACCAGAGACTGATTTCAGCGACTGTGCATCGCTTGTAGTGGGGAATCACTAAAGATACCTTTCCCTGAAGGTAGATGTGGTTATGTCTGATACCAAGGTAATAAGTCATGATACATACTGGACTCCATGCTACCAGGATGTTTTGCAGCTCAGCTGTGGATGTGTTTGGTTCTTTTCCACCCGAGCCCCAGTTGAAAGCAGACCTGTGCACCACATGTAGTTCTAGTCTACTCGCTTGGGGAGCCGTGTCCGTTCCTGCAGGTACAGAGATTCCAAGCAAAGCCGTTCATGCAGCTGAGCTGGTGTTTGAGTGTGACTGGGGCAGTTTGAGACTTTGTTTGAGGAAAGCGTCCGTGACAGTGCAGACAGTGGTGCAGCTCACTTCAGACACTCCTGTGTGGACTGTAGATGAGGCACACAAAGCCAGGATACATCTCAGCAGGGCTGTTAGGGCCTTTTCATATACGGTTAGTTTCTAAACTAACCCAGTGAGTTCATTTGGAAACGAACTGGAGGAAAATAACTTGGTTCCTTTTGTATTAACAGACAAACAAAACAAAAAATGAAAGACTCAACTTGATTTTAGACTACCCCGTGTCTGCTTCAGAACATACGTGTGTCTGTATATATATATGTGTGTGTGTGTGTGTGTCTATGTATATATATATATATATATGTGTGTGTGTGTGTGTGTGTGTGTGTCTATGTATATATATTATTTTGCCCAGGTTGCACAGCAGAGTTTTGTGTCCATTCCCACACAGTCAGACAAGCCATTGTGTTGTACAGTTTAGTGAATGTTAAGTGTTACTATTGCAATCTTTTGTGCTCATGTTGGTTGTGTGATTTTAAGCTTTGATAAGTGTATTTCACCATTTCTTTTTTTTAAAATCTTTAATAAATAAATTGGTTCTTTTTAATGCAAAGGTGATGGGTTTTGAGCACGAAGTAACTGCCAGTACTTTTAGCAAGGCAATAGATTCCTAATTTGAGTATGCAGTTGCATTATGCTACGATTGAAAAAGCAGTGATAGCTGTGTTGGCTACCCCCTGAGCTCAGTACTGCCCTGCCTGTAAATCCTGTATTTATTAGTACATGGAAATCAGAAAATAATCAGACAAAAGTGTTTAGTTTCTTTGTTAAGCCGTGAATTCACTGTCCTCCCTGGAGGCTTATAGTGGTATACAAAGGGTTAAACAAGACTTGCTGATGTACCTTTAAGACCACTGGACACAGTATTGATCCACTTCTATCCTCTCCACACTGTACTAGAGCCAGGCCTGTGCAACTAGCCTCTTCTAATGTGTGTGCTCGTGTTGCACCGATCTTTATTCGGAGGTTAGTTTGACCGTGTGTCTGGGATTCCTGACTCAAGATAACCCTTCTACGGCATGGTGCAGCTAGCAGAGGTGAAAGGTCACATTGTCACATGATTCCACTTGAACAGGGAACAGTGGGCACCTAGCTCATGCTCATTTTGATGCAAGTGTGTAGGCAAAGGTACATTTTCAGATGAGTGTCGATTTATGAAGGAACTGTATTGGAAACCCGTTCAGATGGATTATTAAGCGGGTTCATACCCTTAAAAGCGTGTGTGAGCTCTGCATAGCTATCGGACGCTCACGCCTCGTGATTGTGCTGCGTTTGTCAGGGTCCTGTCCGTCCCTTCAGCTCAACCCCGTCCTTTTACACCAGAGCACTAAGAAAGGGTGCACGCAGGTCAGGGTGTTAAATAGCTACATTATTTTTCATTTATTGTTGAGCATCCAAAGTAATGTTTGTTTTAAACATTTTTATTACAATTGTTACGTTTTTAACTTGTTTCTATTTAAAGGCAAAAGCTAAACGTCACTGTTATACATGACACGTCTCAAGAGTGGAAGTCTATTAGTCTAAAGAAATGTACCTATGCTGTGTACCTGTTTGCAGAGGCAATAAAGTGATTACAACCTCTTGATTCTGCCCTTTTGCTTTCTTTAGACAGTCCAGGCACTTCTCACATTTAAATATGGCAGATAAAGAACGAGTCCGTGTTCTAGTCTCCGCCCCAGCGTTCCCAGTTCACCGCGGTGATGGAAAGTGATGTAGGTATGACACCGATGCACTAATTTAGTAAGCTTGATCTCCAGTGACTCACTCTCTGTTTCCTGTCTCTGGTTGCTAAATGGCATTTAGATGGAGGCGTCAGTTCTGTGATATGAGCAGTTTGAGTTCCCTGATGAAGGCGGCTCGGCTGAAACGTTCCTTAGTGCTTCACTTTGCTCTTTTTCTATAAGTAATAAAGAATGGACATTTGAGCTACGAGCTACAATTGCCTTCAATAAAATAGACCTTGATAAACAAGCTCCTTAATAACCAGGCTCTTATTCTACTCTATTAGAAATAATAATCATATGAGCTTATAAAATATTGCAAGAAAATCATACTCTAATGTTTAGATGGGTATAAAAATAATAATGGCTATATAAAAGAATGTGTTACTGTAGATGATTTGGGACGGCAGAGTTACTCTTGTCTCGCTGAAATGCTTTGAGTGTTTCTCAGGAGGAAGCCACAGAGGGAATGTAGAATACTGTAGAGAGACTGGAAAGTAACGTTCACCTCTACATTGTAAAGAGAGAGTAGGGAGACTCTGGAGCAGTGACTCTGCCCTGTTGTTATGGGTATCCTCATTACAACCATTCTAACCATAGCGTTAGTACTTCAATATGAGGCGCTGATAAGAGCTAGGAGACACGGGGTCGCAGATCCACTCCTGTTAAATGCATTCTCTAATGTATCTGTTATAATGCATGAAGTCTACAGGAAGCTGGGTCAATGCATGGACATTAAAAGCTGCTTTTTATAGTTTTTTTTTTATTACAGCACCATTATTAAACAGTTGTGTTAATGGGGGAACTTTGACAGCCAGCTTGCTTCAAAATCAAGTACTTCTTAATATTTTGTTGTAGATTAAAAATGGCTTTTTTTTTTTTTTTTTTTTTTTTTTTTTTTCCAGGGGCATTTTAGTGCATTATTGATAAAAATATAAAACCAAAGAAGAAACCATAAAAACTGTTCTGCAATTCCCAGACAGTCACAAACTCATCTCCGACAACATAATCAATCACACTTGAGGATCTGAAGGAGGCTCTGGGTTATAAAGTGGCGATTAGACACTTTGCTATGCCTTTCAGGACACCCAGACCATAAGCAGACCACAGCGAGTAGAAATGGCAACATGCTGGCTATGGAGCAAATATTACAGTCGAGCGGCAGCAGAGATGGTGCATCATTGCAGCTGTCATTGGCCGTTACTATTGATCTTTAATTCATACCTGTTGCATCGCCTTCTAAAAAGATCATCCAGACAGAGTCGCTAATGAATGGAACTGTGTAGGAATAAACACGTTCACTCCTTTTTTGCACCCAGCCTCTGCCCTGTTCTATATTGTCCATCTAATCTTCCCCAGTCCTTCATTAGGTACAGTATCTTTTTACAAGCAGGTGTCAGAATTAACACATCTGCAACAGACAGCGCTGTATTTCTGCACTTAAATATGCCTGGGTTCCTCCAGGCTCCTGTCTCTCAGTCAGATCACTATGTTCACAACACAGGTAAACAGATTTGCAATTGATGGGGGGGAAGCACGTAGAAGAAGATAGTGCTTTGCCTGACTGGAGTTGCATATCACTGTCAGTCAGCAATAAGCAGCATTGTGAGAAGCTCACTGCTTTACCCCCCTCCCTGCCCCGTAGCGGTGCTCAGAAACAGATTGACAGGTATAAAAAGACAGATTGCATCTCTGCTGTTCAACCCTGAATTGATTCACTATCCTATTAATGCATTTGAGTTACAGCTTCGGAGAGAGAGGAATATAGAGAGTAGCATATTGATGAGTTATTGATCTGTTCATATATCTTTTTTTAATTTTTTTTTTTAATGGGGCCTGTCCCGTCACAGATCATTTTTTCTAACCATGGAGCGGAAAGGCTCAGCCAGTGTGTATGCTCTTGAGACACACAGCTGACGCAGTAGTAAGTGTAAAACATTCATGACTGGGGTCTTTGCCGCAGCTTTGAATGGCAGCTTGAAAAATCATGAAGGCATATCACTCTCTTCACCTATTTTTCAAGTGGCAGCAAAGTGTATACATCAGTCCAGCGACCACTTCAATTGTTTGTTTAAGATACACATTCTACAGGGTATGCAGAGGCACCATACTCTACATGATTATAGACTGAGGGCATTGCTCATTCTTCTTTGTCCTGGATACAGCTGCTTTGATATCTTTAAAGCTGCTCTGCTGCAACGGATTGTGAGATCTGGACGTCCTTCAGAGTGCTATCAGCTGCAGTACCAGCGCAGACGAGGTTTTCAAGCACGCAATCTCTTGTTTATTTTATGAGAATGAATGCAGGTTTGTTCTTTGATTACTAAACTCAAGACAGCAGATTGAATGTGGCTCTTGCTTCCTGGTAGCCCATGACTTGAAGGTCTGTGTCCAAGGTTCCGGGGTTCTGGGGAGCAGGGTGTGGTTAAGTAGCGGGAATCTATCTCAGTGCAAATATCCTGGAAATAGCAGTGCAAGGAGCAGGGGGGGGGGGATTTAAGATGCAGGGAAATGGATTTAAAAGCAAACCTTTTAATTGTAGCAAAATGCAAACGACACCAATTAGATCTCCCTGTTAACTCAAACAAACCAGGTTCACACCCATACAGCCACCCCCACCCCCACAGTGACACAAAGAATGACTCAGCCGGGTTACCTGAGACCAATTATCGTTTCTGCAGAGATGCGCTTTCTGCAGCCCCAGCAGCAAGATTTTGTTTTTTTTTAACACTGATTCTTTTAAACAGATTGCTCTTTTAATGGTTGCAGATTTGCACTGAAGCATGCCGCATTCTGTAAAATATGTATCGCGCATATGAAATATTTTGAATATTTGAAGGCGGAAGACGCTTCAGGCACAGAATTAGTGAACAATCCTCTTCTCTGCAGGCATGACCAAATACAAACTGCATGATCCACTGTGGCTACAGCAAAACCCTACAGAGCAAACAGCTAAACCCACTGCACAGGCGATAGTTACTGTAATGAACCGGACCACAGTGGAATAAATGTCCTCCCTGTCTGGCTAGAGGACATGTGATGTTTTTTTTAAATGATATAAAACTAAAAATGAACAGCATAGGGGTGTGTGCGCATGTTTGATATGAAAGAGGCAGCATTCACTTCAGATGAGCTGGACTGCCAGCACTTTAACTGAAACACGTATGAACAACTTCATTTAGTGCTTCGCTTCTGCAAACCCACAGTGGGGCATCTGAGAAACTGAGATATGACTCATGAGCAGACCTTTGCAAAAAAAAAAAAAAAAAAAAAAGAGAGAGAGAGAGAGAGAGAGAGAGAGAGAGAGAGAGAACTCTTACTGTTGTCCCTAGGATTATTTAGTACAAAATACTTAATTGCTTATCCTTGATAACTGGAAGAAAGGGACTGCCTTCAGTACTTGGATAAAATATATTGCTAGTCAAAGTGTTGATTTTCCTAATTGAATCTTAATGTCCTTTAAAGAGGTGTATTTTTAGCTCCTTTTTGCAGATCTGATGTGCAGAGGCTTGTCATGGCCTGGCTATAAGACTCTGATTGGATGCTCTCAGTGTCCTTGATACAATGCTATTGATCACTCATGGCCTGGGCTACTGAAAGGTACAAGAGGAAGCAGCTTTATACAGCTTTGGGGGAGCTTTCATTACTCTTAGTATTTATTTATTTTATTTTTATGCTGTTGTACTTTTTAACCACTGTCATATTGCGTTTGCATAATCTGATTATTCAAACCAGATCTGCTAAAATCTTTTTCTGTTAAAAGCGGATGGCATGGTCTTTGCTCTTTTCAGATACTCTGCTGAGGAGTTGCATGCTAAAAAAAACCCATCATCTTTTCATTAAGATTTGCTCCGAGAAATGAAGCTGACTGTAGCTAAAGAAATGTATGTCACAGCAGGGGACTGAAGAGTGAATTGAGGTACCGACTAAACCATTGCTGTAATAATCCAACCTTCTGAAGCGCTTTTTAAAAGGTCACTTGAAACATGCTTTTTAATGCCTGTCTTATTTTCGGGTGAATATTTGCTTCATTTTCTTTTTTTTTTTTTTTCAGGTTGTGAATTTTATATATTGTTTTTTTCAGTTATATTTGAACTCCTTTTGTTTCTTCAGCTAATACCTGGGTGCTAGGCATTTAAAGAGATTCCCTTCTGATTAAAATTCAGAGAGATTTGCCACATTGCTGTGTTTCTGTGTATGATCTGCTCTCTTCCTAATTTTACTATCAGGTATGCCCATGCACCTGGGGGATGTTTCCTAATTCTGCAGTTTCACGCTTGAATTATATGCAGTGCAGTACATGGATTTATGCAGATTTCAAAACTAGGATTTTGTGTGTCTGTGTGTTGGACAAAACCTGTGTCTACCCCTTCTGTTAAGCCCCCTGTTTCTGTGATATCTCTGTAGTCACACCAATTTGACACCTGTACTGCGGTATAAACTAAATTTTAATAAGGATCTTAGCATGCAGTGCCACAGCGCCCCCTATTGAGTGAAATGTACCGTGTTGCTCTATATTAGTAGGTCCATCTATATGTTATAGGGCATTACAGTCTATCAGTATTTCATGAGCTGTTTTGTGTAGGAGGCATTGCTAATCACGGACTAGTAATCAGAACAGCACCTGACTGCAAATCTGTCATGTTTAAAACACCCTGAACTGCAAAGCATGCAACTTGTTTTGAACATCTATATCAATGTAATGCAGAAGAGAGAGAGAGAGAGAGAGAGAGAGAGAGAGAGAGAGAGAGACTCATTTATTATCATCTACAGGTAGAGTAAGTGGTGTGGTTAATGTTTGACACATATACACCTTTAATCTTACGCATTTTCATTACTTTTTCTCCATGGAAATGTTGCTGATTTCCAATATACACTGTTTATTGTCACTGAGTTATACATGCAGTAATCTAATTCTGTGTGGTTACCGGATCCAAATGTCACAGTGTCAGCAGGGCAAGCTCCAGATATCATATTTGAGACGTACCTCCTTTAATGTATTCTTGCATTTGACATTCAGTAGCTGCAGAGGTCCTTTTGGTGTGCTCTGAACCAAATATTGGTACTGCATGAATAGAATAGCTCATACCTGCTCACAACACATCTGTCTCCTTCTGTCAGTCTTTGCATGTGTGTGGTCTTTGCAAAGCTTTTAAAGATGGATAGGAATTACAGCACGTTGTCAGCAGAACAGCTCCTCAGTGCAGTGTTTTACAATCGGTGCTAAACGGAAACAGGACTCAATAACCAGTGATTGACCCAGATATCGCAAAGAAGCAGATTATTGTAGATAATGTTAATGTGCTCCAGCGCTATGTAAGCACAGGTCATTAAAAACAAGGCTGCTTTTATGAAGATAGTAATGCAGAAAATCTTCACAAGGCACTGTATTATTAATGGAACCTGTAGCTTATCTGTAGGACAAGCGCAACCACCAATAATCTGCAATACCTTGCAAATCCCCATTGAGAATGAAGCATTAGGTTGTAATGCTCCACATCAAATTTACAAAGCATGAAACATGAAGTCATGGAAACACTTTAATGTTTGATGTGGTATTTCTTACCACTGCATGTCTTGCATCCAGTGTTGCAGGCAGGTGAATGATTGCACTGTGGTGTACCAGCTGTACTTAGAGATTAGGCATAGGTTGAGAACTCAAAACACAGAGGTGCTTCCCACACTCACCAGGATGAGAAACACAAGAGAAAGAAGAACAGGAATGCATGTGTTAAGAGAAGTGACCTGCACAGAGGTGAGACCCTCCTACAATACAGCGTGTGATTCCTACACTGTACACACTGAAGGGGTGCTTACACTGAGAATCAGCCATTGTCTCCCAGAACTTGACTCTCTCCACAAGCCCTGTGAAGGGCAGAACGAGAAATCCAAGACCCTGGGCACACCCTCCATGAGAAGAAGCCCACCACTGATTAAAGGGAAGTTTCTAATCAAAGCTGACAATGCTGTGGCATTGTGATTACTGACTGGCACAGGGACCCTTTCACCCTCTCCATTGTGCTGTAGGCTTCTTTGCATCTAAATTGAAATTTCACATCAAAGGGCTGAGCGCACATGGATTTGGATCCACTTCAAACGTGTCTATCTGTTCAAAAAAGAAATTCACTTTTAAACTTTTACTCTCCTATGACTTGAATACTTAATGTTTTATTTTCCTGTAAATGGGTTGTTCTCTCTCTCTCTCTGTCTCTCTCTGTAGCAGCTTATTATTTGCTTTTTCCATTTTTTTAAATTCTTGCAACATTCATTTTTAGGGCAAGACGCTGAATATAACGCATTGCAGGACAAGTAAATGATGGAATGGTGAATCACGATCTCAGCGGAAACAACAGCAGAGAATGATGGAGAACCCATGTAATGCAAAATTAAACAGGAGAAACCATCCACTGAAAAACAGACGGGTAATGTTACAGAACTAGCAAGAAACAACTGAGGTGTCAATCACAGTCCTGGAGGGCCATTCCACTCCAGGTTTAACTCCAGGTCTAGATGGAGGTTTCATTGGTTCAATTAAACAATGTAGGGTTGGAACAAAGACCAGGAGAGCAGTACCTTGAGTGAAAAACCAATTGGGCATTCTAAATTTAAAAAACTATTGTGTCAAGCTAGCAAGCTTTGTGAAGATGGCCCCACATATTCTGAAAATGCAGATGACATCCTTCTAAGGCAGTGGTACTCAACTCCGGACCTCGAGATCTATTCCAGTCCTGGTCTTTATTCCATCCAGCTCCTAAATGAGTTAATTGACTCTTAAACAGCTTCAATTAACTACATTAGATCATGTAAAGACCTGGACTGGATTTGATCTTGAGGGTCAGAGTTGAGTTCCACTGTTCTAAGGCAGGACTTCCCAGCCCTGGTCCTGGAGACCCCCCCTGTGGCTGCTGGTTTTCATTGTCAGCTCTCAATTACTAATTATTTTCTTAATGACATCTTTTTACTTGCTTTCAGCTCTTAAACAATTACAGATGTCAAGTTAGCTATAACATTTTATAAGTAAGTTGAGCTCTAAGGGTTACTCCTGGCACAGAGCTGAGCACAGATTTTAGATGCCTCTTCCTATCATGGCATGCTTTGTCTGGCACTGGGGGTGTTAGATGTTATTGAGTTAAGGAGGGTCTCACTAATCCTCTCTGAGCTCTGGGTTGGGGGGTGGGGGGGATGTAGTCCTACTACAACTTTGTGATAGAAAAACAACAACAGCAAACCAATTGGGATTGTGTCTTGAATAATCTCATCCCAGCACAGGCTCAAAAATTGACAATTTCACTGAAATGTGATGCTTGCGATCAAAAGCCGGACAACAAATGAATATATTTACGGTTTAAATGTAATTCCTTTCTCATCTATTGAATGCTCAAGGTCGTAATAACAGAGTGACCACATGCTATAGCAGGATCAACTATTAAGCTAACAGCACTTCATATAATAGGCTTGAAATACATTCCCTGCTGTCTAGAATGCATCAATCGCAAATGGGTTCACTTTTAGGTGGGCTGGACAGTTTAGTAGGCAGCTGACATCTTGGAAGCCATTTCCCTTAATTGTCTTCACTTTAATTGCTACTTTTCTTAATGCAGTATTTCTGTACCTGCAGTGCTTTGTAACATCGCTTTCCATCTTTAACTATTGATTTGTCCAGCCCCGGTGGGAATCAATTCAGCATTCTTTTCAGTTTCTCTCTCTCTCTCTTTTTTTTTAAAATGTTATCCAAAATGCCAATCAGCATTTAAAAAAAAAAAAAGATAAATTCCAGAATGGTTAATGTCCTGCAAGCCTTTTATGAAAACCACACGCATAAACAAAGGCTCTTGAGCCTGAACTCTGGAAATTAAAGAAAAGGCTCTCTCCGATTAAAGCTGCTTCTTTCTAGATCTCAGACTGTAAAAGAGTTGGCCTCTGGAATTGTTCAGACAGATACAAATTGTAAGTGACGCTCATGCTGTGTTCAAGAGGAGTGATTGTGAGAAGGTTGCGATCATTCCTTAGTGAGTTAAGGCAGTAGAGTGTGAAATGGTATAGTCCATTATTAATTCCCCCGCCCCCCCCCCCCCCCCAGGTACAAGAGGCTCCATTGGGCTACTGCAGCTCTGGCTTTGTTTCTAATAGTGTTAATAAGAATTCTTTTGACCTGTTGCATGGTGAGTAAACGCCCATTGGGTGCAGTAGCTGAGGGCATGCACAATGCCAGCCCTCGAGCCCCAGAGCCCTCCTGCTCTGTGCTCCGCCTGTACCCTAAATCAATGAACTGAACCAATTGTACTGGCTTGCAGGTCTTATACAGGTCATTGCTTAATGACAGCTCTGAGTTTGTGCCCCCCTGCAGCAGACAGGAAGAGAACACTTTACATGGTGTCTCTAATCACTGTGCATTTACACAGTAGTTTCAATGAACTTAATGTGCACTTTTTTTTTTCCATGATATATCTAAGTACACAATTGTGACAGAAAAGGGTTAGGGTAACATTGTGCAAAACTATTTACACATCAAGCACATTGAAACTCTGCACAATAACATTGTGACTATGTGTAAGTACACCTGTATTTACTAAGTAACTACACAGTGATTAGAGACACTTCATGTAAAGTGTTACTGAAAGGAATAACACTGTACTGCACCCCCTCACACACACACACACTCGTCCCCTAGGAGGATTAAAACATATCTCCAGAATAATATTGACTTGATTTTTTGCTGGGTAACGCAGTAATTAGAGGCTGCTTGTGACCTTGCCAGTGTGTAAACAGGAATTTCTCAGGGTGCACTGGTATGAAACTGAGTCGGTTTTCAAAGTAATTAGGTGAAGAGGGGCTTCTGCAAAACAGCATCAACACAGTGCTAAGTCCAAGCAATTAAAAATAAGAAGACTAAGGATATGCCGCGGTACCAGGATGCAGCCTTTTACCTTCTGCATTGCTCTGTAATTTAAATAATTCAATATCCTGAATGCATGTGCAGAACCAATTGCCACTTTACCCCAGGAGCTCGAGAGTGGCTGTCGTGAGGACCAGGGCCAGCCGTGCAGGTATCCCTCGGTTGCCATCAGGTTCCGCTCAATCACAGTTCAGAGAAACAGCCCCTGCTGATTTGGCCTCCTTTACCTGTGATTATATGAGCTTGGACACCACGTGACTGTATCTTTAACAGTGGAGCGCTATGAGGGCTGTGACCAGCACTCCTTTAACACAAATAAAATACAGCTAATTACAAGACAAAAAACGAAGAATTGTACAGATCACGCACAAGTAAGAAATCAAATTCTGAAGTCAAGTCTTACTGGCTAGATTGCTGCAGGTACAGTCAGGTGCTTTATATTAGCCACATGGCTGGACACCTAGCTTAATGACAAGAACTGAGCTGCAAATCCTGTTTACGTAAGACACATCGCCTCCTAGCAGCAGTGGCTTCCCATAATCCCTCACAGCTAACCCAGGAGCGTGAGTCAGGGGGAAAGATTCACATTCATAGTTTTCTGGAAGAGCTGGTTTAGAAAGGATGGATGTCCAAGGTCACTGAGTCGTTCACCTGAGCTGGCTGGCTCGCTCTGAGCTCGGCAACTTTAGAAAAGAGGAGGAAAAATGAATTTAGAATTAAATGAACTTCCTAGTCAAGCGTAAACCATCCAAATTTATTTTTTTATTTTTTTTATCAGTCAACAATTTTTTTTTTTTCTAACTCCAAATTACTTCTGTAAAAAATCTGAGATATTAACACGAGCAATCAGAATGTATTATTCGATTAGCTGAGCTGTGTGAACTGTGGAGTCAATTATCACCTGGTTGTTTGGATTTGCAAACACCTCAGAATAAATAACCAAATAACCAATATATATATATATATATATATATATATATATATATATATATATATATATATATAATCATTAACAGTATCTGGCTAGTTGGAATAAATATACACAGATCACATGCAAATACTGTTATAACAAAAACCCAAACTCTTCTTTATTTAAATGTACAAACAGTGAAATGCACTAAGCTGGCACTATTAATGAGGATGTAGATTTATGCTGAACAATCCTGAATTGCAGGAAGGATCTGAAAGAGCAGCTCATAGCCACGTTCTCAGCACACCATTAGAGCTGACATTCATTTACAATAAGGTGAAGACACAAGTAAAACTGCATGGCGTCTCTTGTTAATTACTGATCCGATCCCTGTGCTCGATGTTTTACAGGGGCAAGAGTACCTTGTGTAACGAAGATTTGACTCGGGTCATGTAATGGAAGCTGCGATTCTGAATCTGCCTCTCTGCGCCCCTCTTCTATAAAGAGTGACCTGGTAAAGGCACGGCCGCGTGGCGTGCAGGGTGAGGCATGCAGTCAGGTAATGGAAGCTGCGATTCTGAATCTGCCTCTCTGCGCCCCTCTTCTATAAAGAGTGACCTGGTAAAGGCACGGCCGCGTGGCATGCAGGGTGAGGCATGCAGTCAGGTAATGGAAGCTGCGATTCTGAATCTGCCTCTCTACGCCCCTCTTCTATAAAGAGTGACGTGGTAAAGGCACGGCCGCGTGGCGTGCAGGGTGAGGCATGCAGTCAAGAGGGACTGGTGTGTGAATGAAGAGGATGGTCTTCGCTGGGGATTTCACACTGAGCGTTGTTTATGGAGATTCGAGGTAATGAAACAAGTCCTCGTTTTGCTGCTCTGCTTGAGGCTGTGTGTGTGGAGGTGGGAGGAAAGAGGGAAAGAGCTGCCACCTTCTTATCATTTCATCTCCTTATCAGGGACATGAAATGAATTCATTTATTAACGTCAGGCAGCAGCGTGTGGAGAGGAGAACGAGATGCTGCAGTCTGTGAATCATGGCTGCTGAATCCTGATGAGAAGGTGGCAGCTCTTCTCTCCCGTCACCACCACACGCAACCGCAAGCAGAGCAGCAAAACAAGGACTTGTTTTATTACCTCGAATCGCCATGAAAAGAGCTCACTAAGTCTTAAAGGGTCTGCTTTACAGACAAGCCTTCTGATCTGGATGTATTTCAAGCCATTTTTTTTCACAGTGAAAGGTTTAGGATTATTTCCTGACATTGCCAAGCCTTATAGCTAGAAAGAGAATTTTAGTTTCTATTACTTGTTTGAGATCCAGTCCCAAATCCCTGCTAAATGTAGGCTATAAAACTATTACAGAACTCCTGGCTACATGCCTGGAAGCAGCAACGAAATATGCAATCTGCTATTAGGTTTCATTACAAGCCGACCAACACAAAATATTGAAAGCATGGAATGGATCAGGTTTGAAGAGCTAGGAATAAAATTCAAATCTCAGTGCTCTGCTGGGTACAGGGGGATCAGAGTCAGGAAAAGCAATGACGCCTGTTTTGGCAGAAGCTGTTTACTGGTCTTTTTACAAGTAAATCATAAAAACCTGGGAGCATTCCAAGAAAAACCAGCACTTTTATATGATATTCATAGTAATCTTGACAAGAGGTCTCTGTGTAACCTTTTTATCCTTGGTGGCTGCATAGAGAAGGCTTCCGAAATACTACTAAATATGGACTACCTTACTTTTTTTCTTGTTAGAAACAAAACAGAAAAAAGACTTGAGACAGTTATTGTGCTGTGTTAACATAAACTTCCAATGAAAAACCGCTTCCATCCAGGGCTCAGATTTATTTCTTTACAGCCGTATTGTAAGCATTTTAAATGGCCCTTGTGGAGCTGTTGAGATGCAAGAGATGCAAAATATCTCTACATAAACCAACTCATAAAAGCTGTGGGAAAATCAATACAAGAGCTCATATTAATGATTCAAAAGCTTTGCTCGAGGAATCCGACTCCAGGTAATGAAGACCTCAAGGGTGCAATTTAATATTTCAAACACATAAAGAAGAAATGTTCTCATTTTAATATCAATGCCGTTTTGATTATCCCTTAGCTTTTCTGACTGCTTTGCTGCAAAAACAATATTGGGTTTTAAATGTACTTTGATAACAGTTCCACAGGCTCCAGTTTTGAAGCAGCATGTTGTAACCCACTGACCTCAGAGATACGGCTGGTCATTTAATAAGCAACAGCTGCGAGTTAGTGAAAATGTACGCCTGTCTTAACTACCCAGAAAAAAAACAACTAAAAATACCCTGCTTCTTACCCAGATCCATTAGAGAGCAGCAAATAGTTACACTTCATTTTGAACCGAGATTTGAAGCGGAATTGGAGAGATTGGTCGTGCAGGGATGTTACAGAGGGGATCATCTGTGTTACCTTGCAGAAAAACTAAAAGCATTTATAGGAGCTTTCATGACATGATCAATACTAGAAGAGGCCAGTCTTGGAAGTGGGTTTAGTGAAAGGAGTCTGTGTGTCACTGCATGCCATGAAGTGTCGCCAGCGCTTCAGTATTGTCACCATCAATCTTATTAAGATGCAGAAATGAAACACTGTTCTGTTAAGAAGGGAACTCATATATTGCTATTTGAAAAGTGGTCCTGGTGTAATGTAAAGCACCCAATAACAGTTTGTTTGTTTGTTTGTTTATATGAGATTTTGTTTTCAATCCCCAAACCATAAAAACATTACACACTCATAAGAGCAAACCGCTGGTCTCTAAGGTGTCAGAATTTGAATTTGTTCCTTGCTCTCACAAGCTGTGCCGGTGAAAAGCTTCCAAACCTCTTTCAATCTACCCTTGCCACAGTTTGTACTGTGCCTAGCCAATCCCTGCTCAGACCAAATGACTGGAAAGTGCTCTGTAAGTGTGTTGCAGTGCTGGGTATTTCAATTAGGTCTCCATGTTTACAAGCAAAGCTGACACCCAGCCTTGAATATTCATGGGAAGCTGTTCTGCTTGTGGTTCAGAGCCCAAGATAGGAGGCAGATTGGTATGCAAACAGAAGCCAGTGGAATCAGGCTGAGTAGGGTCTTTAGAGCCGTTAGTCAGACTGCAGCTAAAGCCAACAGACATTATAACTGAGTACTCTTTAAATTCTAAGTTTCAGAGACGCATTTGGCAGATTGTGCCAGCTTATTTCACAAACTATAATGGCTTAACAGTTTCTCAAGTCTTAGCTGGGCAAGCTGTGATGTGAGTTCGGACACCCTTAACAGGAACATTTCAGAAGTGATCTCTCTCTCTCTCTCTCTCTCTCTCTCTCTCTCTCTCTCTCTCTCTCTATCAAATTCAAATTCAAATGAGATTTATTGGCATGACACTCTAGTGAAGCCAAAGCTTTTAAAATATTGCAAACAGAAATGATCAAATAAGTAAGCAATATTACAAACTATCTCTATCTCCCTCTCTCATTCTCTCTCCCTCTCTCTCTCCCTCTGTATCTCCCTCTCTCCTTCTCTCTGTCTCTCTCTGCCACACACCTTTTTTCCTCTGCCAGTTTTACAGTCTTCAATCAATTTAGGGCCTGTTTATGTGTGCATTTACCTTGGTGGTTTAGGTATTAAATGTGACAAACGATTATGACTTCAAGACATGCTGAGCATAATCAGTGTTTGGAACTGAGCCGAAAACAATGTTGGGAACAGCACTTGTGATCCTGGCTCTGTAAGTTTGGTTAGGTTAATCAAGAGATGCTAGGTCTGGGGGATGTATTAACGTTTAATGTGCTGGCAGTATTATTCATGGTTGATCTAGAGCACTGAACTGTCTGGAAATACACCAGCTTGTCTAAGAAAGAGATCAGGTCTGTCTGCCTGCCTTGAGGTTTTTTTTTTATGGTGCATTTTGACTGGGAAATATTGTTTAATTAATGTAACACCTCAGTTTAACTGTTTGCAAATTGAAGATAGCACACGACACTTAGAAACACGATTAGATATCACAATATTTTAATTCACAAGTCTCAGTGTTAAGGTAAAGACTTTAATAATTTGACTAGCTTAATAACACATGCGTTTGGGTCCACACATTAGTCCTGCTGATGTGTTGTTCCAGACCAGAGCATCTTAGACAATGTAAGATACATTTCCAAGGGAACCCCAGTGGCTCACCTTATAAAAGGGTTTGGATTGCAGAGTGAATCATGCAGACCGGAGCTTGCTGGATTGAATCCTGGTCACGCCAAGTTGCATGCATTGACAGCAAACACCTGCCTTTTCCCTTGCATATTAAATGTGTAGCAGCTACTGACACAAACTCACCTGGGTCAAAGGTCAAAGACAAATGTGGTGGTGGCAGTGTTTGTGGAAGACTTGCATCCAGATGCCAGCGGTGCTTGGTGCTGGAGGGGTGTCTGGGAAGAGGTTCAATAGAAGCGTGTTGCAGAGGAATGCAGATTCAACACTTCCATACCCCAGCAATGGAAAAGCTTTCTTTTTTTCATATAGAACTGAATTGTTTGGGGGAATAAAAGGTTTTTCAGAGTTGTGGGAAGCAGTCAAGGTCTTTCTTGTTGTTTTTCTGATTTGAAGAAGGCTGTTCGAGACTCAGTGGGCAGGGTGGCACTGGAGTTGATCAGCTCCCTATGCCCCTGAGGAATACTCCTCTAGTGGGGTCTGTGATACCTGGAGCCCTTTAGGAGTGTGCATTTTCTGGCTGCTCCAGAGAAACTGGAATTAGACTTAAAGGGGTACATCATATTATCTGATTTTCCCTAATCTTTCATTTCTTAACTGCTTAAACTAATAACCCTAATAACCCTTCCTAAAACAGTTGAACAAGGGTTTCGTCAACTGCAAGCTTGACTGAATTAATTAACCGTTCTTTACAAAATGTTTCTTAAAACGGTCTTTAAAATGTAGTGAGTATTTGTAATTGTGTCAAAAAAGTATTAAAAAAAACTGGGCATCTCTATACATTAAGTGTTTTTGATTAGTGGGTATTTACATAATAGTTACTTAGTGAATATATGTGTTCTTACACATAATCACAATGTTATTATTATGCATAGTTACAATGTGCTTAATGTGTAAATCTTCGTGGCATGATATATGTAAGTATATAATTGTATCAGAAAAGGGAAGGGTTAGGGTTTGGGTTTGGGTTAGGAATAGGGTTAGAGCATACCATGCACAAAATGTACATATTAAGTACATTTTAACTATGCATAACAACATTGTAATTACTTACACACAATTACAATGTTATTGTGCAGAGTTTCAATGTATTTAATGTGTAAATCTTTTTGCACAATATTACACTTACCCTTTTCTGACACAATTATGTGCTTACATGTATCATGCAAAAGAATTACACATTAGGCACATTACAGCTATGCATAATAACATTGCAACCCTGCACAGAGTACACATGCATTTACTAAGTAACTACTATGTAAAAGCACAGTAATTAGAGACACTTGATGTAAAGTGTTACCATAAGCGATTATAAAACTGAAAAAACAGTGTGCTTAAGAAAATCAGCAAGCGCAACCTTTCCCATGCCTCCTCAGAGCTTCCAATTCTCTTCAGAGTGGGGTGCTGAAAACTGCTGTGTGAGAAAAACAGTGAAGACAAAATGGTGCACACAACCAATACCATACAAACACCAGCGGGATCAGAGTGGCGCTCAGGAAACAGAATTGGTTCAGCATTTGTATTTGAAAGCCACAGTGCTGGCAATTTCACGCTCCTTGAAATTGGAGCGGGACGAGTGACAGCACATCGAATCAGCCATAACCGGTGCGCTCCAGCCACGGGAGAGACTCCTATTGGGATGGTTTGGCAAATAGGGAAGTTTTAGGATTAACACAGAGAAAAGGGAGGTTGTTTCTCAGTGAAAGATTTAAATGAGAGCTCTCTCTCGTTCAGAAAAAGTTATGTTTTAACACATCAATAACCATTTCACTGGTAGGAAATAATCTAAATGATATTGTAATAAACTGCTACCCCTCCCGGGAAAGCTGTTGTAATCCGTATCATACTGTATTTGCAATCTGAATTACTGTTTCTGTTTGTAACCTTTCCAGAACTAAATCCACAGGCTACTGTCTGTTGACTCTCAAAACACTGAACGCTAAAAATTGAGGGAACAAAATAAATACCACTTATTAGAAAATCATGACTAATACTGTACCTACTTTTAACAAAGTGTGTTATTATTAGACAGGACTGTAGCGCTTTGATTCATTTACTGCAAAGATTCCTGCAAGGTCTTAAAAGTACATGTACCCTCAGTCCTGATCATAAATTGTTAGGCTGCCTGCCATATCCTGGACTGTGCACTGTAGGAAGAACCTGCATGAACACATTCTGGGGAAAGAGATTTTAATGGAAGAGCAAGTCATACTGACAGTAACAACTTCCATCAGACAATGAATCTGTAAAGATACCCAGGGTCCCTCAACAAGATCGCTTTCTTTAAAATGGAAAACTATTGATTCAGAAACGCTCCATGTGACGACCCTTTGCTGTGAGATTCATTTTCATGACTTCGTTGGCTCTAGCAGACGCACTGATTGTTTTCACTCACTGTTGTGTTCTGGGGCTCAACGTGTTTTCATGCTGAATGTTTTGCATGCTCAGTATTGACTGTGTAATTCCTCAGATATTATAGGTGATATACAGTGTGTGTGCAAATGTATCAGAACATCTGAAAATGTGTCATTTCTATCCTTTATATACCTCCCTGCATGAAAACCTCTGGGGTGAGAACTGTCCAAGATTTTCAGGTCCTGTCTTTTGATTTTATATGCACAACAAATCAAATCAACAGAAGCAATGGGGTGTTGTAATAAATGTGTACAGTACTCAGGCTGATGTGAACGTGTGTTGCACATATAGTGAGGCCGTAGTCCACGTCTCTAACTAAATGAGCATGTGGTTATTTTCCTCCTGCAATTCTTCAATGTTTCAATAATCCAGATAGGCCACTCCGCTCACCTACTGTTTTTGTGGAGTACACACGGAAATGTTCTGTAACAGTTTTCAGAATCTTCTTGCACAGATACCCGACATGTTATAGTCTTTGGCCGTTTGTTATCATTTCCAGTTAATTCATAAATTAAGCCTGGCTATGCTTGATGTTGGATAACTGAGACTCAAAATTGCTTTGAGTGCCCTCACACACTGTGTTTGCATGCATAATACTCCCTCCCACTGCCTCCTCAGCGCCAGCCTGGGGTGGGTACGTAGCCTGCTGACTACCCCTGCTCAGACACCCAGTTAATAGTTACTTTAACAGCCACCATCTGCCCGTGTGCTGGGATAGAGACACAGCTCCAGATGGCACCGCCAGCAACAGCTGATCGCTCAGCGAGTTCGTGAATACAAAGCTCGTTCCCCACTAATGATGGCGCTCTGTAAAGTGAACATCTGGATGGGATGGAGGTGTCTTGTTAGCAGTGTGCTCTGTGCGCAATGCCTATGGTTCCCTCACACTCCTGTCAGCGGCTCACAGTTGCCTAGCATTTGGAGCTCGGGACTGGGTGCCAGGAGAGCCTGGTGTAAGATGCCAAGAAAAGTCGCCTTGGCCTTGTGTTAATGAGCACCTTGCTGTCCAGAAATAATACTCTAAAGCTGAGACTAGCAGACCCGTTCAGGAGGTCCCACGGTCCTTTAAAAGCTCTCTGCCTTTACTGTTACAAAATGAATCAAGGTTAAAGGAGACGTGGAGATCTGGAGGACTTTAATTGCTTATTTTAATACATTTTTATTAAGGGGCCTTTTCGTCAATGCCCATTGCTTTCTAAAGTCTAAAATCCATCAGTTTCTTTTAATGACAGATGGAAAGCAAGCACCTGATAAACTGGAGGAACTCCAGTGAAATAATGTGGATCTCAGGGAGAGCGGGCAGCACATTCATACTCATCAGAGGGTGAGGGAAGCACTCTGTTTAAAAAATCCACAAGAGTTGAGCGTCCGGCTCTTTAACTTCAAAGTTTTCTTGGATTATAGTTGTAAAAGCTTGTAAAGACCCACTTTTATTTCAATAAATCAGGTCCCAGAATCGTGTCTAGTGAGAGGTCAGCGTTTCTTGTCTCTGCAGCAGTTCCTAGTCTCATATCTTGCTGGAACTTCATTCCCACTTGAATCGGTGACAAAGACTCTCTAATGGGTGCAACTTTCTTTTGCCACTGGAGGTCTGCGGGTTTCAGAACTCATTATCGAAACACGCACTCTTTCCAAATGCTTTTGATGAGTAATTCCTGGCTTTTTTGCTCGTCTCGTTTAATGCGTTTTTACACGCTTTTCGGTAGTTTTCACAGGGGGTTCAAAGGGCACGTCATAAGACACAGCTGTAGATAATTACTTGACTACCTTACCTGGAATGTGCAGTGGCTGTGATCATTAGACATTGCATTGCTTTTATTGGATCATTTTACAGCACTGTGGAAACACCCTGGATTGCATAACAGCGACCCCCCCCCCCCCCCCCCCCCCCCCCCCCCCCCCGGAAAAGTGACAGAGAGTAAAGGGGAGCTTCTGAGTTCTGTTTTTAAAGTATAGCCTATTCTTTTGTTGTTTGTTTTTCCCTGCCTGATCGCTCAGACACAGGTTTCTTTGAAGTGTAAACAAACTCTTTCTGAAGATAATTCTTACACATTAGCTGCTATTGTGTTTATATTTCAAAAGACTGACCGGCTGTCAGACACACTGGGGGGTGGGAGGGATTCTTTTAAATGTTAATACTTACATTTAAACGCGCACGCACACACGCACACGCACACGCACACGCACACGCACACGTACAAGCACATTGCAGATTAGGGCACTACTTAATAGTTCTACTATCGAAAGAAAGATATTTTTAAAAGCTTGTTGTGGGTTTTGTGCGAATGTGCCAACTTTTATCCATTTCAAAAGCAAAAAAAAAAAAAATCGGATTTCAACCTTTCATTTCCCCCTGTTCTTTGCTCAGTGAAGCTCTGTTGTTGAAGTGAATATGCAGACATGTGATTTGTAATTTATTTTAGTTTCAGGGCTTGACATATACTCAACATAAATTAGCCAGCTTTTAAAACAAGGTGTGAAAATGGGCGTTTAACAAATACATGCATTAACACTGTTAATAACAGTGCTGTCAAACTGCACCAAATTCAGCAACTGTAATCCTTTCTTATATAGTATAGTACGTAAATATAAAGAGAGATCTGCACCGGCACATTTACAGAAATGCTCAGAAAGAAGCAGGTTACTTGCGCTGCAACGGTTTTCGATACTTTTGAGGATTTTGCTGTTAACAGATAAGCTCTAATACAGTACGTGTTTGATTAGGTGCTGTGCTGTCAAGTCAATTATCCTGAAATGTAACTACGCGAGGCAGCCCTTCAACTAGACACAGCTGTACCTTCAATTACAATGAAAAACAAATTGCTGTTTAATTACAGAACATGGTTTTTTTCGGTTGAGGTGCCAGTGCAACGTGATCTTTACTGCACCGCTGAGCAAGAACAAAAGGTTAGAATAATTGCGTGTGTTATTAGGAAATCTCATTTATTTCTACTGTATGTATAAACTATCACTGAATTATGCACGGCAACACTCGTCTTGAGGGAATCAGATCATCTCAATGACAAAAAACAATTATTCTTCATCAGTTTTATTAAAGGGTTCGGCATCCAGTAACCCAATTAAGCGTCTTACTACACAGCAGAATGACACTTTTGCTTTTAGGAAGATAAAAACACCCTTTTGCTTTTAGGAAGACGGGCCACCAGACCAGCTCGGTGAGTCATGAGAGTCCGGCTGAAACATTTTACTCCAAAACCATTGATGTAATTTTAAATGTGGCTCTGAGTCCCCCTCGGTTAAAGCTTGAGTCGTCGTGATTGTTTCCCCCTATAGATGTATAGCACTGTGATATAGTAATATAATATTAGTAGAGGAGCTGTAGCTCAGGTCATGGATGGCTAAGGTCTCATGTATTATTCTTCACTCTCCAGACAGTTTTCTGTTGTGGGGGTTGGTGCTGGTAGAAGTCATATTGTAAATATCTGGTGGTGCGATCTGTGATTTTAAACAAAGGTCTTGTGTGTGTGTAAAGCCACAAGGGCAGCTGATGTAGTCACTTTTAAGTCTGCTATCTAATTAGAGCAGTCCAGTCCCTGTGCCAATGCAATTAGCCTAATTCACTGTGTTTTATTATCCGCTACATGAACACAGCACGAAGGCTCTGGAGTTTCAATCACTGCATGGCAGGCTGAGCCGTGGTCGCGCGTCCAAGTGTGTTCAAGTCGAGAAATTTAAGCTGATATGCAAACAACCACAGTTACGCCTCCCTCATTTGGCAAAACAAGATCTCAGTGAATATTTGTATCTATCATAATGACAATCTCTGATCTTTATGCAGACAACGTGGTCATGTCATCACCCCCCTGGGTAATTTAATTGCAAAGAGGATGTTTGTTTGGTTACCTGTTGCTTGAGAAATGTGCTGCATTATTATTTCATGTTGTTTATACAGCACACATAAGGACCCGGACAAAGCAAGTACAGGGACATTGATTTAATGGAAAGAGTAGTCTCTTGTTTCAGTAGTTTGGATTAGTCCATTCATTTTTCATATTTTACCTTAATTAAATGAATCCATCCATCCTACAGTACCTCCTATAGAAACACCACTGTTGCAAACCACAGCAACACTACAGCACTTCCACTGTAGTTTAGCATCTTCTTTCCAGCACTCCCTTGCACGTGTTTCCTGAGGCTAACTGCATCCTCAGTGTGTTACAGTCAGGATTGGGCCACAGTAACGACTGGCAGGCAATAGGATGGGAGAGGGATGTGTGGGTGCAGAGATGGGATTAATATTGCAGTTTCATGTGTGCATCAAATATGAAGCTGCATTCTTGCTACTGGGACTATTCACTTAAATTAAAGCTGTACTTTTTCTCTGTTGTTGGGGCCACCACCACAAGTCCATTTTGTATGGAATTATGTACAAGAAAATAGCTATTTTGTATTGCATTGTATTGTATTGCAGAACTTTGAATGCTTAAATCAGATCACTGCATCGTCTTCTTTGTTCAAGACTGAATAGATTAAATTATTTTAGCCTGTCTGCATATGACATGACATCAGGGAAATAAAGACTGAAAAGTCTCATGCAGTGGGAAAGGGCATTACTCTACCTGTCTTCATATACCATGTCTAAATGAGCTCTTCATTGGTTCTACTGCAATTCCACCCTAACCCTTTGCACTTTGAACCCCGGAGGGCATTGTAAGCCCTTTTGACTGTAGTTCAAAATATATTTGAATGTTTTTGACCATTTGTAATTGTCAATGCATTCAAACATATATTGATATAATATTGATATATTGCCCAAACTTCTTTCACCCCCTTGACCTGCATAAGCAATGCTCTCCAGCACTGAAGTTTCACAGAGCTCAGGCAGAGCGGTTGTTCTTTAGTTGTCCGCATTTTCCCTTCTAACAGTGCTACAAAGAAAAGGTCAATACAGTGTATTCAGGACAGGGATGAGGTGTCAGAATAATTAGTCCTGTTTTTGACTCCATTTGATTTAAATTCATGGGGTCCTAACTCCTGCTCCTATCCATTGTGTGGCTGTGTCATCTGCCAGCAGGACTGAGGGTGAGGGTGCATTTGGTTGCCAGCTTAGTGACTCCAGAGTAGGGCAGAGTTTCCTTGGAAAAAGAAGATACCAAATCTGGAATCTGAGTTGAGTTGACATGCAAATGTAATGGAGCACAGTAAACAATACGGTGCTTTGAAAATTAAGGCACTGGACACATCTTAGAAAAGCAGACCCTTTTCTATATTTGTATTGGAAGGTACTGCAAAACTGACTGTGTCCATTTGCAACGTTAAGGTAACATACTTGCAGGTGCATTTATTACACTGGAGTTACTCTGTACTTACACTGTTGTTACTTGATTTAATAGTAGTACAAACAACACAGTTATATGAGTAGGACAATCACATCCTCACAAACACAGATTTTGCAAACTAATCATGACTAGAGCATGCAATGAACTTACTAGATGGTAACTACAGTGTAACTATGTGCAGTTAATTGAAGTGTGTCCCGTATCCTTTTTGATGCATGTGTGCAGGGTGTCATTGTTATAGGAGGGCTGGTCTGGTAGGGAAGCTGCTCCATACATGCGATGCCATGAAATGTGTAGAACCATTTGAACACATTCTTAACGATGACTGGTTGATTTCTCATACCTTGATTTATAACACACAAAGTTTGTCAAGAACCGTATGTGAGAGACATTTGAATCCTCTTTCTGCCCTTTTAGTAAAGGAAATGAACCAAACCTTTCTCCCAAATCCCAGAGGCAAGCTGCTGAATTAAAGGGAAAAGAAGGCACGGCAGGGGTCTGGGATTGAAGACAGCTATTGTAGTGACTGGAGGAGAAGCAATGAGATTAGTTCTACCCCCTGCTTCTGAAGTAAATAACAGGATATGCGACAGCTGGGGACTGCTGAACCTCGCAGCTCCAGAGGGGTAGCGAGACACAGCACCATGCTGGCAATATTAAAACCATGCCCTTTATTATCAAAGGGAGTGGCTTCTCTCCTCCAGTACATTTTCATTTTACCAGATATAATTTATCACAGTCATGTTACTGTTCATTTTTTATAGAAAAGTTTCACTTCTTAACATGATGCATATTAGACCAAATAAATCCATCCTGCCAAGAGGCATGTGCGTGTTGTACCTGTCAGTGAACGATAACCACAGCGTACAGTAACTACATGACTACTGCATAAGTGCACCAAGAGTTCTTTGAAGCAATCATGGCATCATACAGAAATTTAGTGTACAAAAGCTCTATTACTTTATGATGGAAAGGGCAGGTAAACACATAGTGCCAGGCTCAGACAATGTGGAAATCTAATTCCGTACTGGAGATGTAAGAATTATAGCCCTTTGCACTGCTGTGCCATTTGTGAAATATACTCCGTTTGGAATTCATTAGATAGGTTCAGGTCAAGGCCAAATAGATATCAAATGACTTAAATTAGCCCCACTAGTGCCCATTGATTTATACTCAACAGTAAATTGCATCTGCAGAGTTGAAGCCTTGAACAATGGCTTTGGAGTGTAATGGAACGTCACTTCTGCACCATCATTAAGACAGCGTGGGCCACAGAGGGAAATATGGTGGTTATCAGAACAATGAGGTTTTCCAGAAGAAAAAGAAAGAAAAGAGGGTTTAATAAAATGACTCCACATGGGTCCGATCACTTGAGAACCCTTCACTGGGCTGTTTGCAGTGACAGCCCCTCACAGCCACAGCAACAGCAGTTCTGCTCTCAATAGCAACGGCAGCTCTGCTCTCAACAGCAATGGCAGCTCTGCTCTCAATAGCAACGGCAGCTCTGCTCTCAACAGCAACGGCAGCTCTGCTCTCAACAGCGGCAGCTCTGCTCTCTATAGCAACGGCAGCTCTGCTCTCAACAGCAACGGCAGCTCTGCTCTCAACAGCAACGGCAGCTCTGCTCTCTATAGCAACGGCAGCTCTGCTCTCAACAGCAACGGCAGCTCTGCTCTCAACAGCAACGGCAGCTCTGCTCTCAACAGCAACGGCAGCTCTGCTCTCAACAGCAACGGCAGCTCTGCTCTCAACAGCAACGGCAGCTCTGCTCTCAACAGCAACGGCAGCTCTGCTCTCAACAGCAACGGCAGCTCTGCTCTCAATAGCAACGGCAGCTCTGCTCTCAACAGCAACGGCAGCTCTGCTCTCAACAGCAACGGCAGCTCTGCTCTCAACAGCAACGGCAGCTCTGCTCTCAACAGCAACGGCAGCTCTGCTCTCCATAGCAACGGCAGCTCTGCTCTCAATAGCAACGGCAGCTCTGCTCTCAACAGCAACGGCAGCTCTGCTCTCAACAGCAACGGCAGCTCTGCTCTCAACAGCAACGGCAGCTCTGCTCTCAACAGCAACGGCAGCTCTGCTCTCAACAGCAACGGCAGCTCTGCTCTCTATAGCAACGGCAGCTCTGCTCTCAATAGCAACGGCAGCTCTGCTCTCAATAGCAACGGCAGCTCTGCTCTCAACAGCAACGGCAGCTCTGCTCTCAACAGCAACGGCAGCTCTGCTCTCAACAGCAATGGCTTGTTTTCTATCCAGCCAGTTGAACAGACTGAACATACAGATTGGTGTGAAGAAGGAGATCTTTGACAGCCTCCCCCCAGAGCAGGTCTACGGTTTCCCGGTGTGGCCGGCTGACTTCATTTAAAAACAATAGGATCTATTCAACTGATCCTGGTAGCAGAGATCTGAATACCTTCTGGAGAGTCAAACATTTAACAGTAACAGATATCATACAGAATGTGCATTACTCCCATCCGCAGTGTTGCGGGGGGACAGGTTAATGGATACCTTGTGGGGTACCTTCTGGACCTAGAGAGAAGACATGTTTGGGAGCTCTTTTGAGACCGCAGGGTAGATTTAAAGGGTACATAAGGCCCTTTTTATTTTATTGTGTTCCCATGTGCCGCTACAACTGTTTACATAAGGTGTGTGTATTGTTTAAATTATTATTATTATTATTATTATTATTATTATTATTATTATTATTATTATTATTATTATTTTTTTACATTTTGACCACTTTTTTAAACTTTTAAATTACATTCCCTGCCTCAAGATGGCTTCACATGTACCTGTATGGACCTCTCAGAACTACATTTCCCATCACCCTCCTGCTCACTGGGAAATCCATGTGTTACATACAGTATATGCGAGAGAGTAGAATACTTAAGATAACAGTGAGAGTTTAGTGGCTCTTTGTAGGACTTTATATAGCGCATCAAGATTTGGAAACGGAAAAAGTTGAAATCAAGACCTGACATTGACCGGCTTCAGAGGAAGGACATTTCTCAGCGGTGTCCTGTGACAAAGCTCTTTACGGTATAAATTTCATTCCATCCGGTTTTTCAGAACCCTTGACTTTATAAAGTGACGGTTCCCGGATCCCTTTATATTAAACTATTTTTATGCCAGCTATAGCAACTGGATAAAGTCAGTAGCGTTTAGAAGACTGATTTTAAAGAAAGATCCTATAATACGTCCTATGCCTTTTTAATATTGAAACCCGTACGCACACTCTGTATTTGCACTGTTTAAATGCCATGTATTCCTGAGATGGCACCTAACTGGATTGATGTTTATTTTATATTGTATCAGATTAGCGTCTCTCTCTCTTCGGATCACAGCAGGACATCTACACTGAAGAACACTGTGCGCACACAGAGACAAGCGGGATTCAATGACTCTAGACGTCTCAGCAAACACTGCTGACTGTCTGTACAGGCTGCGGCTCTGCACCGTGCAATGCGTGTGATCTGTGCGACTTTGAATGCTACTTACAGAACAGTAATGAAACCCAAAGAGTGTCCAAGCATTCACCTCCATGTTACCGAAGTCTGAATTTGGGAGCATCATGCTTTTAAAATGGTTTTATTTTAAAAATATATATATTTTAGCTTTTTTTTTTTTTTTTTTTTTTTTTTAGCATTTTTTTAAATAATTTTAAATAGTTCATCCAACAATAACTTATTCAACAAAAATACACAGTGAGTGTGTGTGCGCAAGAAACAAATGAAACCGCAAACATATAGACCTGTGTAAAGCTGAGGGAACACGAAGCCTCTGTGGTTTGGAGGGGAAGGGGAGACCTGGGCTTTGATGCCGCACCTGCTTCAAACCCAGCTCTGGAATTATACACAAACCTTATGCAACATAGCAGAACTTCGTTTAAGAATTCATATACTGTACTGTAATGCTTGCCTTGGTTAATACTTGGTGTACTCGTGTGAGTCTAAAGCATAGGCTAAAATAATTCAAATTAACACCGTTTAGAATCCTTACACATTTTATTTCTAAGCAAAAAATGACAACAGCAAGCCCAGCTCTAGACCAGCTATTACTTCCACCAGTTTACACCAGACTAAATGACGTAATTAACCCTTAATCCCGATCTTAACCGAGTTAATTACAGAACCTATCAAACGTGCAGCGAGATGGCCCTGGAACGCCTTTGCCCGTCTTTATTGCTAGACGTCTTGAATCTGTTCAGCTCGGACACCGTCACTTTTCATAATGGGAAGCGGCTCAGTAGAGCACACGGCCCTAGAGACAGGGGAACTCGGGTGGTTCATTTGTATAACCCTCTTGAAGTGTAGCATTTTCCACTGAAACAGGCACGGATTAGCTCTGAGTTGTAACAGGCAGCCTACATTCTCCCAGCGGTAATGCTGCTTAAAACGACCCCGCCATTCAAATCAGAGAAAGAAAAGGCAGATTTTTATTTCTTTCTTTCTTTATTTTACACCCACTATATTTTCGTTTCAAACAATCCTTACAGTTCGTGTTGCTTTATTAACAATTTCAGAATCTGTCTTTTAATGCTCTTCGGAGGCTTGAAAATGTGCCATTTCCGCTAATGGCCACTAGGGGACACTAGCAAACTGTGAAGTTGTTTCATTATACATTAAATCAAAATTCCAGAGAGGTTTTTTTAAGATTGAATGCTTTACAATTGAATATCGGGTTTTATGTGGTCAGGGAGTAATAAAAATGACAAGTCCAATACATTCTAAGTATAAATATGTGAAACAATAACTTTCTGTTGTCCATTTCTGAATACGAATAACTCAATAGTTGTAATAGTTCAACATGGTTATAAAAAACAAAACAAAACAAAACAAAACAAAAAAAAACACGCATGCATGCACACACACAGCGGCTGGTATTACTGAAAAACTGGACATCTGTTGACATGACGTCACTGAGGACGTCACCGAGGAATTCCTCCCTTCATATCGTTGCAATAATGCTTTCCTACAAACGGGCAAGCTGAGGAGGTTGTCGTGGCTGTGAGGGGCTACCCCACTGCAAACATCCTTAATCATAACTAGAGTGAACAGTTTACCTGAGCCCACCTTGCAGCTTCACTGCACACTGTTTACCTTCAGGAACCGCGTGTAGCCAGGCAGGACCGTTGCCTGCTCCAGTGAGAGTCAAAGTGGTTAGAGGTAATTAGATTAGGAAGGTTATGTTAACAGCGCATTAACCTCAAGGGATGAGCAAACAGTGCAATCAACAGCCAGTCCTTAACAAGACTCGTGACGCGCAGCACTAAAACCAGGCTACAGTAATCACAGGTGGAAACGCAATACACCCTAACCCTAATCACAGCTAGAGTGAACACTGGCCTGAACGCTGCTAGCGGCTGAGGGTTTGTTTTGTATCGGCGAGGCAGTACTCTTCCTCAATAAAAAACCTGCTTTACCTTTTGATTGGCTGCTATTATTTAACCCCTCCATGAAAGATCAAAAACTAAAAACGCCCCCAGCCCTCCTTGTATATTTTCGATTGGTCTTTTGACACGTCAACATAGCCCTCCTCCGCTGCTTTTTTTTTTTTCTCATCGAGAAGTCCTTGCCTAAATTTGTACTCGGAATCAGATATCTGAGATAAAACAGCGCTGGGAGTTGGAGTGGAGGAGCGGTGCTGATGCGACTGGAGAAAGTGACAGCTTCTGCGCTCGTCTCGGTGCGGTTATTCATTCCAGACGGGGCTGCTTAATTTACTGGTGTGCACAGACTACTGATGATGGAGTAATTGATTACAGTTTAAGACGACAACTGGACACGAACTGCACTAGACATTTATTCTGCATTCAACTTTGGTTAGTCGGAGAAGGACGGGCACTCGGGTGACTACCCTGCCAGAGTCTGCCGGCTCCTCACTTCACAATGTTCGCATTTGGAATAGAACTCCACACACGGGGTACTGCACTGTAGAGGGGTTCCAAACAGCACCGATGAGCGATTTTGCTCAGAGTTGGATTATGTAACGCAAGTTCGATATTGCCAGCTTTAAAGTAAGCCCATACAGCTCCAGACAGTAGTTTCCTTGTCGTGTGCTGGTTGAAGATGATCACGGTACGGTTTGCAAACAGGGTCCAGCAGCAGCAGCACCCCTGTCCTGCTTGGAGACTGATCCTCGTAGCGGTGCTCTGGGAAGGTAAGAAGCAAACTCAGTACTGCCTGGATGCAGAATGATACATCTCCTAGTGTACAGGGCGACTTGTTGCGCGAACTCCGGGAAGAGTGAGCAAAACGTTTCGCAATTTGACTTTAACATAAAACGCATGTATGCATAATGGGAAAATACTTTAACTTTTAATTACAAGTTATAATTTTACCAATACTTTTAAGAAACTATCTATCTATCTATCTATCTATCTATCTATCTATCTATCTATCTATCTATCTATCTATCTGTATGTATGTATATGTGTGTCAAACAGCAACCTCTGCATTCATATTAACATTGCTTCCTTGAGTATTTAATCGCTCTGTTAGTTCATTATCCGCGGCATCACAATACATTTTAAATGCACAAGACGCGTTCCCGTCTCCTCTGGCCGGTTAACTCAGTGCACGGGTTAGTATGGCGAAGCCGGGGTAACTGGGTATTCCAGTACGCCTCATGCAGCAGCTTCGTCCATGCCTTCCTGGAAGGGTGTGCTGTTATTCAAACTCAAAAGCGCTCCGGCAAGCAGCTATATAAGAGGCGGAGTAACCTTTTAAACTGGCTCATTTAATACAAGACACTTAAACTGCTGATTTCAGTAATACAAAAAAGATATTGTATTTTAAATAACTTTTATTATTATTATTATTATTATTATTATTATTATTATTATTATTATTATTATTATTATTATTATTATTATTATTATTGTTGTTGTTGTTCTTTGTCTTCTTCTTCTTCTTCTTCTTCTTCTTCTTATTATTATTATCAGATGCCCTTATTCAGGATGACTTACAGTGATATAATATAATAATAATAATAATAATAATAATAATAATAATAATAAATAATAATAGTAATAATAATGATGTAATGGTCCATTGTAAAACTATTCATTGCATTTCGTGTTCTACACTGTACTACATGTGGGTGTCACATGAATAGATAAATTGTTCTCTGTTTCAATCAAGGCTATAGGATGATAGAGAGCTGTGTGCTTCACACTGGATGTTAAAAGCTAATACAATGATAAATGATCTGGTGATTAAACTGAAGCAAGCTTTAAGGTTTGTGCTAAAAAGAACCGGACGGCAATTTTTATAAATCAATAATGTGCAATTAATTATATTGAAAGCCTATAAATCTACAGGGATACTAATGCTTTATGAATACAGAGCTTTGTTGTTTCATTTGCAGCTGGGAGTATGTCTGTTAATGAGTATAAAATGGACATGCTGAGATGGTCTGTGGTTTACACGTCATTCTTGTGTAGTTTTTACATTGATGGGCACCAGCTCCTTTTTGTGTTCACATATTTCCTTTCAACGCATGTGTGCTTCTAAAATAGCCAGAGTGACCTCAGCAGTGTGCACTCTTATTAAAATAGCTGGCATAATGATACCGCTGCCATGTCAACAAAGCCCACTCCTTCACCCTCGGCGCTCAGGAATACGAAGGACCGCATCTGTTCATCAATTAAAACATGCAAGAATTCTTCACTGATTGTGGTCTTACAGGAAGACCATTAAGCAATGGAGAAAAAAACAAACAATTAGCATGTAACAAAAACAAGCTGTTTTAACCATTAAACACCCAATTACTGTACCAGTCAGACCTGTCAAGTAGCAAGCTGGCACACAGTGTCGCTGAAGCGCTGGAGACGAGGCTGACAGCCATGTCAGCAACCGACTTTTCACACAGGCTGCAACTGCCTGCAAAGCTCTGAAAGCAGCTGATAAACAATCCTCAACAGTAGTCTATTTTAAATGATCACAGGTTGACTCCTCATGATAGCGTCGAAGGCGTACTTATTGGGGTGCATGTGATTGCAGAGGTGACAGGTGTAATTATTGGGATGCATATGATTGCAGAGGTGACAGGTGTACTTACTGGGGTCCATGTGATTGCAGAGGTGACAGGTGTACTTACTGGGGTGCATGTGATTGCAGAGGTGACAGGTGTAATTATTGGGGTGCATGTGATTGCAGAGGTGACAGGTGTAATTATTGGGGTGCATGTGATTGCAGAGGTGACAGGTGTAATTATTGGGGTGCATGTGATTGCAGAGGTGACAGGTGTAATTACTGGGGTCCATGTGATTGCAGAGGTGACAGGTGTAATTATTGGGGTGCATGTGATTGCAGAGGTGACAGGTGTAATTATTGGGGTCCATGTGATTGCAGAGGTGACAGGTGTAATTATTGGGGTTCATGTGATTGCAGAGGTGACAGGTGTAATTACTGGGGTGCATGTGATTGCAGAGGTGACAGGTGTAATTATTGGGGTGCATGTGATTGCAGAGGTGACAGGTGTAATTATTGGGGTGCATGTGATTGCAGAGGTGACAGGTGTAATTATTGGGGTTCATGTGATTGCAGAGGTGACAGGTGTAATTATTGGGGTTCATGTGATTGCAGAGGTGACAGGTGTAATTATTGGGGTTCATGTGATTGCAGAGGTGACAGGTGTAATTATTGGGGTGCATGTGATTGCAGAGGTGACAGGTGTAATTATTGGGGTCCATGTGATTGCAGAGGTGACAGGTGTAATTATTGGGGTTCATGTGATTGCAGAGGTGACAGGTGTAATTATTGGGGTCCATGTGATTGCAGAGGTGACAGGTGTAATTATTGGGGTGCATGTGATTGCAGAGGTGACAGGTGTAATTATTGGGGTCCATGTGATTGCAGAGGTGACAGGTGTAATTATTGGGGTTCATGTGATTGCAGAGGTGACAGGTGTAATTATTGGGGTCCATGTGATTGCAAAGGTGACAGGTGTAATTATTGGGGTCCATGTGATTGCAGAGGTGACAGGTGTAATTATTGGGGTGCATGTGATTGCAGAGGTGACAGGTGTAATTATTGGGGTGCATGTGATTGCAGAAGTGACAGGTGTAATTACTGGGGTGCATGTGATTGCAGAGGTGACAGATGTCACAATAGGAACGTTCCTCTCGGATTGTGTTTGGAAGTGTTTCATATCCAGGTAATTATAAAGAGAATGAAAATCATGAAGGGTATTCCAGTCCCCACTCTGCACCCCATGATAAATCACCTTCCAGTAATAACCAGCTTCTTGCTAGAGATGCTGTTTTCATATGTGGATCCTATATATCGAATGGAATAATGTGATACTCATATCTACTCATACAGTATGTGATAGTCAGAAACTCGGAGCACTGTTTGACGAGGGCTCTGCTGCAGTGATCATGTTGGTATGTCATATAAACACTGACGCCTGGGCTCGCTAGGGTCTCATAATGAGGGATTCAGTACAGGGGACCGCTGCATTGGGGTAGGACCTTAATGTGTGTGGAAGAAAGCAGCTTATTTCTGTGATATAAAGAAGGGTGTTTCAGTACATTGTATTGAATGGGGTATCAGAAAGGTACGAGTTCATTGCAAGCTTTTTATTTGCTTTTAGTATTTACAGCCTTTTTTTTAATAAACGTGGAGTCAGACTCTTTATTACGTTATTGCTTCATTCCCAGGCTCTGAGAATTGTCTGCCTCTATTCCCAGTGACAATATAACCCAGATTCAGACACAGCAGGTGCTTTTAATAGTTTAGCTTTAAAGACCCTGTGCTTCATTTAAAATTGAATTTAAAGAGCATTTTAATCCAGGCTTTAATTAACTCCTATTTTTTGAAAGCAGAGCATTCACATTATTGGAACAACTTAGGGTTATTAAAAAAAAACAATGCAAGTGGATTCTGAGGAGACTCCCTCACTTCTATTGTTTTTCTTCTCTATTCGTTTGTATTGTGATTTGCATGTGTTTTTCTTGTCAGTTAAAACATGTTGTTGGAGTAATTGATATCAAAACAGGATTGGCCTGTTTCATAGTCCTATTAATTGAAAACGTTTTATTTCGTTTTTGTAAAATGAGCAGGCGGAGTGTTTTTCTCTATTTCTCCCGTAACACTGCATTCGAAAGATGAGTCAACGCTATTGATTATGTGGACAAAGATTTCAACAGTTATCAAGAGATATCTCATCACCACCGCCTCTTTCACTCACCTGACAGAACAGATCAATTTGCAGGTTATCAGAGAGCTGATTGCAAGTGATGCCCCCATCATGTTAAACAGTGTTGAGCGTGATTGTGGGACCGTGATGACACTGCCTGTGTTCGGGGTTCATGGAGAGGTTTTACGCACCCCTGAGTTTCACATTTTTACCAGATGATCTACAGTACCTCCAGTGACAAGCTGAAATCTCCGAATGTCTTCTGTGATCAATGGGCCTGATTATCACCCCATCCATAGCTGTGGTTAAATAGACAGGCTAAGGTGAAATTTGGGACCAAAGTGTGTAGAAAGAGAGGTGGGTCGGTGGGGGAATAATCATATACATTCGTGTCCAGATATTGTTACAAGAGCAATCAGCAACCTCCAATATATGGTATTTTTCAGCTGTATTTTGTTTCAATTTGAAAAACCAATCAGTATAACTGAATGCCTGTAATACAAAGCATTTCACTTACATCCATCCAAGTTCAAAATGACAGCTGTAGTTATGATGACTATAACAAATATCAGCAACATGTGCACCATATTGAAGGCATTGAAAAAGACTTCCAGTCAAAACATTTGTAAATTGAATTCTAGTTTGTTTGATTGTTTATTATAACAGATGAGAATAGGAAATGGAAGGTGGTGTGCTAAGTGAAAGTTGTCCTGAAACACCTTTTGTGTAGAAGATGTAAAAATTTGGTTAGGATGGATACAATAGGCCACCACACCTTGAGATGTGATGCGCCTGCCAGTTTCACGCCTTCATTGTGCATCTGCATGTGCGGTTCCATTTATTAAAATTCCACAACTTAGACAAAGCAGGGAGTGCCCAAGCTTTCCATGTATTAATATCTTTCAGGGTACTGCCTATGAAGGAAGCTGTGCCTTTTTACTGTGCATGCTCCTGGAAATCTGGTGATTTTAAGCAGCTTAGACAGACTGAATTTCCTTCCTAAAGTTGGTCCATTCATGGAGAAATAATCATGTCCCAGTTTCCCCCGTTGCACTGCCAAAACATTTTACATGCCACGCATACGAACTGAACTGGGCGCTATTGATAAACGATTGTGACATTCTATGGCTCTGGGAATGGCAGATACTCTTGAATATTTAAAAATAATTACTCTAAAAGACTGTACCATGTGCTGTTTTACTAGAGTTATATTTACTGTACAGTATTGTGAATTATCTGGAAAATCATACCATATTTCAGTAAAATAAATCTCTGAGGAGAAGCCTCTTCTATGAATAAAAGAAACGACCCCCTGACCAGTAGACATCATTTATACATTATGTTATATGAACAATGTCGGTTTTAGTCAGAGAATGCATTTGAAGCAGTGTGCGTTCGAATGCTCGCTCCAGGGCCAGTGCTGTGTAAGTTCCTGGCTGTGCTTGTCCTGGTACTCCAGTTCATGTAAGGGGCTGTTTGTTTCTGCAGCCCTCGTTTCCTGACCCTCTCATTGCAGTTCATGTTAATTCACAGCAGGGTTTAGATTTCAGTACGTTTTTTCAGCTCTGCTGCTCGGTTGCCTGGGAGTTCTCAGACATCCCAATCCTCTAACTATAGAGGGTGGTCTTGTATAAATACTGGGGCTGAATCCTCCCAATCCCACAGGGCACTGCATGGGTGCATAATTCCTACAAGGCATTTGTTTTGGCAGACAACGTGAGCTGAGAGCACCAAGGTTAGCTGATCACAGGCTTATCATTTAAGGGCTGTTGAGACTGATAAAAATAAATAAATAAATAGTGAATACATAGCAGAGTGTAAATTAATTTAAATTTGTCGGCCGTTCACAGCTCACAAAACCAAAGAGTATTAAGCCTGTGGTGGAGAAGCTGGTTCTAGTGGGGCGTGACTAAGCCAGGATTGTTAGCTTCAAACTCAGGCGGATTTATTTGAGTTTGGGTACCTCTTCAGCTGCCCCCCAGGAATATTACTGTGCAGTAAATTTGCTCCCATTTTTATTCACAGGTGCACTTGCAAAGGGGGAATAAAAATGTTTTATCAGCGTCTCTGCCGAAGGAGTCAAGGGGGCTCTGGAACTCCATGGTGCAGTCTCAGTCCTCTTCAGGGTTATGCTGCTGTAGTTTACAGAGGAGGCTTGCTACAGATTGCACACTCTGACTTCCAGGGGGTTTACAGTAAAGTACCATGCAGGTCTAAAAAAAAATGACAATAACAAAAAAGAAAATGTCCACTGCTTTTAAATATTTTGGTTCGTAAACATATTTGGATTTGGCAACTGTACTATTTGCATGCATGACACATTCACAAAGAAGTGAAATCGAGGGACCAGCCCACACAATGAAAACTTGACAAGGTTATTGCATAGGCAAATCAGTTGACTGCTTTTACAGGTTTGCGCTTTGCAAATGCTTTAGGTTACAGAACTCTAATCAATCCTCAGGCGATGTCTTTCATCTATAGATTGTTATATTTGGGTATTGATCTTTGGGAGTGACATGCACAGTGCTGGAGAGTGCAGTTCTCAGGGGGTTTGCAAAACTGACTCAAGTGCACTTAATCCTTTGTCAGCTGCTCAGCATAATGGATTACCATTGCTTTTTTATGAAGTGTGGTGATCAACCAATTATGTTGGTTTTTGAAACAATAACTGACTAGCCTGCTGTCAACAGGAACTCTATAGCCTTGTTTTGGCACCTTGTTTAGAATAGATGACTGTTCGCTTACTAAAAACTACAGTGGAATTTGTCATAGATACAGTAATTTTGATTCTTGCGTGCTGTAGTCGAAGCATTGAGTATCATATAAAAGATTCCTGTAGCCTGCAAATATAACTGGAGCAACTTTGAAACAGTTTCTGTTTTCTAATGTTGGTCTTTCAGCAGCAGTTCTGTCACTGTGTAGTAAAATAAATAGATGTTCTGTACAGTAATGCAGCGTGGCCCCACTGTATTCTGACTAGACCCTCGGAGACGCTGAAGCACACGAGAGTATAAAGAGACCATTGAGACCTCCTGTGCACCAAACACACTGGAGGACATGAAATACGTGTTACACTGAGGTTCTAATTCATTCACAGTTCAGCCAATGCATCTTTTTAATTCTACTTTTTGTCCTTTGTAAAATGTTGCTGTATTTTGTGCTTTCAACAGGATTGCTGTGCAAAAGGAGATGTTGCATCTCAAAGGCTTTCCTGTATGAATACGTTAAATACATTTGGTTTTATTTTGAGGACAGCTGGGGGTTGGCAATTACGGTTGGTTCTGTGAAATGGTAATTGTCTTCTGTGTTATTCTTTATCTGAGGGCTATATTATTTTGTTCTACTGTTAATGGGTGAGTTTCAGTTAAACACATCTCATTGTTTTTATGTTTAGAGTATTACAATGTAATATATTTAGATGATAACTAAGCACATTGTTGATTCTTAATTGCACTTAAAAGGGTCTCGTTAGATATGTCAAATAATGTAAATATGTGTGACAAACGCAATTGCAATATATCTTGTTTATTTTCCTTAATTTATTGGCAAACACCCTTAATATAAAATAGATTAATTTCAATCCTTGTTATTATTTGTACTTGTGTACTAAATAAAGTTAAAAAACTGTGTTTGTAAACTGCATTTTCCTTCTGAAAATCAAGACAGATAGTAATGGTCTTTCTGCTTTGTGTAGTGTGCTTGGTTTTGATCAGTAAGGGTTCACATGATCACTCTGCCCAATGTGTTTGTTCAAAACAAGTTCGTTATAACTTTAAACTATAGCCTGATGAATTTCAGATATTTGAAATAAAAACATGGCAAGTGTTATTTTTTGTTTTTTATTTTATTAGGAAAGGGTTATGTTGGACTATACAGAGTTAAATAAATCATTTGACCATACATTTTAGCCTGACTGTGAAACAGCGTTCAAAAGAAGTTACTATTTGCTGCCCTATTTATATCCATTGTAACTGTCAAACTTGTCAGTACCGATATAGTGATACTAATGAACTGGAGTTTAGACAGAATTCAGCTCTCCAGCTATACTGTATGTGTACAGCACAGTGGCTCAGCTACTTAATACAACCGTACGCTTACATCAAAGGTCTGCCTGCTTTATTGGTATTAACCACGTTAGGATTAGCGGCTGGTTCTTACTTCCATCATGCAACTGTAGCTGAGGACAGTTTCTCTTCTCTTTAGTCATACTACAGTATGGTGATCCAATCTCTTTTAGTCCTGCTTTGTTTACTTATTTTTCCTCAGGAGGCTTCTATCTTGGAAAAGGATAGGGCTCGTTTTTAAAAGCAGAATGCCAGTCCGAATTACCCAAAAAAAGGGAAGGGGGATTGGGTTGTTCCTGTCTCGTATGAAGGTTCACCTCAGTGAGACAGCAGTGCAGGGCATCGTAAAGGCTGTGTTTGAAATCCTGTGCAGGCGTGACCTGCTTCTCAGTCCAGCAGTACAGTATGAGACAGGCTTGCAAGTGCACAGCAGGGCACGTCATGTGCTGAATGCTTTGGGTTGTTATAGGCAGCCAATTAGAGGCAAGGCTTTCTTCTCACCTCAGCTTGCAGTGGCTTTCACCCCAGCGACAAAGCAGCTTGACTGCATTGAGAAAAACACTTACACTGTTCCTCCTGTGCCAGACAAACACAATAAGACCACAATGCTTCCAGAGCAACCCTTGTACATTTTTAAGGTACAGTACAGGGAGTCCTGTAAGTCAGGTAAAATGGTTAAGATTGACCGTCCCTGTTTCGTTCAGGAGTGAAATGTCTTTAAGGGATGAGGAATGGATTCAGATGATTTTAACGTGTGGTGCAGGTTATAAACTAAGACATGGCAAAAAGTACACCGGTCACCTGCACTATCCAACCACTAAACACCGGAAAGGATTTTCAAATAAACGGCAGTGCCGCCTTGAATAGGCCACACATGCTCTTTCCCTATTGGAGAGTTCACGGTACTGTGCAGACTGATGATGTGCTTTCTGTGCTTCGACCCAAATGTGTATTGTTGTACTCATTTTATATGAGAAATCTGACCTCTTTCTGGGTTTCGCAAAACAAGCTAGTTAATAGAGCAAATGGGGAGCTTCTTTTTTCACTTGTGCGTCCACCACGCTGTCCATGTGCTTTCACCACGCTGCCCATGTGCTTTCACCACGCTGCCCATGTGCGTCCACCACGCTGTCCATGTGCGTCCACCACGCTGTCCATGTGCGTCCACCACGCTGTCCATGTGCGTCCACCACGCTGTCCATGTGCGTCCACCACGCTGTCCATGTGCGTCCACCACGCTGTCCATGTGCGTCCACCACGCTGCCCATGTGCGTCCACCACGCTGCCCATGTGCGTCCACCACGCTGTCCATGTGCGTCCACCACGCTGCCCATGTGCGTCCACCACGCTGCCCATGTGCGTCCACCACGCTGTCCATGTGCGTCCACCACGCTGCCCATGTGCGTCCACCACGCTGTCCATGTGCGTCCACCACGCTGCCCATGTGCGTCCACCACGCTGCCCATGTGAGTCCACCACGCTGTCCATGTGCTTTGTGTTTCACAAGTTCAGTTTACTAGCTGACTTGAACAAGTGGATAAGTGGTTTGCCTCCCCGGTGGAGCCCATTCTTTCGTTTGAAATCTCGCCTGTCTGGTTGACCCTGATATAACGGCATCGGGCAGTTTTCTTGCTCGAGCTCTCTCTTGCAGGTTGCTGCTGTTGTTGCGTAGATGATTTAGACAGGGATGGAGGAGGTGATTATTCCTGTGATGGGAATCATCACGCCGGACTCCAGACACCTGCCAAATTCTGCAGATTTTACCAAGGTTCCCCGTGGCTTTCCATTGACCTTGCAGAGAAGCAGCCAGGGACAGCCTAGACATACACAGGCTGGCAGATAATCAGAGCCTTTTCTGTTATATGAGGAATTATGTTTCGAGAGAGTAGGTCCTCGGTAGAGCATGCTGTCCTTTGCCACTCCGACAAGCTTCTTGTTATTAAATCAGTTCTCGGGGGTAAAAGCACTGGCGCGTGGCATGCAGGGCGAGTTACACAACCAGAGATCGCAAGTTCCAATCCTACTTATGAGAGGCAGCCGGTCTTTGCTGGGTGGGGTGGGGTGGGGGGGGGGGGGGGGGGGGGGGGGTGGGGGGGGGGGTCATATTGGCTTTGGCTCTCCCAAGGTTGGGGAGATGAGATCTGGCTTAGACTGTTTCTTCTTACTGCTCTGCAGTGACCCCTACAGGCCAGGCGCTGAGTGAACATGTCGGGGGTGGAGATTTGCTGGGCTGGTCTTTGTCCTGCATAGGCCGGTAGCATGCAGACATCTGCTCTCAGTTTCCTGGGTTTAAGAAGACGCTGATTGGCTCATAGGATCGAAGGACGCCCACCGAGCCTCTGAGACTTTTTTTTCTTATCACAATATTAAACAATTTCATGAACATCAAACTGTATCAATTATAAAAACAAAGAATTTGAAAAAGCATGTTTTAAATAAAAGCTGGGCCTAGGGGTGTCTGTTATTCACTATCAAAAAAGGTTAACATTTTGAATTGGTTTGGAAGAATTCTAAGTGTGCAACAGCGTGACATTAGCTCTCTCCTTGCCTGTGATGTGCTGTAATGCATCCTGTCAGTCACTGAACATCATTCATATTCAGCAGCTTCCCATCGTGTACTCTGAATATCCCTTATTTAAAGGACCTTGGACCCACATCGATCGGCTGACGTGCTTAGGGATATGCGGGGAAATAAGCCCACTACAGCGTTGTAATAATGCTAATAAAAAGGCATACAGCTCCCTTTGTAAGTCCCTGCTTCAGATGAAAAGTTCCCCTGAGGGCCTGATAGATCACTGGAGGGATTGTTCTTATTGAACTGGACAGTTGCATCAATTTACCACACAGCTTCCATCCATTAGCATAATCCTTATCCTTAAAGCTTGTGTTTTCATTCAGCCTTCTCCCAAAGTGGCAGTCATAGAATTCATTACACTGAAGTCACCCACCCCCCCGGACCCTACCTCAACCCTACTCCAGCAAGGCTAGAGCCCATTGTGACTGTCCTAGTCGGGACTTTGTTAGCAAATCCACAGGCCACTGGTTTGTGTTGCAGGGACAGCATTCAAGGAATTAAGACCTGGATTGAGAAGAGTGATTAGCCCAAGACTTTCTTGTTTCTGTCTTTTTTTTGTCTATTTCAAGCTTGTAATTGCAGAGCCTGCATGATCTGGTGAAAGCCTTTTTTTTCCTCTTCCACATTTCAAATTCCCTGTAAGGAATAGTTCTGAGGGATTATTTCTGAATTGTATGTTGCAAAGTGATTAATCTTTTACAGGCTGGAATCCGTTTCAAAGACAATATTTTCGCTGTTGTGGTGAAAGTCACCTTCAGTATTCTAACCCAGTTCAGGAAAACACCATTCCTTCTCATTCCAAACGCAGGAGTGAACAGAGAAATAGATTTTCTGCTGCGCAGGTGGAAGATTTTGAAATGCACGCTGCTCCGTGCAGCAGTCCGTACTGTGTCTGGTTTTGTTTTCTTTACATGCCTGCTTTTTCTTTCAGAGTCTCTGTCCTTCTTTAGGTGTGTAGTCACTGTCTGGGGTATGCAAGCTGTTTCACAGGACAGTGCTCTGTAAAGCATGTGTGATTTTAGCCGCTGGCTGTCAGTGCCGATGTCTAAACACTGGCAATGAGCTGCGTGGGAGGCAATGCTCGAATTCCTTTTATATCTCTCACACACAAGGTCAGCACGGAGTATAGAAACCCAGCAAGGCTTTCAGGACCTGGCTGGCATCCTCTGGAGGAGCTCTCCAGGTGTTCTGTCACTCCATCTGGATTTGGAAGTGCAGGAATTCTGAAATGGAGAGGAGGATCTAACCAGCTCTCCTCTATTGAGGGATATCACTGACAGCAGAAGTGCAGTGTTTCAATGCACAAGGGATTTGCTGGGGTTTATTTGTATATATATATATATATATATATATATATTATATATATATATAATATATTATATATATAGCCTGAATGCTCCAAAACTCTGTAATCTCTGCAGTAGGTGTTAGAACAGTAGGTGTTAGAAATGTACTCACAACAACACGGTTGCATGTCTTTTTTTTATTCATGTATCCATTTTCTGCAGGTGTGCACACTATTTGATTAGATGTGCCATTCACCTGCTTTGATTTTTGTTCTTAAAAAAAACGCAATTGTAATATTATGAGTTTGTTATTGTTATAGCTCAGATTTAAAAACGAATTGACACTAAATGTTTTTATTACAGGGGACACTTAACCATGTGGGTTCAGGCATCAGTATTCATGGGGACTTAATAAATGACAAACATGCAAAACCAACATCATGCCAAATGCAAAAGAATCTAGATTAACTTTATATCCAAACGTGTGTCTAACAATCTATAATCCACTAACTGCTGAAACTTTAACCAATGGCAAATTAAAAAAAACAAACATTTTCTTTTGTAACTCACGAGGAAGCTCCACCTTTGTGTTAACGAGCCAGGCGCTGCAGACTCTCCTCTTCTTTAGTAACTGTTTGCATGTTGATTACTGCGCTGTTGAAAGCACTCTGCTCACAGAGGCTGTGTAAGACTAAGAGTTCAAAAATGAAACTGCAAGAAGCGTTTTGAGTTTTACTGTAACCACCGGGTCTGTATGGGTATCTGAACGTGTCAGATCATGTGAATGTTAAGTCTTTCCTGAGACGGTGCTTTGGCTGGTAAAAGCCAATGAACTCTCCTGGAATTTGTTCTTGTTCTTGAAGCACTGCAGCAGTTATTCACCTGCGCTTCCGGTTGTTTTCATCAGCTTGAGAGAAAAACCAAACCACTTACTGCGCTGGCAGCTGCACCATTTTACAAGCAAGCCACAGAATACAGTACCCGTTCAATTGGAACAAACATGCAAACCAGAACACCCCATTCAACACAAGCCTGAATTAATTAGCAAGGCAAGGCTGGCGGAAAGGCTACACTCGTCCTTTTTTGGAGGTTTATTTTATGCTGGCTGGGTTTTAATTGTGTGTTTTCAGCCTCTTGTTATTCTTGGCCTTACTAAATGCGTCACCGGAAACAATTGTTGTATTGTTCGGCCGCTGGCTTGTTTTTCTACCATAATGAGCAGTGTCTTCTGTGAACTTGTATATTATTAACACCCCCCCATAGAGAATATATCGAGTGAAAGACCCCTCCTCAGAAGGAACAGCTGTTAAGTTGTGTGATTGCAGAGATTCATCAGAGGCTGTTTCATCAGCTATCACTCTCCCTAAATGATGGTTGAAGGATCTTTGTTGCAATGGCTTTCTTATTTATTTTGTACTTTCTTCTTTTATTAATTAATTTTATAGATAAATCCATGTTCTGTAGGAAAGGGTTACCAAATGTTTTTTTTTGTTTTTATTCTAATAATCTGAGTGAGGCTGCCTGTTTTGAAGAGATCTATGCTTTTTCCATAAGTTGCTGGACTAAACAGTAATGCTATTTATTTTTTATTTTTTTTTGGTTTGCCAGTGGATCAGATTAAGTCTAGTATTACACATATGGTAGCTGTTATTAAACGCTTAAATACCTCAGGATTTAATTCTGAACACGTGACTATACATAGAGTTCATAATTTAAGGCTGACAAACACATTTTTTTTTCTGGCAAACTAATGGAGCTTCAAACTGAATTAAGAAGAATTATTGGATTTAACCTTAGATCTATATATATATATATATATATATATATATATATATATATATATATATATATATATATATATATATATATATATGTATCCAGGGATCCAGGGATCTGCTGGAGAGCATATATCAGATAAGGGCTTTGCTGGGAGTGGCTACAGCTTGTTCAAACGCTCTGTGCTGCTCCGTTATTCGTGTTCATGTTCGTCTTTGTCTTGAAAGGTCCCGGAGGCTTTGCAATCCATTCCCTTCATTTGTGTTAGCTTCATGTGTCACTTCCGCTTCTTCCCCTATCCCCTGATGAGCAGTGCAGGGTTTATTAGAGAGGAAAAGCTCATTTAAATGATAAGGAAGTTAGGTATTGCTGTGTCTTATTTAGCAGCAGTAACAGTCTGAAGAGCAGGATGAGTCCCACTGGTAGTCTCAGTAGTTAGTAGTAGTAGTAATTGTAGTTATAATTGTATTATTACTGTTAATATTACCTGTGTTGCCTGCATGTCCATTCATTCCTTAGTCTGTCAACTTTCAAAAACACTGAACTTACAGGAATGTAGCAGTTTGCCATGTGCTCCTAGTAATTGAACCATGTATTTCCCGTGTTTTCCCATGCTTAACAATGTTTTTGTTCTCTTGCTTTACCATACTCGGAGGTAAATTGCCGTGCTTCCTTGTGTTTCATCACGATTTCACCATGCTTTTAAACATGTATAATGGTTTATCGAAGAGGGGCAATGCCGCTGTGCTAGCCCACTGAGCCGCCTTGCCTGCCAACCTCCTACAGCATGGCCATCCCTGCCAATTGCTTGGGTGACCTTGGGCTCCCAGTGTTGAATCCTGCCAGGAGGAAGGCGACCAGGAGGTGTTCCAAAATCAAATGGTATTAAAGCCTCGTGTCAGGTAAAGCCTGATCTCCTCTGCCTTGTCTGTAATATCAGGGAATTGCACAGCACACATTCTCTTTTTTGACACCTTTTAAAATACCCTTAACCCGTCTTTATTGGTTTTCTTGGAAGCCTGCGCCTTTCTGCTGTTTATGTTGAATGATAGTTTTTTTTTTTTTCTCGAGGCAAGGAGAAATCCTCTCCCTCTAAACACCGTGAAGTATTTCTAATCAGATGTCATCGCCTGCAGCCAGAGGTTTAATACCACTGCTGGTAAAAAAAAAAACCCAAAAAACAAGATTTTCCCAGGAACTTCTCAAAAAACCAAATGATGAGGTTGATTTTGTTTCAGTAATCCAACTAGAAGAGTTGCTATCTCGTAGAGCTATTTCTAACGTAGTTTGTATTTAGTGACATTAAGATGGTCTATACATCACCCATTGGGGGGGGGGGGGCACATTAGCAGGATTAAAGGATGATTTAGAAAAGACCCAGGTGTCATGACTGCAAGTGGAGCTGTATTACACATATAATCACGAGGACCGTGCAGTCATATCCCAGATAAAGAAGGGATAGCTGGGTGGGAATTAGGTCTGGGGGAGTGTGAGCCCCAGTTTAATAAATCTTGGTTTATTTAAAGTTTGTTTGGAGCCACTTTCAGAGAGCTAATCAAGATTAGTCTGCATTTAACAGATAGATTTAGGATTTGGGGGATCAGGAATACTTAGAGCACAGGGCAGGGCCTGTGAAAAGCTAAAAGCAACCTCCCCAGTCTACGTGTTGCACTGGGAATGTACTGGGTCAGAAGAACGAAGCCAACATAGGCGGGTATTGTAGATGAAATTGGGGGGGGGGGGGGGGTTGTTCACAGGGGAACCACTGGCTTGAGAACAATGGCAGTGTTAGCACACAGGTCTGCACAGAGAATCAAACTGTGCAGGACAATACAAGGGGTTATACTAGAATAAACAAAGCTGCTGGGCTGGCCTGCAGCGAAGGACACAGGCGTTACTGCATGTCGAGCCATTCAGCTATTTCAATACCTGCTTTCTAAAGGCTGAACAATAGGCCATGATATTGCTCTGCAGGTTTTAAAAAACAACGATTTATTTCAAATAACAAAGCATGAAAATATGCACTGTGCTTCCCCTTCATCCATTACAGTGGAGAGATAGGCAGGCACACACACACACACACACACACACACACACACACACACGCACACACACACACACAGGAATGCAGGAAACTGGCCCACGAGATTGAAATGGATGGACTATGTAAGGAGTGTTATTGATTGGCTATGTAAGGAGTATCAGCAAATAAATGAGAAGGCAATAATATTAAAAGAATATAAACCAACTGACTGCCTAGAGCAGTTGTATTAGCAGTTGGTTAGTTTTGCATATATTCTGTGCACATAAATAAATATTAAATATAACACTGTGAGGGATCTGTTTATTTAGTGGAAGCAGTGTTGATAGTATTTGGATGCAGCACTGTTTCTAGTAAGTAAGTAGTTCGTAGTGTGTTGGGTAAAGATGTGTATTGACCACGGGCACCGACTCCTTGGTGCTGCGGGGATCGAGCAGTCATGGGGTATGAGAAGCAGCTGCTCCGCACCCACCCCACCGCAGTGTTTGTTTCATGCGTTAAAGGTGATTAATGCTCTCCTGTCAAACTTTTAAAAAATGGCTAAAATGAAAAGTTCCCACACAGTGCAAATACATTTCTCCATCCCGTCAGACTGTAGCGTGGAGGCTGCACGATCAGTACTGTACGTTTAAAGTAAAAAGCTAAAGTCGACCAAGTAATGGAGTTTTATGCAAAGGACTTCAATGTGCAGAGATTAAAACATCGCCGAGATAAGCTTCTGGATATAACACAGCAGAAAACAAAGCCCCCACTGGCAGAAGCAAAAGTCAGCACTTACGATATTGATAACGCAACCCTCTGTAGAATAGTTTCCAGCCTAGGGAAGATGGAAAACACTTATTAGGAGCAGTAGAGACTCCCAGGCTGGTTTTAATTCCTCTGCAAGAAAGTCCAAGAAGATGTAATGCGATTCAATGCATAAACCGCTTCTCAGATTGACGCGGATGGGACCGCATTGAACCCCTGCTGTGTACTGCTGTTCTGAAGACAATTAAAAGATCATGAATTCATTGTATAAATAAATGTTTGTTTGTTTTTCTTTTTTGTATGTGTTTTAGTTTTTAAGATACAGATAGCTGCTTTGTTTTTACAACAAAGCGTGTGCTGCGAACGGTGCAGCTTTGTGAAGAGTACTGTAGTGGAACTGTTGAAAGAAATTCCTGAAAGGGTTTTTAATATTATATTACAATATTGAAGGAGAGAGGGAAGGTAAATTATTTCAATTGAAAAGCTCTGAATATTTGCAGGCTCCTTTTGGGATTGTAAGTGTCTTGAAGCAATAACTAGTTCACCCGCAGTGGTTTTATATCACATGTTTGCAGTTGATTTGCGATTAAATACACCCTGTATCTGAATATTCAGACTTCAAAAACCATCTAGGTAAAATCCCTTAGCTAGTGCAGTATTACTGTGAGGCATAACAGTGTGAGAGAGTTCATAATAGCACTGTGCTACAGCGTCTTGCTATTTTATATTAATGTATGTGTATGGGTGATTAATCTCAGCTACATATCCTGTAATTATATACACACACACAAACACACACACTATTGACAGCTGCGGTCAGTTTTAGTCACAATGGGGTCAGATTGATTTAGGTAGGTCTTACTTAGACCACATGTGATGGACAGAAGCATTCCAGGGAAGGTGTCATGTGCCTGCAGCAGAAGAGCTGTGAAACTCACACAGCCTTGCATGGTGACAATGTGTCTAAGGAGACAATATTGATGAGCGCTTGACCTCATTTATTTTCCCCATGTGAGGGTGTAACCTGGACAAATAATTTTAGTTTCATTAAAAAAAAAAGAAGCTTGTAAGGCTTTCCAAAAATGAATTTACGTAGCTTGTTGGCAGAAGGGATTGATCGCTTGGGCTTTGACATAGGGCTGGTAGATGTTTGGTTGACAGATGCTTCCTTAATCCACGATGTCACACATAACCTCATGAGGAGCAGTCTCAAAAGTGATGGCTCTGTGGACCATTCTGCAGAACAGACTTCACTGCGGACTTCTATTAGACCCAATTTCCATGAAGGAATGAAGGTGTGTGTGGACAGGACCTCTAACGTGATTGCTCATGCTGCTCCTGCTATCTATTGACAGTGTTGTAACAGACGTTTGTAATTTCATTGCAGTGTTTTTAAACCATTACGTGTTGGTTTCTGGTGACATCAAATACTGATATATCCCAACCAGATATTTTCTTTTGCGTACTTTGCAAGGCGCAATGTCATTCGGTTTTGTCCAGAGAGCTGTTTCCAATTGCTATTCCCTCAGAACGAGTACTGCTGGTAGCTATGCAATTACTGCGCTTTCAAACTGAGATCAGATAAGCAGCCGGGAGAAATACCCACATGAGCCTCTAATTTGAAAAAGCTTGTTAGTCAGAACTAAGAGAATTGGAATTGTCTTGATCGTTTGTAGGAAAGGCAGCACCTAGCTCAAAGACACGCAACACGGCTGCTTTCTAATCTAATAGATGGATAAATCTCACTCTGGATACATTTGTATCTCTTGTTATACCTCGCAGATTGGCTCAGCCAGTGAAGCTGTCATTATCTTGGAAGATTTAGAATCTGGAAAACATGGGTGCAAGACTTTATTAGAAGTGCCCGCAGAAATACTTGTATGCTTTTTTTTTGTTATATATAGTTTGCTCCTTGACATAGATTGTCCTTCATTTAAGTTTCTGATTGCATCATAATTCAGTAACTACCTCTCTTGCGTTAGAGTATGTAAAAGTAAATGAGATAAGGTTTCCACATCTACCCCCAGATAGAGCAGTTCTCTAGATGTGTTGCAGACAGTATTGTAGAGACATGGACAGCCTCCCTAAAACCCCATTCTAACATTCTGAAAATGAGACTTAACATCTTGTAGTCTTTCAACACCACAGAACACAAGACAATTTACTAGGGTTACAACCTTACTGTATAGCTAGTTAGTGGTGGAAAAGACACAAGCTTAGCTGCATCCCATGGCTGTTAATCTTGACCTATTTATCATGCTTCCCTCACAGGCGGTTGGTTCATTTCTTAGTTTCCGTCTCTGAAACACATGATTTGAAAAGGATATTGTCAGTAAATTATATTGCTTCTGATTCCAAGCTGTCACCTGTTGCTGACCCTTGGAAATGCCTTGGACGACTGGAGGCATTTGTGGAGGATAAGTATATATAAGTGTATGATGTGAGCAGAGTTGGTAGCATGTGAGTGCTGAAGCCTTTCCTATATTAAGAAGGCAACATCTACGTGATCGTTCTAGATCTCAGTTGTAAGGTAATGGGAGACCTCTTACTGTTAATGGTTCATAAAGAATGTTTTCTGCAAATGAAATCATTTACACTACTGTTAAAGCCTGCGAGAGTCTAGAAGGGTTTCATGAAGCTGTGAAAACGGAATACGAAGTGCCTCATGAGTTAAAGCGTGGGTGTATAGAGCCCACTGTTTCAAGCGAAGTGCTCCGTGCTTAACAGAAATCTTATTGCAATGTTTCCAAAGGGTACTGTATCTGTTTGTGTTTGAAAAAAATAAAAACAAAAAAAAAACTTAAACACATGTAATGTGTATTTTAAATATTCATAATCTAAATATATTCTTGGTTTGAGAACCATGTGTTTGTTTTAATTAATCTCTTCTGTTGAACTGATATTTTTAGTATCTGGTAGTTATAGCTGGAGGGCAGCCCCCCCACCTGTCCAAAACTGTCCCCATGAGGAAGCTGCAAGGTTAATTATATTTACAGTTAATTCACAGTTCAACTAACAAGGCTTCTGGCCATTAGTAACTTGTGAATATAATTGCAGCTGGATTTGAAAACCGCTCCAGGAAGAATTGCTGAGACGGGAGAATAAAAGAATTACAATTCTTCGAAAAAATGGAAGAAGAAAGGCGCTGTGCGGTCCCATGATGTGCGGACAGCAAGCCCTGTGCTCTGCTAGGTGGGGGTTGGGGGGGTTGGGGGTGGGGAGTGTGCTGTCGAAATGTCAGAAATGTAATAGTAACTCATTTTATACCGGCATGTATTTTACTTGGACCTGCAGGTAACAATAATATGGTGTTAAAATAATGTACTCAATATTGCAGCTTAATAAGGGGGCCTCACAAGAGAGGGTTACTGCTCTCTCCTCTTTGAAATGCAGACCAGAACCGGGGATCGTGAGTATCTCCCCCCTGGCCGAGTGTCCTCACCTGTCGGCTTCCAGCTCGCGTACTTTAAGGCTTGTGAGATGGCAGCGTGCGGAGGAGACGTGTGCACCCCCACAGTACGACTCAACCAGACACAGCGGGCAGCAAGCTGCTGACAAGCTCAATAAGAATCAATCTGCGCAGAGCTGCAGGTGCTGTCTCAGCTTGCTTTCGTTTGCTGTCTGAAGGAATATGTTCCCCCTTGCATATTGTCTTGTGCGTGTTGTTCATGTTTTTTGCACAAGTGTTTTCCAAATTGCCAATGTATCATTCTAATGAAAACAGGCTCGTTAATAGCGCTGTATGTAAGAGCAATCTGACAGAACCCAGATATGTCTTTACAGCACACGCAGGGTCAGTGGTGTGTAAAGATGTTCTAAACAAAAACCCTCTTCACTTTTTAGAACAAGGTTTTTTTCTTATGAATCAATTGGCATTATTATAAATGTCCTAGGTTGAGACCGATCTGCTTTATCATTGCCCTCATTACAGCCAATCATCTGCCTCCCTGTCATGTTGTCTTAATTAATGTCTGCACTGGGCTCTTAGAGCTGTCTGTGTGAGTGATTGTTAACTCTGATAATATTGGGTGAGGGTCACACTGTTTTTAGAAACAGCAGCGACCAGTGCAGTGTGTCGGACGCTGATATAATATGTTTAATGGAAGACTTTAACCTGTGACCCACCTCCCAGCTTAAAAGTTCAATTCAGTTTTCCAACCTGAGTTTGCTTCCAAAGCACTCCTCTCCCGTGTCTTTTGAAGGTCTGCACTGTGCTCATCCTATGATCTGTATATTGTTAGCCCAGTGCCTGCTTTCTAGAACTCCTAATGCTATTCTAGAGTTTTAATATTCAGCAGTTCTATTCCAACTCAGGAGTTTATTAATAGAAGTAAGACACACTGTGTATTAATTCTCTGTTTTTTGCGGGCATTTCATAAAATGGCAGATAATGAATCTTTATTCCGCTACTCCTGCAGAGAAAAAGTGGAATGACACTTACAATCGACTTGCCCCAATTAAAATGATTATTATAATTTTGGTTTGTCAAGTGTGCGAGACAGAAAGGCTGAGCATAGCAATTTGTGCTCCAAAAATAAGTTGGGGTGGAAGCAGGGGTGATTCCACAGATATTTTCAATGAAAAGGAATGCAGATCCGACAACATCACCAACGTGCCACAGCAATGCATTCTCCGTAGATTGGCAAGCTCTGGGGCTATTTAAACCCCCTGTCTACATCACAAGCAGCTGAAAACAAAGTACTCTTTTTTTTTTTTTTGCACAAAGATACAATTCTTCTCCCAAACTACGGGAGAACAAAAGCAGCCAGCTTGAAATTCTCCTGTTAGACGCTTCTTTTTTTTGTCCTGAAAATGTAAAAATTCAGATAGGCATTTCTTCTGATCTCTGAAACATTCTATGCAAATGCAATATCCCTGGTGCATTAATAATGCATCTTATGTATTTGAGAAGCAAACCTTTTGTTGCACAAACTGTGGCTGTTGTATTTTACTAGCTCTTGTTTAAAAGTTTTACCAAGGTGTATGTTCAAATGAAATGTTCCGATTTAGCCAGCTTTGTCATGCTATGTACTGAATGATGGTTTACTATGCTTTAACTCTTTGTCAAATTCGGAAAAATGCCCGAACGTTACTACAGTACAGGAGATGCCAGCCCCATTGAGGAGTGAAGTTCAAAACAGTTCATTTCAGTTTAGAGTGTCAAACTGAATATTCTTCAGCATTTAAAAGGAGTTCATGTGGTAGCCTTGGACAAAAACAGGAGGCAGGCAGGGAGACAATCACCTGGCATATTGTTAAAAACCTGCACTTTACAGATCACTGCATGAGTAAAAAATGAAGTGAAAGCTAGCGGTTAACAACAGTTAACGTGGCTCAGACAATGTGTTAATCCTGATAAAGGAAACAGGACATGCACAATACACTGTGCTGTACTGCAATATCATTTGATTCTGTCAGTCACTACTGTTTCTTTACTGCTGCATTACAGACTCACAGATCCTGATACACAAGCACTGTACTCACCACACATCACAGGGTGATTTAAACAATACATATAGAACCATCTCACACATTGCTTATACTTTATAATTAGCTGAACGTAAAACTGGGACCTGATTCGGGCCATTCAGACTGGAGTAAAGATAGCAGGCGCTGTGTTTCTTGGATTGTGGATGCAGTCTTGAGTAAAGATAGCAGGCGCTGTGTTTCTTGGATTGTGGATGCAGTCTTGAGTAAAGATAGCAGGCGCTGTGTTTCTTGGATTGTGGATGCAGTCTTGAGTAAAGATAGCAGGCGCTGTGTTTCTTGGATTGTGGATGCAGTCTTGAGTAAAGATAGCAGACACAGTGTTTCTTGGATTGTGGATGCAGTCTTGAGTAAAGATAGCAGGCGCTGTGTTTCTTGGATTGTGGATGCAGTCTTGAGTAAAGATAGCAGACACAGTGTTTCTTGGATTGTGGATGCAGTCTTGAGTAAAGATAGCAGGCGCTTGGAGTGTTTCTTGGATTGTGGATGCAGTCTTGAGTAAAGATAGCAGGCACAGTGTTTCTTGGATTGTGGATGCAGTCTTGAGTAAAGATAGCAGGCGCTGTGTTTCTTGGATTGTGGATGCAGTCTTGAGTAAAGATAGCAGGCGCTGTGTTTCTTGGATTGTGGATGCAGTCTTGAGTAAAGATAGCAGGCGCTGTGTTTCTTGGATTGTGGATGCAGTCTTGAGTAAAGATAGCAGGCAGTGTTTCTTGGATTGTGTTTCTTGGATTGTGGATGCAGTCTTGAGTAAAGATAGCAGGCGCTGTGTTTCTTGGATTGTGGATGCAGTCTTGAGTAAAGATAGCAGACACAGTGTTTCTTGGATTGTGGATGCAGTCTTGAGTAAAGATTGCAGGCGAGTGTTTCTTGGATTGTGGATGCAGTCTTGAGTAAAGATAGCAGACGCTGTGTTTCTTGGATTGTGGGTGTAGTCTTGAGTAAAGATAGCAGGCGCTGTGTTTCTTGGATTGTGGATGCAGTCTTGAGTAAAGATTGCAGGCGAGTGTTTCTTGGATTGTGGATGCAGTCTTGAGTAAAGATAGCAGGCGCAGTGTTTCTTGGATTGTGGATGCAGTCTTGAGTAAAGATAGCAGGCGCTGTGTTTCTTGGATTGTGGGTGTAGTCTTGAGTAAAGATAGCAGGCGCTGTGTTTCTTGGATTGTGGATGCAGTCTTGAGTAAAGAGGCGAGTGTTTCTTTGTAGCAGTAAAGCGCAGTGTTTCTTGGATTGTGAGGATGCAGGCGCTGTCTTGAGTAAAGATAGCAGGCGCAGTGTTTCTTGGATTGTGGATGCAGTCTTGAGTAAAGATAGCAGGCGCAGTGTTTCTTGGATTGTGGATGCAGTCTTGAGTAAAGATAGCAGGCGCAGTGTTTCTTGGATTGTGGGTGCAGTCTTGAGTAAAGATAGCAGGCACTGTGTTTCTTGGATTGTAGGTGCAATCTTGAGTAAAGATAGCAGGCGCAGTGTTTCTTGGATTGTGGCAGGCGCAGTGATGCAGTCTTGAGTAAAGATAGCAGGCGCTGTGTTTCTTGGATTGTGGATGCAGTCTTGAGTAAAGATTGCAGGCGAGTGTTTCTTGGATTGTGGATGCAGTCTTGAGTAAAGATAGCAGGCGCTGTGTTTCTTGGATTGTGGATGCAGTCTTGAGTAAAGATAGCAGACACAGTGTTTCTTGGATTATGGGTGCAATCTTGCTAGCACCAAAGAGGCACTGTACCACATTATAATGATGCATCACAGCTCTACGTTCCTCCAGACCCCAGAGGAGCATCCAGGCACTTTTATTTAATGTGTGTTTATTTTAATAACAGACAAACAGATCTAATGTCCCTGAGCCGAATGCACAGCACAGATGCAAAGACCCAGAAATGAATATGACGTGCGTTTTTGTGATTGCTATGGGGACAGAAACCTGAATGCGGTTGCCAGTGCTTTTATGCAAACTGTTCCAAAGGGATTCGGTGCAGCTGTTCTGTAGTATTGCAGTATTAGCTGAATCTGGCGCTGATGGGCTTTCACTATGATCAGGATGTTGGGGCGAGGAGTCAATTATTTCATTTTTTTTTCTGTAATTTGTAAGCTAGTGATATTACAACAGGGGGCAGGGGTCTAAAACCATGGCAGCAGTACAGGAGAACTGCAGGCAATCTCAGAAGAGAGACCAGGTATTAAAGGGGAATGGAAACTGAACTGCACCACCATCCCCTATGAGGGTGACCCCTCCAGCTCTCCCACTGCCGCTGTCTGAGCGATCCCTGTTCTGTGCATATCTCAATCTAACCCCAAGATCCACTGCAGTTTCGAGGAGATGATAAAGAGTCAGCAGATCAAGTTAAGATCCCTTGCTGTCAGACCATTTAGACCATGCAGGTTGCTGCTATGTTGAGTGAGCTGTGGCCTCATGGTAATCCCCCCTCATTCTTCTTCTTCTTCTGATGATGATGATAATGATGATCATTATTGCTGCTGTTGTTCACTCTGATCACATTTTTCTGCAATGAGAAGCTCTGGAATGAGGTCCTGGTATGCTGAGATGAAGGCAGCAGACAGACTCGTGCTGCTCGCACCGCTGCCACCAACATGGCCCTTTACAGATCAGAGGTGGCACCTCGGCAAGGAAGGGGGACGATCTTCTCTGTCTGTCACTCTCGGGTGCTGTAGGATTATTACATGGTACATTTGTTTCTTACTAATTCGAATATGACTTTCTGAAAGCTGGCGTCTGTGGATTTGGCATTGGATGGGTTAAGAAATAGCCTGCTCTCTCCATCCTGTCCCGGTGATCCACTTGTCATTGTTGAGTTAGTCATCCTTATCTTCTCACTGACTCAAGGATGTGGAAACCATCAATTTGGCTGGCTGACAGCTACAAGGGTCCCAGGCTCCAGAAAAGCTTAGCTCAGCAGTGAGGCAGCTCAGCTGGCACGATAGTGGACAGTGTTCGTTAAAATAATCAAGGAAGGATTTCTGACAGTGTTGCAGGGAACCCAATTTGGCTGAACATGGTTACAAGGTTTTGGAAATGTTTGCTCTTTTCAACCTTAGCCAAGAAGCCTCATGCCACTTCTCTTGTCTCTATCTGGTTATATATGGTGTACTAATAGGCAATGATTTCTGATGCTCTCTTGCCCTTTCTTCTTCAGTTCAACACCTCCCCCTTCGCATCCCTGCAGTGCAAGTAAGGGGTTTTGTGTTGGCCTCTAGTGGGCATATGTGGAGCTGCAGGATCAAGTGCCTCTTTAAACAGAACACAAAGCATGGCATATGGTGCAACGTTAGCATCACATTCAGTATTCTGCTGTCATTTCAGTGGTATCATTTTTTATTAAAGTCCTATTTATCAATCTCATGTGTATTCATCAGACGCTAACAGATGCTTTGTCAAATACAAAACATATGCCTTATATACACAATGAATATGAACCTAATTGAAGTGATTTAACATTAACAAGCATGTTATTACTGACTGATTTATGCATTCTAACTTTTTTAAAAGAGATACAAATTATATTGAAAGGTGGCAATGGTTAAAATGTTTTTTTTTCTGCAGTGCAACCTTTATTTGCCCACATAAACGGAGAATAAAGCAGCAGCCAGATAGTATTGAACAGCAAAGGGCGCTGTCACTTTTCAGATTTCTTTGACAAAGTGGTCATAAGTGGACATAAATCACCCTGTGTCATCCGTCAGAGCCCCAGACCGACATTAAATCAATGTTTTGACATTGAGCCCCATGTTTGTGAGCGGTCCCACTGTGTAACGAGGGCTGCACCCACCTGCTATTCTCTCCCTAGAATACCTAATGTCTTTTCCTTTTGAGTGCTGAATTTAAATAACGCTTGACCTTTTGCTGGTTTTGTTTCTGCATTTATCAAGATGAGCCTTTTTCTCCAAGAAAGGGCTCCAGCAACACAGTGCTTTTCATTCTTCTGTGAGTGCTGGGTGAGTGGAGGTGAGGGCCGTCTTCAGTGCACTATTAATACAATATTGTGATTAACCAGTAGTGTCTTTGCCCTTTTTACAAGGGCTTTGTTTTACACGTGCAGTTCAAGCTTTTTTGTGTGTATTTTTTAAGAGAGAAAGTGCATCACCTTGCGTTTATCACAAGCAGTGCTTTCACTTTGCAACTCTTTGCTGTGCTTTTAAAAGTACTGCAGTAACTCTGTGGTACAAGCAAAGTGTTGTATGTAACCCTTTGTGAAATCACAGGCAAGCATGGCAAATCTCTATGAGTTAAGTACTAGAAGGATGGGAATGAATGGGAAACATATGATTGCATATGGAAACTTGCATTACTTGAATACCTGCACAGTATGATCCCGGTTCACTTCAAGTTTTAAAGGCACAGTTTAGTCAATCTGGTCCGTTCATTGCCTACAGGGAGCTGTCATCCTTTTTTTGTCCATTTGCAGTTATGTTAAACTTGCTGTAATAACACTATGTAACACAATTTTTGTTCCTGGGTAGTAAGTGTTATTTCCTAATTGCTTATGCCTCAAAAGTATAGAAAATGGCTATTATTCCCAACAAACTTTGCTTTTGTGACCAGGACAGTGATATTTCAAAATATCACTATTTCCAATGGGAAAATGGGCAAATGTGTGTCTTTTCGTTCACATAAAGTCAGAAAAAAACAGCATATGAATCCAAATTAACACGTATTTATACTAAAGTAATACAAAGATGACTGCAAAAGATTTAGAAGTGAGTAGTTTCTCGAGATTTACAATTAACATGTATTTACAGTATAATTGTAAATCTCGAAAAACTACTCAATTCTAAATCTTTTGTAGTCATCTTTGTATTACTTTAGTATAAATACATGTTAATTTGGATTCATATGTTGTTTTTTTCTGACTTTATGTGAACAAAAAGACACACATTTGCCCATTTTCCCATTGGAAATAGTGATATTTTGAAATATCACTGTCCTGGTCACAAAAGCAAAGTTTGTGGAGAATAATAACCATTTTCTGTACTTTTGAGGCATAAGCAATTAGGAAATAACATTTACTACCCAGGAACAAAAAAAAATGTTTTTTTTCTTACACAGTGTAATTATTCATCCATTTCCCCCCTCCCCACTGAACCATCCATCCATCTATGCATGCCTGTGTAATAGTATGTTAGAGTACATTTATAAGATGATGGACAGATTTCAAAGGGTTCCAACGCCTAGCTGCCAGTCAACCCCCTGGATTTAAAGGTTAACCCTTTGTGCCCTGACCATCTTTCCAAGTCGCTGCAGAAAATCCAGCACATACTGTAGGTGCCAAACTTCAACATCTAGTAAGTGAATGTTTTTCACTTGACAAAAACCATTGACATTGAGAGAGACCATTATGAGCTGTAGTGTAACCACACCCCATGAAGACCAGTACAGAGATTACTCTGTGATAAATGTTCCCTCTCACTTACTGTACAGTAGTGTGAACAATACCAAAATACATCCCCAGTGCAGGAGCCAGTCCTTTGTAGTGGTAACCCGTGCACACAGCAAGCTCTTTCCTAAGGCTGCAACACGTTAGATTTCTTTTCAGTGGTCACTTAGTTCAAGGATCCCATTTACATGCTGTGCGGCTCTTTGTGGGTTTAAAATGTAAACACATGCAGTTATAATGAACGCCATTATTTGCCACTCAGTTACACCCTTTTCATTATAGTAAATTGATCATGTGCTTCATCTCTTTTCCACTTTAGAGATCCATATTGCCCTCTGGGGACATTGGCTTTCATTGTCCGACACAGAACTGTTTCTGCAGAGACTGCCAGTAGCTAGCTTTAGGAGATGCGAAAGGAGGCTGAGCTGTCAGACGTTTTAATCCAGTAGACAGAAACTCCTACAGGATTTAGAAACAGCAGGACTCTTACTTCACCGTGCCACAGAGCCGTATTCAAATCTAAGCACTGTGGGTGGATTCAATTAAAAGAATATGACAAAGCTTTATTTCGTTTTTTTTTCTTCTCGATTGCACTATTCAATCAAACTGTGTGATGTAACTTCAGTGTATGAAATAGAAAGAATGTTTTAAATCATTCTGAATTCAGAGCGTTACAGTACTTTCCTCAGATCAGACTCGGAGTCTGCAAACAGTAGCAATGCAGCGTGGTTTGGAGCAGCGCGATTGTCCCGGACATTCTTTCAGATTGAGGTTCAGTTACATGAACAGTCACTCGGGTGCATTTGAAAAAAAAACTGAGACAAGCACTGTGCCTGTGAATGATCCAGAGGTTTGCTTCATGTGTCAGCAGCTGGGCTGATCAGAGCCAATCCTTAGATCATGCTGGGATTACCAGTCAGTGGAGCACCTCTCTTTAACCACTGCATTCAGAGGGGCAATAGTGTTTCAATACCAGCGATGGCTCTCATTGCAGGCGTGTTTGTGTGAGGGATGGGTTAGAGTAATTGTCGATGTATTGTGAATGTAATTTTATTGATTTTTTTTTCTCCAGGTTAAGTTAATTAGATTAAAGTCTTTGGTGATCTGCACTTAGCAAAACTACTTAAATGGAATAAAATGATGTTTGCACTAGTATTAAAATGGTCCAAGGTCCTGGGAGAGTTAAGATTAGATAAATCACTGCTGGTGTGCTGTGACAAGCTTCCTCTGTTGATGAATGTTTGTGATGAGTTGGGTACTGTATAGCTGCGTATTAAATATAAAGTTTATTTATTATTATATATTAATTGTTAAGTGTAGGATAAAATGGAGTCCAATTTCATTGTGGATGCTGACCTATGCCAGAATCCAGCACAGTATCTATCTGCCCTGTTCCATCATGACAGCAGACTGTCAATGCACACAGTATCTATCTGCCCTGTTCCATCATGACAGCAGACTGTCAATGCACACAGTATCTATGTGCCCTGTTCCATCATGACAGCAGACTGTCAATGCACACAGTATCTATCTGCCCTGTTCCATCATGACAGCAGACTGTCAATGCACACAGTATCTATCTGCCCTGTTCCATCATGACAGCAGACTGTCAATGCACACAGTATCTATCTGCCCTGTTCCATCATGACAGCAGACTGTCAATGCACACAGTATCTATCTGCCCTGTTCCATCATGACAGCAGACTGTCAATGCACACAGTATCTATGTGCCCTGTTCCATCATGACAGCAGACTGTCAATGCACACAGTATCTATCTGCCCGGCTCCATCATGACAGCAGACTGTCAATGCACACAGTATCTATCTGCCCGGCTCCATCATGACAGCAGACTGTCAATGCACACAGTATCTATCTGCCCTGTACCGTCATGACAGCAGACCGTCAATGCACACAGTGTCTATCTGCCCGGTTCCATCATGACAGCAGACTGTCAATGCAAACAGAATCTATCTGCCCTGTTCCATCATGCTCTTTGTGTGCGGTTTCTCTTCTCATGTAAAAGTGCTCACTGATGCCATTAAAATCGTGCACAATGGACCTGACATTGTTTGCCCTTTACAGTATAATAGCCATGTTAAAGGATGTGGGAACTCAATGCCAGCACCCCCATGTGATGAGATGCATCGTTATCATTGCAATCAGTCTTATAGGGGTAGCTCTAGTTCGTGGCTCTTTGCTTAGCTTTGAATGCTTTTAGAAACAGAACCTTTCTTGATGGTATTTAAGTGTATGCCAGGCTGTTTTGCCATCAAGCTAATGAGGTCTTGAATAACATTAGGAGCTCCCTATTCAATACAAAAATGACATGAATGTTAATGTGTTAATTATAATAAGATCTATCTGCTCCTTAACAGCCTGTTTTTTTTCTGACAGGTCCGCAGTTTAAATCCAAAGTGGCCATTTCCAAGATGCATGGAAAGCATTGTTGAAAAAAAAACACTGAATAACGATTTTTCATTCTGATTTTAAACACAGTCTACAGCCCCCCCCCCCTTCCATTATTTAACTTTCTGACACTTTCGAAAAACAGCTAACTATTCAAACCAATGAATTAGCAAGGGGCCCTTGTACAGTGCTTGTAGAATTTAGTGTCAGCCTGGCCTAACCATGAATTACCATCATGTTGTGAAATATCGAGGGAGCACTAGAATCATGTATTATAAATAATAATTGAGTTGCATCGTCTATTAAGAGAACAGTAAGAAAGCTTGGAGGTTCAGGTGATTGTAGTCCACAAACTTCAATCTTTCAGTTCAAGATGCCTCTAAAGCTCCAGTTTATTAAGCTCCTCACTGTACTTCATCTCACTTTTTAGACACAATTTGCATAGGTCTGGCCAATGAATTCTGGAATGCACAACTGTGCACCTTTTTTTAAATGAGCAAGCCTCTAAGTGGCGTACATCGCAGATCACGTCTTTCTCCTTATTCAGATGTTCTCTGAATCTCATTGCTGTATCCCTGGATCTGCACAGGTGGTGTGGGGGAAGTCAGAGAGAAAGGGCACGGAGCCCCTGAAGAAGGACAGACCTCGCCTGGGCTTCCTGCTGCTCATCAGCTCAAAGTTTCTTTATGATCTGATCTCCTATCAGCAGGATCTAATCCTTTTTAAATTGCTTTTTTTCACACTTGTGTGGTTAAAACCGTTTTCACCCTGCTTAGAAGACCCTGAGCAGTACCCAGTCGTGTCAGACCAGTTGGTTTCCTCTTCTGGGCTGTACGCATTAATACGAAACATCAAGAAAACAGATAGCACTGAAGAAACTCTTGTAACCCTGTCAGCGACTGCTTATAACGCTCTCCATGCGCCACAGTGGATTAGCATTACACAGTTTTATTTTATATTTTTAATAAGATGCATTTTTTGTAATGACATCGACCATATAAATCAATAAGATATATGGACTAACTAACAGGAAACTGCCACTTAGGCAGGTTAACTTTTTATTGTTATAGAGCTGCATCTCATTAAATATACAATATAATACGACGGCAACAACCAAACTGAACAGCAACCTAAAGAAACAATGATCAAGAACATCCAGTTGAAAGAGTCCAATGCTATGATATACAGGAGAGACTGGGATGAAAGAAGGCTGATCTCCTGGAATGGCAGCTCTTCCGTTCACGCTTGTAAATTTCAGCTGATGCCCGGATAGATTTGGTTTTAAGTGTGTTTGCACAGCAGTTTATAAACGATGCTTAAAATGTTAAATTAGCCTAGAATCAATTTGTGTTACCGGCTAATCAAAACAATGATTTTTGTGGTTTAGTTTATGTTAATTAACCTTTGGAACGTGCAGATGGGTTCTACACGCATTCTTGCATCTGTGTGATTTGGCTGCACCCTGACATGCTATGTTAAGGCCAGACATAGTATGCATTTTTTTTGCATGTGTAAGCGCACACACGACAGAGACCAGAGGTTTGCACATTTCCCACCCCCCTTTGAAGATTGAATGAATCACCTTTGTTTGTTGAACGGTGCTTCTGCATCCAAGAGGGAACGCAAAGCCATTTTATCAGGAACAGCAGCTTGAAACCTGGTACCGGGAGACCTAGTTTAAGGCAGCTTTGCTGTATCAAAAGTCTCTCCTAGTGTGCCGTGCAGTGGCCTGAAACCTCGTCTCCTGAAACAGCAGCGGCTTTTTGTCCGAAAACAACGGAGTGAATTTTACTACAATTATCCGTGCCCCGCACGTTAAATAACTGTCACAATACCATTATTCATTGTAACAAAACAAGTCGAGAAGTCATACATGTAGTATTATTATTATTATTATTATTATTATTATTATTATTATTATTATTAGTTATTATTATTATTACTAAGCAGTCAATGAGAAGTAATCTGCAACATGCAGATAACACTGTTTTTTTCTATTTCCTTTAGATTATTGTCTAATTGAATGTTCCTGATGGTTGAACTTAAATAGCTATGGTATGATTTATCCAGGCTTCATTCTCTCAGTGGGATGTTGCTGAAATAACGATTTCCAGCACATTCAAGCATGGGAGCGCTATTTTAATTGTGCACTGCGAGCCGACTATTCAATCATCAATATTCAATGACATCATCAAAGGACTGAAACCCAAACAGCTCTTTATAAAATAAAGAAAAAACAAAGAGATACACCCCCCCTCCCCTCTGCACACACATTCGAAAAGACCTTTACTCAGACAAACACCCCCCGGTGGGGGGGGGGGGGAAACACACACATTCGAAAAGTCCTTTACTCAGACAAGTACATCCCCCCACCCCTCCCCTCCGCACACACATTCGAAAAGTCTTTACTCATAGACAGAATTATGTAAAGCAGCTCTTGCTTGGTGTCTAGCTGCACTGTAAGATACACACACTGCTCCCACCAGCCTAGCTGGCAGACTCTGTTTATTTTTCCATGCCATTTTCCAGGTGACACAGTTTGTACCTGCTGTAGGTGTAGGTCACTCTTTCTCGTGGTACTGGAAGCTCTGATTTTCACAGTCACGGCGGGGGATGTGTGGTACTGACCTGCTTGTTTATTTAGATGTAGATAAGGGCCCTTCGGAGGTCACTTCATCCTGCACTATCTCTGAATCATTGGGGAATCCTGACAGCACTGGCTTAGCACGGATGGAATGCTTGAGACGTTCATGCAGGTGCAAAGAACCAAACTGTGCATGGCGTGATTCAGAGCCTCCACCATAATAGAACCAGAACCCTTGTACCATCTGCAGCTCAAGAGGCCACGGGGCAGTTCTTTATGTGATGTATCAATCTGATTCCCCTCAATACATTGAAACGAACAGATGCAAATCTGTATCTGGCACAGGAGAGGTCATCGGTCGTAACTAACCGGTGACGAATTATTGTGGAAAAAAACACAGGACTCTGTTACAGAAAAGGTCAAAGGCTTTTTCTGGCTGCATTCTCTGGGGGGAAATTAGAATTTTCTTTTATTCAGCATGGATCATCAATCTGTGATGCATCTCTTTGACTGGAATGGAGGATTTTAAAATGTGTGTCGGGCTGTAACTGGATCTAAGAAGACAGCAAGCAGGGCAACTGAAGAGAATTCAGATTTGTATTATTTTGGTAAAATGAATGATGGCGACCAGGTTTAACCTACTTTATTATTTTGTTTTGTAGTGCTGCAATGCAATGTTTGATGACAGCAGATCTGTGTGGATGGATTCCCTTTACAGAATGTGACGAGTTGTTTGGAAAAATGAAAAAGAAAGTCTGCTTGTTTGAATGTGTCCAATGTGTGTTAAAACCCTGTCCACTGAATCCTATATTAAACCCATGTTGTTTGCATAGATAAACTATCTTGGTAACTGTGTTAATGTTTATTGCCTTCATGTTTTGGCTGCACAGTATTATTAGACTGGGTCTGGTATAACTGGTGCCTGTGTTATCCACACTAGTGAAAGAGCATTGTGTTTATCTACAGTGGCATGGCTGTGGTCATGCTTCTGAACAGACTGTGCCTTTCTAATAGCATCCTTAGTTGTCTCAGTTTACATTTTAATTGTGGCTCTAATTGCCAGTTGGGATTCGGGGTCCTCTAGGCTTGCTGTAGGGTGTTTGCTTGTGTCTGGAGCAGATAGAGCAGGATAGTGCAGTTTGTGGGAGTCTGTTAGGCAATATGATGACTCTGCTGTGAGGTTATGTGTGATTCTAAATATATTGTACTGAAATGCTCATGGTATGGAACGTAAACGTCTCATAAACGCAAACCTATCCTGCTGCTGCCGTTTTTTCTATTGGAGTGTTTACAGTGAGCATAAATATTTTTTTAACCGTAGGATTGGAGATCCCTTTGACAGCCTGTCATGATCACGTTTGTCTCTCTTAACTGGCAGCTCTTGTCAGTTACCCCGTGGCCTTTTGCTGTGTACGTTTCCCAGGACCGTCTATAAGCAGCTCCAAACAAATGGCTTGTAGGCAAGCATTAATGATTTAGGATTATATGGATGATGGAGGCTTGATCCTTTGAATCCCTTTAGTCCTGACTTTTATACCATACACTGTCAGAAATCTTCTAAAGCCCTAGCTTTGTATTCCGAAGGTCGGGAGTACAGTCCCCAGTTTCCAAGCTGTGTTCTCTTTTCTCTCCTTGTTTTGCAGCTGTGGACTGCAGAGGAGCCTTGGACACCCAGCAGAGGTTCTCGTCGCCTACCTACCTGCCCGTAACCTCCCAGATCCAGAACTCAGTGTCTTCCTTCTTCTTGAAGGAGGCCGGCCAGGAGTTCATGAGGAATTCCAGCCTGCAGTCCCGCACCGAGCCCTTCTTCATCCACCTGGCCAAAGGCGTCCCAGTGCTCAACTCCAGCTACGCCAACCTCTCTGTGGAGTGCCCCATCCCCCTGGAACTGCTGCAGGCCACCCCCCGACTCGTAAGAGACACCAACCAGCTGACCTTGAACTGGAAAATCAGGGCGCACATTGTCAATGAGAAGGTGCTGTTCAGCAGGCCCAGAGTCAAGACCTTGTTCTATCTGGCTGGGAGGAGCTGGGGGGATTCTGCCCCCCCGGAGAGGCTGCCCTGCGTTAAAGTGTTTGCCTTTCAGGAATCCCGGGAAGTCATGGCGGGCTGCAGGCTGGTGGGTGATCTGGGGATGTGCATGGCCGAACTGGAACTCTTGCCCAGCTGGTTCGGCCCTCCCCCGGAGGTACCAGGACAGAAGAAAACAACGGAGCAGGTGGAGGGCACCAGCGTGGAGCTCTATTACACCGTGCAGCCCCTGGATAGGAGTGGAGACTGCAGCGCCGAGGACCCCAGGAAGGGCAATGCCATTCGTCCAGGGCAGGAAGAGGCCACACCATCCATGCAGAGGATTGGTTCGGTCTACCTTTATCATGCTCAGGAAAGCCCAAGGTTCACGGAGCTCAGGCTGGATAATAACATCATGATTCAGGTGCCGCCCAGTCCAGTCAAACAGGGGGATATCATCTCCTTTCGGATAGGGACTGGGAGCAGCGCGAAGGTGGAGCAGTTCACGTTAAGGTGAGTGAACTTTGTTCATTAAGGTGATGTTTAAAGCATGATAACAGAGTCTTATATCCTCCCGTTGTGCTGTAGTGGGAATTGAGTTTTTAAATGTTTTACTTATGCCAAACAGATACCAGGCACACATTCTCACAGAACATTCAGATACACGGGGGCAGGGAGTCATTTTAACCCTAGGAAAGAGGGGAACACGATACTGTAGAAGAACTTTGTTGGGCTGTTCTCAACACTAGCTGACCTTGAGAGTGTTCCCCTCTTTCCAAGGACTGTCATCCCTGCAACCTAATGAGAACGAAATGCAGCAACGAATTAATATGAAGAATAAAAAAAAAACGCCTCTGCGAGGTGACGCTATTCCAACTTTAATTACCCTGTAACTCCCCTCTCAGCTTCTGTGGATTTTAAGAGAAATGGAGACTCAGGTACCAGCTGTCACCTGAGTCCTCAGCTACCCCTTTAATTAGACAGAACCCTGCCTCCCCGTTTCTCAGAGGATCTGTCCCAAGCTTCAGGTGTAGAGTTAGGCCCCCGCTGGGAACGGCAGCTCTCAAACCAAGCATCTCCTGCCTGCCTGGCACACAACTGCAGCACTAATGATTTATGGAGCTGGGCGGATTCTTCAGTGGGATTATGTGACACCAGGTCCTCTGCGGATTTGTGGTGTGATGCTAGTCTTCTGAGCTCATTGATCTAAGCTGCTGCTTGATGTCAGTCAGGGCCAGGTGTGTCAAGCCTCTTGAATAACCGGATAATGCAGTGGTTGTTTGTTGGGCAAACAGACAAAAGAAGTGCTGTGTTTGCTTTTTCAAAAGAGCGGGATCGTTTTCTTATCCCCTGTAAATCCCTTTAATCCATGTGCACACACCGTCACGTACCTCTGTCGCTGGGAGATGTTGGTTTAGGGACAGGGAAGCTCGGATCTGAAGCCTGTAGGCTCAGTTCCTCCTGGCATTCATTATCCACATTGGTAATTCATGTTTTATAAATGTTTTATAAAAATGTAATAGATGCTTAATAACTATGTTATAGAGTGTTAATAAAGCATCATATATGGTTTATAACCAGAAACAGAATTACGTTTTTATAAATGGGGCAGTTTTAGCCATCTATTGTACTTTGGTTGTTTAAATGGAATTCTGTCTATGGCTATTGCATGGTTATAATCCATTTATAATGCTTTATTAACACTCTGTAACCTAGTTATTACGCATCTATTATACATTTATAAAACATTGATAAGCAGCACCTTAATATAAAGTGTTACGTCTACATCTGTCTACCAGCAGTTAAACTTGGCGAGGGCACTGCTTTTCATTGATGTGAGATAATAAAGAAGGTCCTGTGGGGTTTGATTGAGAAGAGGCGTGTGTATGGTCCTTCGATTGCGGACACGCTGTAGCTGCACAATGGGCTGCCCGCTCTGATCTTCTGTTATTGTTGTCCTGTCATTTTATCTGTCTCAACCCAGACTGATTAATAAACTGATACCTCTGGAGCTACTTTCTTTCCTTCTGTTCCCCTACACACACTGGACACACAGCCAGGGACACAAACAAACAGTGGGTCTGAGAAATGGATCCTGGAAGTAAATCTAGTGTGCTACTTTAGGAGTTATTTTTACCCCAGCATTCCAGAGTGTGTCCTGTTCTTTGTGCAGTGAGCACCAGGGGGTGCGGTTCTGTTCTAACCCTAGCTTTCCAGAGTGTGTCCTGTTCTTTGTGCAGTGAGCACTAGGGGGTGGGGTTCTGTTCTAACCCCAGCGTTCCAGAGTGTGTCCTGTTCTTTGTGCAGTGAGCACCAGGGGGTGCGGTTCTGTTCTAACCCCAGCTTTCCAGAGTGTGTCCTGTTCTTTGTGCAGTGAGCACTAGGGGGTGGGGTTCTGTTCTAACCCCAGCGTTCCAGAGTGTGTCCTGTTCTTTGTGCAGTGAGCACCAGGGGCTGGGGTTCTGTTCTAACTCCAGCATTCCAGAGTGTGTCCTGTTCTTTGTGCAGTGAGCACTAGGGGGTGGGGTTCTGTTCTAACTCCAGCATTCCAGAGTGTGTCCTGTTCTTTGTGCAGTGAGCACCAGGGGCTGGGGTTCTGTTCTAACTCCAGCATTCCAGAGTGTGTCCTGTTCTTTGTGCAGTGAGCACCAGGGGCTGGGGTTCTGTTCTAACTCCAGCATTCCAGAGTGTGTCCTGTTCTTTGTGCAGTGAGCACTAGGGGGTGCAGTTCTGTGTCAGGAAGGACATGCATGCACAGTATTCACATGCTTGGTTGTAAAACTCAAAGCAGGACTCTGTGAATTTCATTTGTGCTAAGGGCTTCAAACCCAGTTATTCTGTTGTGAAAGTCTAGCTTGTGTGGCGTTGTTGTACATTCTGTTAAAACTGCTTTGCTTTCACCCCGTGTTCTTTTTAACATTAAACACTAACAAGCTTTTTAAACTGAAACACTAACTAGCTTTTTAGACTTAAACACTAACTAGCTTTGAGTGTTATTCAAGTTGTCATTCAAGTTTTTTTTTAGTATGCCGTTATTGAGTGTTTTCTGGATGAAGGTTGTAGGCTGCATCAGTTTTATTAAATTTGCTTTTATCTTGGCACGGCCCCTGTCCCAGAAACACTGACACGAGAAGAGCTGTCTGGACAGTGATGAGAGAGCAATGCCGACTCTGTCTTTGATAAAAGCTCTGCTAACACCGTTTACAGACATTATCAACACTAAAAGCACTGCTGCCGGGTTTTAATGTCATCACTGGGAATCACCTTGCATGAATAAACTATTGTCTGAAAGTCACTTCTGTGTTGTTCACAAAATGACTGCCAGTTGAGCTGGCAGCTGAGCTGAGATGGAACTTAATTTGTCTTTGGTCTGAATCGATTCAGCAACCCATCAGCGTGATAGTGGGGACAGGGAGATGCCTTCTGCACCAAGCACAGCAGCTCTGGCCTCATTAAGAGTCATGGGGCACTTTGCTAAGCTTTTGCACCAGTTCAAAGTGTGCACCACTGCTGTCAATTTCTTTGTCATCTCAGTGCCATTTTAATACAATTTAGAGTGGGGTTTGCCCATGTGCTATATCCATTTTAACGCTGTCCTGTTTCACTTCAGTACTGTGCTTTGGGAGCTAGTCAAAGGCTGTTCACTGTCCTTGTTGTTATGCCATTTACTTAACCATGTCTGATGTGATACTAGGGGGATTGTAAATACATGTGTAATGCTCTTGGGGTAACCTTGAAGATAAATCTCATTCAAGCATATAAAGCTCTGCAATTCACTTTACTAGATTTACTCTTAGAACTGATTATTTTGAGGACATTGTGGATTAAAATAAATACAAAGAAATCAAAATAACTTTTAAGCCTATATTTCTTAAGAATAACAAAATGAATAGGTCCTGGTCTCCTTCTCATATCTAGATTTATTAGAGACATGAAATAAGCTTAAATAAAACCAAAACTCATTCTGTGACTGCCCCTGGCACGCCGAGTCTAGCATACAGATTTAGACGGTGTGATGGAATGGGTACTGTGCATCCTCTTTGTGTTGCTGCAATGCTTATGAGCGCATATTAATAGATTATGGTTTTACAGTTGTGTGATAATTGCAAACTTTTCTCAGTACGTTTTCAATGAACTTGTCTGTATTCTCGATCTACGTGTGCACTGAAATGGTGTTCTATTATTATTCGTATTGTTAGTATTATTATGCAGAGCCCTATACACTTATCCATAATGCAGCATTGTTTGTGTATTTTCCATGTAGATTAAATGTGCAGCTGTAGTAGCTTTGAGGAAGTTAGATTTGAAGGCTTATGAATCTAAATTGAGAATTGTTTTTGTGTGTGTGTTTTTTTTTTACATGCAGATGTGTAAGTAAAGGTAATTTGTTTTTTGGGCCAAATATTACATGATGACTTGGCATAAAACCAAACAGCACGAGCAGTATTGTTTAAGTATTTGCTTCAGCCTTCGAGCACCTGTCCTCAATACGCGCTTGGACTCATTGTGACCTCTTGCGGGAGGGCGATGCAGGACTCATCAGAATCTGCTGTAGCAAGACGATCCCATTGCTGTCCAGCTTAGAGAAAGCACCATTGCATTCCATACCATCGAGCCAGCGCAGCCACTAAGCATGGAAGGGTCAAGGCTGGCTGGCGACGGGACTACCAGAGGCTGGAGTCGGGAGACGCGGTTAAGCGCTTGGCTGCACACATTTATTTAACAAAAAACAAACAAAAAGACGAGCAAAAGGAACACGCAAGCAGAGCTCTCTGTGAATGGGATGAAGAACGCAAGAACCTGCTACTCTTGAATCCCTAATATGTCTCCCAGCTCCTCTGTCATGTTATGTGGTCAGGCTAAATTGGCAATTAATTACCCTATTTAGCCTGACCACATTCTCACACAATTTTAAGTTTCCTTCTGTTGGGTCAGACTAACCAATCCACCCGCATTGTCACATGGCTGGCTATTATACAAACACCCGCCGAAACATAAATAAGCATATTATTATAACTGCACCGCACAAGTACATACAAGTGCCACAAGATAAAAAATTTTAACTCACAGCCTGCTTGAAACCTGTAATACATTGCCAAGCTTTCTTGCCCTCTGCAAACTGCTTTGGTATTGTCACTGCATTGGAGATCTATGTGCTATGATCTATTGCTCTGTCTTAATGGTTTAGGGAGAAGCTTTGATTGTTGAAACTGCTGCTTAAAAGGTCCCTGGGGTGAGTTTACCCGGGCTTGCTTTTGTTTTGCCTTGTCAATAAGCAGGTTAACAGTACACAAGTACGGCAGGGGGGGTTTGCTGTGTCCTGCTTGATTACAGCATAGAGTGTGCCACGCAAACGGACAGAACTGCAATGGCAAGCACATGAAGAACAGACCAGGAAAGGCACGCTGTCACTTCTCGTGGCTTGGAGGGTGCCGCTGCGGGTGTCAGCGGAGATGCAGACCGCTGCTCGCTTGGAGTGAGGTCTTTCTCAAGCAGAAAAAGACGACGATCATTGCATAGCAGGTTGTGGCATTCCAGGGCTTACTATGAGAGTACTAGAGGTCAGCTGGGCTTACAAGGAATGGCTCATACACACGGAAAATGCATTGTGGCTAGTGGCTTAGGGGCCTTAAGGTGAGGAATACAGACCCTGGAGTGTATCCAATTGGTCTTACCAGCGTCTGATTTGAATACCGCCAGCACTGCAATCATTGACACAGTGCAAGGCAGTACCTCTAGTATATTTCTTTCTTTATGCAACCACATTTATTAAATTTTTTATTGATTTTTAAATGGTGGTGGAATTAAGAACCTAAGATCTTCCACTGTTAAAATTAATAGATTAGTGTAATGAACCCCTGGCCCCCATCAGGTGACACGGTGGCTGTGCATTGGGGCCTCCCCTGCTGACTCAAACTCCTCGGAAAGTTGCCACCCGAACTGACCTGCTGTTCCTTTTAGTTTTTGACCTGCAATGCAATGTTTCTGAACATGAGCCTTTTGACACTGTTCCCCCACAAACAGTTCCACTACTCAGATAAAAGCCTCCTTCAAACAAGGAGGAGACTCTTTAATATCCACTCCATGGCCGAGCGAGCTGTCTCGTTAGCGCGTGTGGCTCGGCTCTTTCAGCTGTTTTATTTGGTCGGGGTCCAGCTTTATGAATATTCATTGTGACACTCTGCTGCGTGCAGAAGAAGAAGTGGAAAGCATGCTCTTTTGGGGAGTGGATGAGGGCAGCAGATTGGGAATGCGTGCTGTGATTTGTGAAATACAGGAACTAGCTCTACTATTTAAGCCCTGGGATGATCCTTATGTCTGCATTTCTTTTCTTCTGTCCCCGACTCCCCTCCAGCACTTCTGCAAGTGTGTATTCCACCTGGGTATTTTAGAATAACTATTAAAATAACCTTTATCTGTTATATGCCAGTACCCTACTTATAATACTGTTTGCAGGCTCCCAAACGCTCCTGTCTACTCCATCCCTGCAGCATGTTAACTGACAGCTCCTTCTATAGCACCACATCGCTGGCCAGCGATACCCTGAATGGTTATCCCACAGTCCTGTTCAGTCTTCCCAGATTAGGGTTAGCCTTCCATGTGTTCTCATTCCAAAACCTTAAAGGTCTGTGCACTTTTTTTTTTAATCCCCTAACACAACCCTATATTTAATTTCACATCCTGTTGTGTGTTGTCACCACTTGCTCTTCTGTACTATCTTCAACCATCGGTTCGGTTCCAAAAAGACTCTTAAAAGCTGCATTTTCTGCAGTAAGGCAGCTTGTGAATTGGCTGCAGTGCCACTGTCTTCTTTTTCGCCTCAGTGCTGTCTGTTGTGCTGGGATGCATCAGCAGGTGAGGTTTGTCCATTCATGCCACTGATTCGCAGTGACTGTGCTGGTAATGTAAGTCACTGGGTTGTTCAGGTAAATGTCTTTCTGTGTAATCTGTTTGAACATTACATCAGGTACCGCGGATTGCGGAACGATAAGGCCGAGCCCTTGACTTGACATTCCAGGACGGAGCCCCGCTGGCTTGCCGGTGAGTGCTGGCAGTCTTTTTGTGGCAGATATTGAACCGTCTTGAAAGGAGCTGTTTACGACTGGCCTCTCAAGCTCTATTAGCGATGTCTGATTCCCAGTTTACTACTCCTCTTTGTTGACAGAACTGAGCTTTAGCTAAACATGTAAAAATCGAAGTTCTCTGCAGTTTTATAACACAAAAGAGATAATTTACACATGCACTGTACTCAGAAAATATGTATTTGTGCTAAGGGTAGGTCATCTGGTAATTTGCACCTTTCTACAGTATTTCTGTATCTAAACAATTACACAGACATTGCTCTTAGAAAAACAGCATTAGGATCCAATTATAATCCCAGTTTATTACCCACTCTCAGCATCACACAATTTGTCATAGCAAAAGGAGATGCCATTATCTGAGATTTTACCAGCAACCGGAGCACAATGGAAACAAACTTGAGGCATGTATACCATCCTACCTACAGAGAATGCCATTATAGCTGCCACTTTACTGTAGAACCATTGTATTGCAGTTGATGGCAATTTGGTAAGGATGGTGTAATCTGACAATAAAAAAAACCTCTTAGCCTAATGCTGTCATCACAGTAGTAAATATGATAGTGTTGTGTTTACCTATTGAAGCGGAAGCCAGTGCATTTCCAGTTCAAACTAGAAGCAATTCTGTCAGGGGAGTGCTTAGTAAAGCTCGCTGGAGTATTTCCACACCTAAATTAATTATTCTACACATTTATTTATTTATTTATGTTTTATCACTTCCCTTAAACCTTGCAACCTCCTTTTTTAATATCTAGCTGCTGCCCAGCCCTGCACATGAACCTTGCACAACATTTCACATTCCAGTCCCAGTTACCTGCTCAAAGTAATTAACATGTGCATACTGGACTACACCATGCTAATCAGCTAATTAAGTAAGACAGGGTTTAATTGCACATAATTAACACTGCCTCTGAGCTAGGCGCTGAATGTTTGCAGAGACGCTGCAATCACATTCAGTAAGTGCGTTGTAGATAAACTGCTGCAGGAATTAGCTGACACACTTCATGTTTAGCACGTTGATAAAGTTTAGACAGTTTATAAGGAGTGGAACAGCTGTTGTGTTGGACCTTCGAATGCACAGCCTCCCCACTGTGGCACTGGAACTAGTTCAGTTGCCTCTGGCAGTGATTTCTGTTGAGAGTCACACATCTGCAGAATGGAAACTATCACTGTGCTCATTGATTAGAGTAATTCCTGTTTGTGTGCCGCCTCGAAAACATATTTTAACAATGAAGCAGCTTGCTTTCAAACAGAAATTGTACAGCTGAAATACTGAGGTGAAAATGTGATACAAACTTTTAAGTACAGTAGGAAATTAGGAAAATGACTCTTTAGAAAACCTTTTAAGAAACCGTGTAATTAATTCTGAACACGTCCTCCTCGTTGTATTGTGAAACAATGAGGAGAGAAGCTCTTTTAATATCATTTACAGTATTATCAGTGGATCCTTAAACTGACTGGCAATGCACTGGCAGAAAACACGTGTGTGCGTGTGCGTGTGCTCTTGCTGTGGTATCACAGTGCAGTGTAAGGTAGTATCTGCTCCACACTGAGTCAGAATAGGGTGTATTTTCCAGTATTTTCTCGTCTCTCAGTCTACTTTTCAGTTTTGAGGCTCCTGACCAGAACTCGGAATGCAAACGTATATGGAACTTGGAACACAGAATAAAACAAAGCAGATTATTATGCTCAACGTTCCCAATCCATATAGTGTTGGGATTATGTAACATAACTCTGAACCAGATGCTCCTGCCCCCTGCTGGTAGGATGCTCACTGAAAGAGGTTTGATCCTTTTGAACAGCAGTTAAGGGGCTTGTTTTTGGAAGTTTTATAGATTATTTTTGCTGATATAAAAGTCATGTTTTAACTGAACATTAAAAATAATAATGTTCCATTGATAGACAGTTTTAGAAAATTGTATCCTCAAGCAATCTGAGCCTTACAGTAGGAGCTGCCTGGCACATTGAAGTGGATCTCTTTAAGAGTATAACAGCAGTATCCAAGGGTGCAATACTGTGTGGCACACATTACACACACACACACGCACACACACACACACACACACACACACACACACACACACACACACACACACACACACACACACACACACACACACACACACACACACCCGTATCCCCATATCTTCAAACAGCATGCTCACTACATGATGGCAGTTGCATTTGTGTGACACTTTTGAAGCTGGGATTGTTGATAACAGCAGCCAGAGCCATGACATTTACACTAAAGGATGTCTGACTGAAAGAAGCTCAGGGGCAGGGCACTCTCCAAACACGGGGGTGACGGCCGCAGTATGTTTTGTGTCAGTCGTGAAGATGGCTGATGCTCTGTTGCAGCACAAGTTATTCCTGAGACCACGGCAGTGAGACAGCTAAAACCTGAGAGCTGTCATTTCCTCTAATCCAGCTCCCCTGGCAGGACAGAGCTACCCAGGAAATGAAGCAATGTGCCGGGGAGGACAGGGCAGTGAAGATAGCTTGAATGAGGGATGGGTTTGCAAAGCCTCCTTTTCACGGGATGCTGTTGCCGCTGATGGTCAGGAAATGGCTTCTTTGAAGACATCCATCAGTGCCTGGTGTTTGACACAAGGGGCGTTCTTCTCTTATTGATTTGCAAGGAGCTTTGTTCACTCACTGAGCATATTGTGTAGAGATAAGCAGTCAAGGACAGCGCGCCACTTCTGTGGGAGGCTAAATGAGAGGGAGATTAGAGATAAGTCCCATTGACGTGCTGCGAATGGGCTCTGAGTGCTTTTGAATAGCGATATGTACCATATCAAGTATAAATGTTTCAACTGAAAAAGAAGGAATCATTTCCCTTAAAGTGGGGAAACTTGACAAGCTAGTTGTTGGAGCGAAAGCTGCTGTTCCGTAAATCAAAATAGTATTTAATTACAATGTTACAAACAAACAAAAAAAAACTGAATGTAGGCATTGGTCCTGTCATTCACTACGGTGCTACAAAATATGAAAGTTTTATGAAAAACCAAAGTGCACTGATTTACCAGTTTATGAGAGGCTAACATCAGCCCCTGAATATCTAAATCAGTGTACTATAATACACTAGACAAAGGCATTCTCCCCCAGAACATTAGTCGTATTTTAATACTTAAATTCCACTACTAACTGAAGAAAAGGGGCACGGTCTGGTAACTTTCCCTTTAGTTTTTTGCGTGCTGGATTAAGAGCAGAGCTCCTGCTTGACACTGGAGCGTTTTCATTCCCTTCAGTGACTTGCTGTCAATGTCAGCACTTTTAATCACGGCGAAGGGGCGGGGCATTCGGCGATTCACTTCTACTGCAGCCCAGCCTCCCCTGAGACCACTTTTACCTCCACAATGGAATACAATTAGAGATAAAACAAGAGGCTGCTACACACAATGCATTTACCCTCATTGTTATTAAACAGGAGTGTTCTTTAGGTCACCTTGGAACGAGTGCTTTTAATAAAGTTGGCCATCATTAAATAAGTCTTTAGCTTGTTCTCGTGGTGTGCTGGGCAATGTTCAAGCATGGGGGTGCTGTAAACACACATGGGGTTTCTCTGGGTATCGTCCCCTGATAACAATACATACTGCTTTCACTAAGATCTCTAGTTTTACAATACAGAAGTATATATTTACGGGTGCTTTGCATGTTTTCATAATGTACAATTTGAATAATATTGTAGGATTTGTGTTTTCTGCCATTTCTTTATTGTTGCGTTATTTGTCATGCTTAATGTCTACTCCACTGGTCTGCTTTCAGGTCTCCACTTCTGAAAGTGTTTGTTTGAAAAATCACAATTAGGAGTGTGCACCGGTAATCCCCCCCCCCCCCCCCCCCCCCCCCCCCCCCCCCCACCCCCCCCCCCCCTTCCCCCCCCTGCCATTTTTTTCTTTGTCTTTAATTGGGCGTTTATTTGTGTCCCCAATCATATCTTTAATTGTCTACCTCCAACTGGTCCTGCTTTTAGGCCTTGTTCGAAATCGAAAAAAATGCGACCGTAATTCTGAAAGTGTTTGTTTTGAAAAAATCACACACTAGGAGTGTTGTTGTGCTCACCCCCCCCCCCCCCCCCCCCCCCCACCCCCCCTGCTCCAGTCCTGCTGTACAAGTCATTTCTAAAACCTGCCAAGTCCAGCTTTAGAAGCAGCTTACCTGTGGTATAAAGGGCATGTCAATCAGTAAGCGTGGTAGATGATAATTCGAGAAAGGAAACAGAAACACAGAGTATTGAGCAATGATAAAAAAAAATCACCTTTGCTTTGAATTGTGAGGTGTGACCTCACCCCCACCCCCACCCCCCAAAAAAGTTCACTGTAAATTACATTTTTAGATGTCTAGTTTTAAACATCTTCCAAGTGTAAAACAGAATGTTTCTTAATCATTCATCCAGTGTCACAATGTATCTACAGAGGTCACAGCTGTAGTGTTTATACAGTCGGAGGTGTGCAGAATACGGTTATCTCTCTCTTCCATGTTCTGTATCCGTGTTTCACACGCTTGCTGTCTCACTTCCACATTACTGTTGAAAACATAATATTTCTTTAACGGAGGACTTCTGGTGAAGTTTTGGAAATGAAAGTGAATCTCCTCTGTTTTATTAAAGCTGAAGTTTGATGAATCTACTAGATAACGACACTCAGTTATTGCTGGAATCTGATGTATAACGGATTGGGTAGCAGCATCTATATTACTTGGCATCACTTGAAAAAAAAAGAAGAAAAGAAGAAGAAGAAGAAATGACTAATCATTCCTAAGAGGGATGAAAGCCTAATGTATTTTTTATCTGATTGAGATTCAGAGATTTATGCTTGAAATACTGCCAGTAGATACTTGAAATGTACTAATGGCATGCAAGCACTTTACAGAATATCAACTATTAAATGTCACCACTCTGCATATACATCATATATATATATATATATATATATATATATATATATATATATATATATATATATATATATATATTCTACAATTTCAAAGATTTTACTGAGTTACAGTTCATATAAGGAAATCAGACAATTGAAATAAATTCATTAGGCCCTAATCTATGGATTTCACATGATTGGGAATACAGATATGCATCTGTTGGTCACAGATACCTTAAAGAAAAAAAGGTAGGGGCGTGGATCAGAAAACCAGTCAGTATCTGGTGTGATCACCATTTGCCTCATGCAGCGCGACACGTCTCCTTCGCATAGTTGATCTGTTGATCTGGCTGTTGATTGTGGCCTGTGGATTGTTGTCCCACTCCTCTTCAATGGCTGTGTGAAGTTGCTGGATATTGGCGGGAACTGGAACACACTGTCGTACACGTCGATCCAGAGCATCCCAAACATGCTCAGTGGGTTACATGTCTGGTGATTATGCAGGCCATGGAAGAACTGGGACATTTTCAGCTTCCAGGAGTTGCGTACAGATCCTTGTGACATGGGGCCGTGCATTATCATGCTGAAACATGAGGTGATGGCAGCGGATGAATGGCACGACAATGGGCCCCAGGATCTCGTCACGGTATCTCTGTGCATTCAAATTGCCATCGATAAAATTCAATTGTGTTCGTTGCCCGTAGCTTATGCCTGCCCACACCATAACCCCACCGCCACCATGGGGCACTCTGTTCACAACGTTGACATCAGCAAACCGCTCGCCCACATGACGCCATACACGCTGTCTGCCATCTGCCCGGTACAGCTGAAACCGAGATTCATCCATGAAGAGCACACTTCTCCAGCGTTCCAGTGGCCATCGAAGGTGAGCATTTGCCAACTGCAGTCAGGTCAAGACCCTGGTGAGGACGACGAGAAAGAAGATGAGCTTCCCTGAGATGGTTTCTGACAGTTTGTGCAGAAATTCTTCGGTTGTGCAAACCCACAGTTTCATCAGCTGTCCGGGTGGCTGGTCTCAGACGATCCCGCAGGTGAAGAGCTGGATGTGGAGATTCTAGGCTGGCGTGGTTACACGTGGTCTGCGGTTGTGAAGCCAGCTGGACGTACTGCCAAATTATACTAAACAACGTTGGAGGCGGCTTATGGTAGAGATATGAACTTTCAATTCTCTGGCAACATCTCTGGTGGACATTCTTGCAGTCAGCATGCCAATTGCACGCTACTTCAAAACTTGAGACATCAGTGGCATTGTGTTGTGTGACAAAACTGCACATTTTAGAGTGGCCTTTTATTGTCCCCAGCACAAGGTGCACCTGTGTAATGATCATGCTGTTTAATCAGCTTCTTGATATGTCACACTTGTCAGGTGGATGGATTATCTTGGAAAAGGAGAAATGCTTACTAACAGGGATGTAAACAAATTTGTTCACACAATTTGAGAGAAATAAGCTTTTTGTGCGTATGAAAAATTTCTGGGATCTTTTATTTCAGCTCATGAAACATGGGAGCAACACTTTACATGTTGCGTTTGTATTTTTGTTCAGTATAGATAAGAACGATTTCAAATAATGTGGGGCTGGTTACCTAACTGTGACTATCTAACATTTCTGGACCGTTTTAATTACTGTTTTATCGGATAAGGATTTTGTATTGCAATAAAAACTACTGAGTGGCTTCCTGTCCTTTGTAACTTTTCTTTCTGAAGAAAGAAGCCTCCTCTGTATTACATTTGATCCCACACCTTCTTTAGACCTTTTGGGTTGAATTTGGGTATATCCTTATCTTATAAACTTTGACACGTTTTTAACAGATTAGATTGAATACACACAGCGAACGTGTACGCAATGGTTTGGAGTCTTTATTGAGTGGCTGTTCTGGACATGTGATCTGGCTGTTATTCGTGGCTCAACTCATTGGAGCTACTGTTTACTGCTGGGCTGTTGGTCACCTTGTCTCGATGGGTCAGTCCCTGCATAATGAGTGAATGAATTAATAATAAATACATACATTAAATGCACTTGCAGGTCAGAGTAGAAATTGCATTTTTTTTCAAGTTGATGTGCAGAAATAGATAGATGGCTGTCTGCCACTGGCTGTAGCTGGCTGTACACTGCAAGGCCCATCTCCACCAGTGGATTATTCCATTGCTAAAGCCGGGATTGCAATTAATTACAATATAAACGTGGCGAGGGAGCGCCTGTCCTTGGGAGGATGTCTGTTAGCTGACTGGGAAAAGCAAGACAGATTTGCAGTCCCTCATTACAAAGCAGTTGTCAGGAGCCACTGTCGAAAGGGTTTTTTTTCTTCTTTATTTGGTGTATATTTGTATGACTTGATAAAGATCTTGCCCTGGGACACCACAAAAAAAAAAAAAAAAAAAAAAAAGCCAATCTGACAGTCTAGATCAAAGCAGTCTCTTTGCGTTGATTCATACCCTTCAACCCTGTCAGCTTGTCTTGTTTCTGCAGTGGTTCCTTCAACCTCAGACCCCCAGAAGCACTGCCTGTCCCTCGGTAATAGAGCTCAAAGCCCCAAATAGGAGAAATACGTTCTCACAGGAGAGAAACCAAGCAACGCTCTCCAAACAGCCTAACTATGGAGTCACTTCATCCCGAAGGCAGCGCATTTTATATTCTATAGCCTATTTAGAGCAGCCTTTTTTTTTATTAATATCAGGCTTGATTGTGTTTTCTACAGAACACAGAATCAAGAGAATATGTAATAGTCTGTGATACGACTCCCAAAATGTGTTCCGTGGCAGTATCATTATGAGCAGTGGCATCCTGCAGGCATGAAGATTGGTCATGGACAGTTCAATATCACAGCACACAACTTACTGCTTTACTGGAGAGCCCCCTGCTGGGTGCTGAAGCATGGGGGCTGGTTAACCTCTGCAGTGCAGTTGAGAGCGTATTTCTCGCGCACTCTGCTACGCCTGGTGACGAGAGTCGGGTCTGTCATACAAAGAGAGCAAGAGAGAATACACTCTCAAATGAATTGGAGGTAGCCACTGAACATTTATAAACATAAGTCATTAAAAATAAATAATAATACAAAAAATAAACAGGTGAAAAGCGTATGTTAACGTGTTTAATCTGTTCATGTCGGTTCTGTTGTGGTTTAAACAGATCTGCACTCTCAGCGACATTATAACTAGCTTCTAATAGGTGATCGAAGTTTCTAATAGGTATCCATATTATGTGTATATATATATATATATATATATATATATATATATATATATATATATATATATATATATATATATATATATATGCAATGAAGCCTTTACAATGTATAATTATTCATCATGCATTCCATGCTCATCACATTGGGTTACAGACTTTCAATAAGTTACTTTACAATCGTGTTAAAAAATAATAATAATCCGCTGGGTGTGTGGCATATGTCTCCCTGTCAAATTGTCTCTTTATCCTGTTGCAACTTCCAATATATAAATACCACAGCATGTAAGTGCATTAAACTGACAGCTCGAGCAATCCCTTTGGCAAAATACTGCTCTTAAATGATGCATTTAATGCTTTGTGGAGATTTCAATTACTTATGTATTTATTTGTGTTTGCTGTGGGTTTTCAGTTCAATGTGTGTATTCAATTTCACTAGCGTTGGGACAACAGAATAAACTGTTCAAAACCAGCCGGCAAAAAGCATTGAGTAACAGGCAGGGCTTGAGAACAGAAAATTGATTTAATGTAACAGTCCACTTTAATGAGGCAGCGGTGGCTTGTTCTGGAGGCTCAGTGCTTCCTTTCGGAAAGCTGCCTGGGGACCTCCGTGTCAATGCAAAGTGATCCTGCATCGCAAATCACAGCCTCTCTGAATCTGCTGATTCGAACCCTGAAATAAAAAAGCCAAATCTCCTGGCTCAAAAGTTTAGCAGCCATCACGCAAATGTGGGGGGACTTCAGGAGTGAGTCTGTTCCCTAATATATCACACCACTGCTCAGCCTGCACAGAAGAACAAAGAGAAATGCTAAGGACCCTAATCAAGCTTCGCATTCTTGGGAGACTGACACAGGCGGGGTCACAGTGACCCTATAAGAACTTCATTCTCCTTTAATGTTCAGATGATAGCTTTGTATCCTTCATTGCTGCCCAGATTTTCTTTCCTTTAGTTTCCTTAAGTAAGTAAGGAAAATGGTTAGGTGTGTAGAAGTTCAGTGCTTGCTGGGCCAGTGTACTTGAAGGCAGAACGGAGAGACTTGTTTTGATTCTGCTCTATCTTACCTGCTCTTTTGTTCTTCTTTGTCCTTCTTCCACAGAGCTCAGTTTAATCAAGGTATGACTTTTCTGAGCCTGAAGCCCAGCAAAGCCGGCACGTGGGATATTAGACAAGAATCAGGAATGGGAAAGTTCGCTATTTCTGTCCTCTGTCAAAGGAAAAGGACTTCTTCAGGAAAAAGGTATGGCAAACGCAAAGTGTTCTTCCCAGGGAGCGATGTCTGTGGTTTGGTAATGACCACTCCACTCCATGGGGTTCAGAATGTTTGTAGGAACGAGCCAGACCTTTTAAAATTGTATCATGTTACACTAGCAGAATGGCATGATCACCTGTTTAGAACTGGCACTGGATCAGTGTGCTTTTTTTTGTATAGTGACCCTGTGTTAAACTATCCTGCCATGGAGCAGCATGGTGCTGATGGGGTGGGGACAATATGAAGCAATCTTATTGGGATTATAGGTTAGAGTGAGGGTTAGGATTAAGGAAATCTGTACTGTCTTTCCATATGACATCATTAAGCATATATGTCATATGTGATAACCCCCAATGGTGCTTATTAGCCTCACAGTTGATCAGGTTTCTAAATGCTATATAAGTACAACAGTACCTTCACCACCAGTATTGTTTTTAAATAAAATCTAGCGGGGGGGTAAGAAATTTCACACTGTTAATTAACTTGAGATCTCCTGGCGTTGTTAACTGTAATGGTTTTCCAAGGATCAAGACACAGCGCTGATGGAGCCTAAGTTACTGTGACAGGTATAATTTCACGGATTAAGGAAACATCCGAACGCAAGGCAGTCACATTAACTGGGTTGCCTGTGGCTTTGTTATTTTGTGGTTTTCAGAAGTGCACTTTTAGTTTATACCAATATAAAGTTCCAGCTAGGAAAGTGCTGCAGTTGATTGGTGAAAAAAAAACATTGTAAAGCCCAGAGAGGTATGGTAAAGCATATCAAAAAGGCAAACCGTTGTAAATCATAGTCTAATCATGGCAAAAGCATGGAAAACTGCCAAATTACCATGCAAGTGTACCATGGTAGACCATAAGGGCCAAGCAGAGCTTAAATTATTTAATTGATCCTGGTGTGCAATTGGGCAATTAAGGACCAGGTGGGGATTTTGCCTGTGTTTGGAATATACTGAAAAGAGAGTAACACTGGATTATAGTAACAATGTCAAATCACACATAAAGGGATCTGACCTACATAATTTCTATGACATATTCAGGATTTAAAATTGCACAAGAAATTGAAGGATTGCTTGACTTGATGGCCAAGGTGTCAAGCAGTCTACTTTGAGTGCCTAACGAAGACATTTAGCACATTTTGCATCCTGTGCTTTTCAAGTGACTTGAACTCTATCCTTCTCCATTCCCCATGTGCTCACAGTGGGGCTGTTATTTCTTAAAAAGAATATTCGATATTGCTCAAACAGGCACAATGGGAGCGTCTGTCAGCTGGAGGCTTAGAGAATAATTTACTCCTCATTGGGTGTTCACTCGGATTGAAGAAAATGAAGTTTGATCTTTATAGCAGATTCCTGTCTTATATAGGATTAGTCCGGGCATCTCCCAGAAAGTAAATCCACTGCTTTCTAGGGCATCTCCGGTCATTTACGATTAAGTCAACCACTTTACACCACCTGTTTCTGTTTCCACTGTATCGGAGCTAAGACACCGCTCAATGCAATTGAGATATAAGAATAAGAAATTGAACTGAAGCTTGGTTTTCTAAGAAACCCCTCTCCGAACTGTGGATGCTCACTCAATGCTGTGGGTAGGGGTTTGTTTGAAGGGCATGGGTCGAACTCACTGACTCTGATGCCATTAATGAAAGACTGCCTGCCCGTTTGGAAGAGGGAGAAATCCTACTTGTGCAGCACTTAAAATGACAGTGGTGAGTACAGAGACACTGACAGCAGAGTGAGCTCACTGACCCTCAGCACATTGATCAGGCCTCAGCTGGAAATATTATTGAGACTCCATTGAAAAGAGAAGAAAAAAAAAGAAAAGTTGGGGTTGAGCTGCCGTTTTCATTATGCACTGCTGGAAAAAAAACAACAACGGCTAAACTAAATCAATCTGTATTCCAAAGCATTCCTGTGCAATTTAACCAGCCAGTCCCCTTCTCTGAAACCTCTTTAAAAGAGGAGCGTAGCAGAGTTGATTTGGTCGTTACCTTCAGAGAGATTCATAGCCAAGTCTGTCCCAGCGACTCGGCTTAAACACTCTCTGAGACACTCTCGGAGAAAAGCTTCAGCTCTCTGTGTGCAGCCTCCTAATTCAGTAACACAGCCAAACAAAGCAAATCATTCTCCCATTAAGATTATGCTGACCTTTTTCCTGTTCAGTGCAGTTGTGCTTCTTTGAGCTTCAGATTGTGAAGCACATTTAGATCCATTGATCAGCTGTGAAGATCAGCATGCGATCGCGCCAGGTGGGTGAAGCAGGAATGTCTTCACCACATCAGCTGGGATTTTCTGTTTGTCTCATCCGCTGGGATTCGGCTGCTGCGTGTTTGTGAAATAAAGCATTGGCTGGCAATGTCGGGGAAGAGATATGCATAACCACATGTTGGGTAATAGTTGAGTTCCCATTATCTGTATCAGAGGAAGTGAATTTAGATGCGAAGTAGGGCGATCTTGGCTGGGGACTCTGAAGGGAGGGTCACAGGCGATCAGGTAGTTTAGAGAGGTAAAACCTCCAGGGACTGTTTCTAATCATCGCTCTACAGTGAACTCAGCTGGCCAGACGGCCAGTGTGCTCAGAGCGGACACCTACAGGGCTTGCCTTTGTTGTTAGGGTTGGGGTTGGGGTTGGGGTTGAGTTTAAAGTTAGGGTTAGTGACAGAATCGAACAGAATTAACAATAATAATACCACTGCAGCAACATTCCTTTTCAATATCCTCAATATATTTTATTCATGTAAATCTACATAACTGAAATTGATTTTCAATTCTTTCAGTCGTACAATATGATCCAACCTTTGTATTATTATTATTATTATTATTATTATTATTATTTATTATTATTATGATTTTTTAAAAAAAAGTGAGTATTAGGTATTATTTAAACACTGAGATATACATTCTGGTGGCAATTATGGAAACACAATATAATTTTCCTTATTTTAATATTAGGAACAGTACAATAAAATGCAGTTATTTCTAAAATAAATAAACCGTGAAGTCTATTTTGCCTCCATAAAATAAGCTGAAATGAGCACTTTCGCTAGTTTTTGAAAGCTGTAATCTGAGATGCTCAATAGGGATGCACGGCAATAGAGAGGAGCCACTATCTGAATGGATTCATTATTTATATAGTTTTGAGACAGCTGTCCCCAGGTAGGCATTTTTCTTCTAAGACAAGTGAAAGCTACATTTCCACTTCCTCAGGAGAAAACAGCTCTGCAGGTAATTAGGGCACTTTCTTCGCTTGTTCTTCCAGCTAGTATTCTCCGCTGAATGTGTGTTTAATTTTTATGCAGGTGATGTCAAAACCCAGCAGGCATTCTTCTGCTAATCCAGCACTCTCCTGAGTTACTGGCTTCAGAGTTAGTGCCATCTCTGCACAGGCGAGAAGGCTCAGGTAATTGGACATCAGACAAACGTCTGATGTTTATAGGAAAATGTTTCCATCTACAGTGTGAGAGCTTGCATCAATGTATGAGTGAGCTAACAGATTTTAAAAACTTTTGTTAGAATATTTGTGTGCGAGCCAAATTGCGCTCATGTTTATTGTAAGCAAAACGGTATCTCAGTACTGCTTCCATTCCAATCCAAGGAAATGTTTTAGAATAATGTATGCAGTGCTTTTGGTGTTTCAAAAGAATAGCTCAAAATGTATACTTAACTTTGAGATTTGAATGCATTAAGCTGCTATCTTGTGTACAGAAGCATCGTTGTTTTATTCACATGAAAATAGATTTCAAATTGTCATGATGATGCATGCTTTGTACATTGTGGGTTTCTCCATTTTAAGACACGTCACTGTTTAGACCATTAGAATAGCCTCCCTTGTTTTTAGGGGGTGGATGGGTGCAGAAGGCTGCATTTAATGTACATGCATTTATCAAGACACAGTCTCAGTGATGTGTTATTAATGTGCTTCAGTTTTGCAGGTTTGAGGTGCTAGGCTTTCCAGCACAATTCAGCTGTTTGCATTTACCTCTTACTTTAGGGATGTCAAAGTTCACACTTGATTGTGATTAAATAATCCTTTGAACAGCACAGACCCCCTCGATACTCTAAATGCATCTTGGAAGATATTCTGCCATCAGGGCGAGCTGTCAAACATCAGACTAGCCAGGGAGGGAGAGAAAACCATGAATCAAATGTGATAAGTGACCCAGAGAAGAGATTGTTTCTGACAGCTCGTAATATCTCGCTGGATAAGAAGCCTGGTCTAACCCTTGGTAAAAAGCTTCATGAGACTTCAAATACACAAGCCAATGTGCTTTTATACAGTAACTTTATATCCTTTTAAGAAAACACAAAATGATTATTGTGCTTCCAGGTGTGAAGAGCCTGTAGCCCCACTGAGACTCCACTGAGATATTATACAGGAGAATAACCTGGACAGCAATTTGTGTCTCTGTGTATGTGTTAATTGTGCATTAACAAAGCTTTTGAGGACGCTAATCACATTTAATCTATTTTCACCTGTTTGCATTACCTGACTAAGGTCCTATTATATAGCTGTTTCTTGCCATGCTAACTCTCTCAGCATGTCCCCAGGCTCATTGTGTGGGGTGGGGTGAGGCGAGGCTACATTAGCATTGTGCTGTGATGCAGGCAGGTAAAGGCATGAATTAAAAGGGAGACCCTTCAGTAATTCAAGTCAGTTTTTTTGCCCCATCCTCTGTTGTTTCAATGCTACTGGAATGGAAAGTGTTTCCTAGCATTGTGTCATTTGATTCTGACCTAGGCATAGTGTTTTGAGAAAGGTAACACGGGTAACACAACAGAGGAAATAAGCACGAGGACACGGAACTGGACTGGAAGCGTTTTTCCACGTTCTACTTCCCTTTGGAAGATTTTGACCTTTAAAACATTTGTATTGGTTCCTCATTCTTTTTACTTAAATAGTAAAATAAATCTCTTTCTGTCTATGCATACGACTGTACTGTTTATACACCACAATGTCCCCAAAGTAGAATCGTTTGCCAAGTTGCTCACATTTCAAAAACCTGTATGATTTCTCATTCTAGAACAGCCTATCTTTACAAAACAATAAAAACATTTTTTTAAAAAAATCACATGTTTGTTGTGAACTGAAAAAAGAAAAAATCTGCATATTAATATATACTGGAATGAGTTTGAACACATTTTTGCAGCATGCCCACGCTGAATTTGTTAGCAGGAAGCTTGTCACTCTCCACTTGATGCCACCAGTAAGAGTCATGCATTTTTTATTATCATATCATTTTTATTATGAAATGACTGATGCATGAAATTAGGATCCAAATAAATTCTAATCCAAAGTAAAATGTAATCTGCATTGGTAAAACAACCAGAGCCATTAAAAGAGCTGGGTTGCAATAAGAGCGTCCCTTAGTTATAGCTGGGATCACGAGTCTCATTTATTAATGATCATCAGGCTATGTTCAATTTATTCACCAAGTTACATCGAACAGAGCTGATAAATACAAGCCAGGGTTTACAGTTACTTTTTTAAATAAGCCCTTTTTCTGTGATCCAAATGCACATAGTCTTGATTGACTGAAAGCCATTTAAACTAGATGCAGCAGAGGAAGGTCTTGTGATGTCTGTTAGTCTAGCAGGTAAAGTGTGGAACACAGCAGGGCTCCTGGTCACACTGGTGTTAACACTCACTGCTTCTTTCCAGATCTCAAAGCAGTATTTTCCTCTACATTGTGTTTTTTTTTTTTGCAGAAAAATGTATCTTTTTTGACTCAATGTACGTACTTGTCTGCTAGCAGAACAGGTCTTTGTTCAGGCGTTTGTCTTGCTGCCTGGAGACCGGTGAACAGGCAGACACTACAGGATTCATTTTGGGGTCTAACCAATTGATATAAACTGGGCGGATCTAAATGCCTCCTCACTTTAGTTTATTAAATGAGGGTCTTTTGTTTGCTATGATGCCCACACACCAAACAGAGCATCATGCGAGTCTATTTGGTTGTGCTTTTAAAACTGAGTGAAAGGATTTAAACGACAGTGCTTTAGAACCGCAGCCATTCAGATCAATTAATTAGACTTGAATGAAAGCCTTGGGCTGCTTCTGATCAGGACGTTTCTGAAGTGCTGGAATGTACCGCGCCAGAATTAGCAGGACGCATTAAAAGCAGCGTTCTTAAATAAACCACATTGATATCACAGTTGACAGAGGTCAAGAGCAAAACAGAAAACAACCTTCAGAGGGGAAGTACTGAACTCTGTGGCCTTATTCAGTGTTCCTAATCTCCAATCCAGTTGTGAGCGAGTGCGGTTCGGCCAGCTCATACAAACTATATAAAGTACTGAACAGTTTCAAGATTATACACTTGAATACATACCATAAATGACTTTTTTTTTTGCTTCAAAGTCGCATTTACTTCTGAATGAATCCTGTCATAAATGTTGATGTCAAGCCAGTTTAATTAGGGTTATAGACACCGCTGCTCCTCTCAAATGAGAAACACAATATTTAAACTGTGCTTTCTGTTGTTTTTTTTAAATTTAGGGTGACAGGTGTTAATTACTTTTTTTTTTTTCAGTATACCGCAAAATAACGCGCTGACATCCAATGTCAATGTTTTGGTCTATTTTAGAATAAGAATTATCTTGACATGAATATTGAATATCACAGCATTGGTTTCCATTTCTATCTCCTAGGCAAATAAGATGTTCCTAATTGTTTAATGCACATTAATATAAAAATATAACAATTGCTGTCTGGCTTGCAGTTACAACAGGTGGCACTATGTGCTATGAAAATATCCTCATTAGATCTGAAAAAAAGAGTTACCTTTCCCCCTTGATATAAAATAAAAAAAACTGCAGAAAAATATGAGTGTCTTTCTAGTAAAAACTATTCTTAAGACGCACATGGCTGCTGAACTTTGCTTTTGTTCATAACCAGCACTGGGTACCGAACGTTTAATAAAATCAGCCCTGTCGTTGAATTTTATGAAATAAAATAATTACTTTTTAAGTAATAAAAATAAACCTCATTCCGAATTCAGCCTCTAATTTTAAAGATGTATTTTTTAAATCTTGCCTGGAATTAATGCCCTGCAGTTAGTTTTTTTTCTTCTTCTTTTTCCCCATTAATAGCGCTGCACTAAATTCTGTTGGCGTTGAAATCAATAAGCTCTAGGAGTGAGACAGAAATGCACAGCTCACACCCGAGAGCGGTCAGTCCTGTTATTTCCACATCTCCCCCAGGCACTGTAGATCACTGAAGCACTGCCGCCCGCAACGATCCGACCTCCTCAATTAGAATGGGACGAGAGCCTAATTGAAGTGTTTCAAGGTTGAATGTTGAATGAATGAATAAATTGGCAGTTACTAATGCATAGCCCCTTTTTATCCCTCCTTTCTTCCTGGTGTGAGCAAAGACCACTCGAGCTGTTCAGAATGGCTGAACCCAAAAGCTGGGGGAGCCACATCAGGACATGAATACATTGAATTAAACCTTCTGTCTTTTACAAACAAGAGGGCTACAGGATGCAAGCCCACAGCAGTGTACAGCGTTTTCATTTGATAATAGGGTTTAGTGATGAGCCAAGTGAAGCAGCAAGTCCACTTTCTGTGTCCCAGCTGTGGGAAGGTACCTGGTGATATGATAGACGTCGAAGGAGCATGTGTGTAAAATGCAGCTCATTTTGCATATATTATACAATAGGGACTAGCTCTCTGTGAGTTATTTTAAGGCCATTTATGTGCTGTATCTAATTTTGGCTCCTTCTTGCATTCATTCAAATCCAGTGACTGGGTGACCGGGTGAGCCACAGTGTTCCAAAAGATACTGCGTTTCTAAGCAGCGCAATCTAAAGAAAAGCGACTCCACTCCGAGGGTCTCGTCCAGGGCTCTCGAGTCCCCATTCAGAGATAGGGATCCCAGGCAAGATAGCCCCGCCGCATGGTGGGCTACCAACTGTGCATTTCATATTTGTATTTCAGACCAGACGCACAACCATTTTCCTGGTTGCGGTCGCCCTGCGTCTCCACATCAGGAGCTTAGAGCTTTGACGGGGTATAGCGGAGGAGCCTGTACAAGGGGTAACATTGACCTTGTTTTTCCTGCATTCCTACTGAAGGCACTTTAATGTATGGTACTGTCCCATCACCTTGATCCTTCCGATAAAGACTTTCATTCCCTTGGACAGGTGGCCGATTTGAACCCACACCTTTTGAGCGAAGCCCTGCAGCTCTGATCAGAGGAGAAGCGCACTGAGCCACCCCGCTTGAAATGCTTTAATTTCTTCACTAACGGAACGGGACTCTGCACTACACTGAGTTAACAATTTTGCCTCAGGGAGATGGGCTTTTTAATTAGCCTGAACATTAAACGGATGCAAATTAAGTTTGATCTCGGCGGGGTTGATGAGCCTCTTTGAAGCCGCCCTGGATGATAACAGGTCTGCAGTTTGGGTGGAGGACTCGTTAAGGGTACAGCGGTGGGCTCTTCTCATGTTAAACGCTGGACCAAACGATATACACAGTAGGGACTGTTAGGATGCAGAGTAGGAGAATCCGCAAGCGGGAGTACTGTCTGTGCAGGATCCGCTCTGCAATCAGTAGAAGGGGCTTGGCAATTGCTTTCCCTTTAGTGTTGCTCACCGGCTGTTGCGTGTTTGATTGCCACCCCAATGTACCTCTTTCCTGCCTTGCAGAGGTCGGAAATCAAGCGAGGATCTCTGTTTTGTTCACCACTGCAACAGCTAAAAGAACGAAGTAGAAAGAGGTGTGCTGTTGCTGAATTAATGTCCAATTACATTCGCAAATTCTATGATTTCAAATTCTACTCCAGTTAGAAATCTCTCTTTTTTTAAGACAGTGTTTGTTTCTTTTCTTCTCGGCAGTCACTGTGGTTTTTCATGGGCTGCTCTTTTGTAGCTGATGTCTTGACCGTCAGGTTTAATGCTGTTGAAGCTGACAATGTTTTTGAAGCTGACACCCTGGGATCCTTCAAGAAGCTGCTTGATGAGATTCTGGGATCAATAAGCTACTGACAACCCAACGAGCAAGATGGGCCGAATGGCCTCCTCTCGTTTTGTAAACTTTCTTAAATGCGGGAAACAGAAAGGAAGCGAAAGCTTTTTTGGTTCTGAGAGCACGCCGTGCCGTCACCCAGATGCACCGTGACATTTCAACTGACACATGCTCCCATTCTTCAGCTAGACTGGGATTTTATTTTGTACACGTTGTACCAGTCCTAATAGGATAAACCTTTTATTTGCACTGGAGTGTGAAAACAAATAAAGAAATAAGATGACATCCTGCTTTGATCCAACAATGCAGCAGTGTACTTTAACCAGAAGACAGTCTGGTCTTTTGAGCACAAAGTTATAAAAAAAAGCATGTGAAAGAATGTAGAATGCAAAAACCCCACTGTAATAGAATAAATTAGGTAGAAGGAAAGCAAACTTTTGGGTTTAATATTGTCTAATGCAACTCGTTTCCCTGTGTTTACTACTAAGGGGAAATGTGAGGCAGCCAGAGAGGACTAATTGTATTTCAAATATGGAAATCAAGAACATAAACTTAATTACAATATCGAGTGTATTACAGATCCTGTACTGAATTTCTGAATTGATTTTTTTTTCTTACCCAAAGATTAAAATAATATGTTTAAAGAATGATTTTACTGAATCGGCATTCCTCCAACAATATATTCCAAGGCAGGTAAACGTTGTTGTTGTTGTGTGTGTTTTTTTGTTTGTTTTTTCTTCGTTCCCTGTGATGAGAAAAAGTGCTTCAAACGACCAGGCTAGGTCTACCTTTTTAGATGCAGGTATTAATTGCTGGTCTAGTACAGTAGCCCTTGGTCAGCTATTTTGGTAATTCCTGATTAAAAAAAAAAATTGCTGCTTTACGAACACAGCCCAGAGTGAGGTGCTTCCTATGAAGCAAAGTGTTTCTTGGAAAGCCGTGCATTTCTTGTAAAATAAAGCCTTTCATGGTGTTCTCAAAACTTACCTTACTCCTCCCACGTTAGCAGTCCTGCAAATGTGCACCTAAATCTGAAGCAATTTCAACACCCCGGACTGGTTAATGGTCACCCTGCTGTAACAGCGTCAAGCTTTCTAGTTCTGGCAGAAAGCGTTGGGCTGTGTCTCGGCTTCTTTCGCTCGCACAGAAGAAATGATTTGATCCTCCGCCCTAAATCAATATATCTTTTTTTCAAATAAATAACCAGGTTAGGCATCCTATTTGGTGGTGCTAGCTGGAAGAGTAGGAGGATGGGTGAAGTGACAGATCTGTCACGCATTTATCTTGGAGATAATTTCACTGAGGGTGGGGTTTTTTTCAGCGTGAGGCATGGCACTTCTTATTTCTTGACAACAGTTATTACACGCTGCCTGTTTTGCGGCTCAAATTCAATAGTTTCTTTTAGCTCGATAGTAAAAGTGGGGCAGATAAATGGTACAGAAGACCCTTAATAAATCAAAGCGCCAGGTTGGTGCCTTGGAGGAAATGAGTGGGTCTGGAAGCAGCAAAAACAAAGGCTGCAAGGCTCGCCGACACACACTCGCAGCCTTTATTGTAAGATTCTACTTTTTTATTAAATTATCATAATTCGTACTGCAATTTGTTTTAATTACTAAAAGCTTTTTTTTATATTCTTGTCTTCTTTTTGTATCTTTTGTTCTCCCTGTAAGCAGCTTTATATGTCATTTGAATTGATTATTTCCATTCCCTTCACTCCTTCTCTGATATTTCCACTCGGAACGAGTGGTTCAGGGTTCTATCCATTCCTTTCACTTCCTCTTTGATATTTCCACTCATTGCGAGTGGTTCAGGGTTCTGTCCATTCCCTTCACTCCTTCTCTGATATTTCCACTCGGAAGGAGTGGTTCAGGGTTCTGTCCATTCCCTTCACTCCCTCCCTGATATTTCCACTCATTGCGAGTGGTTCAGGGTTCTGTCCATTCCCTTCACTCCTTCTCTGATATTTCCACTCGGAAGGAGTGGTTCAGGGTTCTGTCCATTCCCTTCACTCTCTCTCTGATATTTCCACTCGGAACGAGTGGTTCAGGATTCTCTTGCTTCAGTGTTAAGCGATCATGCTTTTCTCTCTATACCTGACTGTTGCCTGGACATTCTGTACACCCATCAGACAGACTCCTTCATTCCGCTGGCTCTCAATGCATATGTACAGCATGTGGGGCCAGCAGCGTTAAAGGGTCACACGATCACATGACTTGCAATGGGATGAGGAAGTCTGTTCCATGCCAGCAGTTTGGATCTGCAGGTACCGACAAATAGAGGGAACAGAACTCATTATTGGAGGAGCAGAACTCAGTCAGAATGATTCCATTCACCTTAAAAAAAAAAAAAAAAACAATAGCCATGTAACAAGTCAACTATAAGACATTGCATCTCCGACAGCCTACAGGTGTTTGTATCACCATCAGAAGACTGCAGGTTTATTTAGTAATATTCAACCTTTGTTGCCTCTTGGATCCATTAGCATGTACAAGAATGTGTCCCAAGTATAGCACTGTAGCACAGTGTATTGTGCTGTGGCTGAAGACTACCCTTTCATGGATCTCACAGTAATACTGCGGTGGACAGAGAGCCTGTTGCGGAGTAGTAGATATTCTGAGCAGCTGCCAGTGTGATATTGACTGTTAGCAGCAGGGCACAAGCTTCTCAAACAGCCACGCTGCCACACTCCTGTTTGGTCTTGTCTGATGTAAGATTGGTTTTCTGTTTACCAAGACTAGGAATAGATTGTGATACAGGATCCCCGTATAAAATATTCATAAAGAAAAGTAGTGTTGCAACCTTTAGTTAGCTTTGTAATGGTTTTCCTAACTTAAGCTGCTGTTGAACTCAGTAGCATTCAAGCCCCTCTGAGGGAAGTGTTTTGCTGGAAAGTTTTCTTTTTCGCACCTCTGAATCTCACAGTATCTGACACGGCGGTGTGTAATTGACGAACCTCAGGAGTTTGAGCTCCTCAGCCGGGTCCTGTTTATTTTCTTATATGTGCAATTAGATTAATCTTCCAGATTCGGCAGCAGGTAATGTGTTTATCAACCAGGGACCAGTGTTTGGTTTGGTTTATCCAGCCAGCTTGAGTAGGAATCTCTGTCATTCCCTGCACTGCTGCTTCAGCAGCCAGACAGCTCCTGGACACAAAAACAACTGTGTGCCGCACAGCAAGCACATCTGTATGAGCAACGCAGATCCCAGCAAGATCCAGGTGCCCTGTATGTGTGATTTATAGTTCCACCTTTGATATTACTATTTGATATTACTATTGACTAAAGCTAAGGTTTACAATTTTAGAAAAGCAAACTATGAAGGTATGAAACAGAGACTAACAGAAGTAGACTGGAGTAAAATAGAGAAAACACCCACAGAAGAAGGATGGTTGTTCTTCAAAAATGTAGTACTAGAGGCACAAAACAATTACATCCCTAAAGTAGACAAATCTAAATGTAAAACTAAATTGCCAAAATGGTTTAATAGATCAATTAAAAAAAATATTCAGCTGAAAAAGGCACTTTACAGAGCATTAAAAAAGGGCCAAAAAGAAAGTAAGCAGAAAGAGTACACAGAACTGCAAACGCAAGTCAAAAAGGAAGTTAGAAAGGCCAAGAGAGAAATAGAAATGAACATTGCTAAGGGAGCTAAAACCAATTCCAAAATGTTTTTCCAATATTACAACAGCAAGCAAACATTCAAAGAGGAGATTAAATGTTTAAGAGATACAAATGGCAAAATCGTAGATGAAGAAAAAAAAATAGCAAATATATTAAATGATTACTTTTCACAAGTTTTTACAAAGGAAGATACGGACAACATGCCCCACATGTCATCCAGTTCCTATCCAGTTTTAAATAACTTTAGCATAACTGAGGCAGAAGTGTTAAAGGGACTAGGAGCTCTTAAAATAAACAAATCCCCTGGGCCGGATGAGATCCTCCCAGTAGTACTCAAAGAAATGAAAGAAGTAATTTACAAACCGCTAACCAAGATCATGCAGCAGTCTCTTGACACAGGGGTGGTACCGACAGACTGGAAAATTGCAAACGTAATACCGATCCACAAAAAGGGAAACAAAACTGAACCAGGTAACTACAGACCAGTAAGCCTGACTTCTATTATATGCAAACTTATGGAAACTATAATAAGATCCAAAATGGAAAATTACCTATATGGTAACAGGGTCCTGGGAGACAGTCAATATGGTTTTAGGAAAGGGAGATCATGTCTAACTAACTTGCTTGATTTTTTTGAGGATGCAACATCGATAATGGATAATTGCAAAGCATATGACATGGTTTATTTAGATTTCCAGAAAGCTTTTGACAAAGTCCTGCACAAAAGATTAATTCTCAAACTGAACGCAGTTGGGATTCAAGGAAACACATGTACATGGATTAGGGAGTGGTTAACGTAGAAAACAGAAAGTACTTATTAGAGGAAAAACCTCAGAATGGAGTGTGGTAACCAGTGGTGTACCACAGGGATCAGTATTAGGTCCTCTGCTATTCCTAATCTACATTAATGATTTAGATTCTGGTATAGTAAGCAAACTTGTTAAATTTGCAGACGACACAAAAGTAGGAGGAGTGGCAAACACTGTTGCAGCAGCAAAGGTCATTCAAAATGATCTAGACAAGATTCAGAACTGGGCAGACACATGGCAAATGACATTTAATAGAGAAAAGTGTAAGGTACTGCACGCAGGAAATAAAAATGTACATTATAAATATCATATGGGAGATACTAAAATTGGAGAAGGAATCTATGAAAAAGACCTAGGAGTTTTTGTTGACTCAGAAATGTCTAACAAGATGCTCGGATACATTGTGAAAAGTGTTGAATTTAAATCAAGGGAAGTAATGTTAAAACTGTACAATGCATTAGTAAGACCTCATCTTGAATATTGTGTGCAGTTCTGGTCATCTCGCTATAAAAAAGATATTGCTGCTCTAGAAAGAGTGCAAAGAAGAGCGACCAGAATTATTCCGGGCTTAAAAGGCATGTCATATGCAGACAGGCTAAAATAATTGAATCTGTTCAGTCTTGAACAAAGCAGACTACGTGGCGACCTAATTCAAGCATTCAAAATTCTAAAAGGTATTGATAGTGTCGACCCAAGGGACTTTTTCAGCCTGAAAAAAGAAACAAGGACCAGGGGTCACAAATGGAGATTAGACAAAGGGGCATTCAGAACAGAAAATAGGAGGCACTTTATTACACAGAGAATTGTGAGGGTCTGGAATCAACTCCCCAGTAATGTTATTGAAGCTGACACCCTGGGATCCTTCAAGAAGCTGCTTGATGAGATTTTGGGATCAATAAGCTACTAACAACCAAACGAGCAAGATGGGCCAAATGGCCTCCTCTCGTTTGTAAACTTTCTTATGTTCTTATGTTCTTATATTAATTCACCTCAATCTTGACCTGAAGCTCAAATGGACTGATTTTGAAATCGCTTACCAGTTGATCTCAGTGACAGATGAATTTGTGGTATTATTTTTCAGTTCTGTTCTGAGTTATTATTTCTGTGAAACAATAGGAGTCTGCAGTTTGAAGAACCAGTAGTTGTCTCCCTATAATATGGTTGTTAAATATTTCTGTTATTCAACCTAGATTAATCAGAGCACACTTCACACAAGAGCTGCAGCTGTACTCTGCTGATCCTCCACAACCAGTTTGCAATGAAAATCTTTAAATCTGCTTCTGGCGAACATTTGGCTAACCTTTTTAAGCTCATTTTTGTCCTGTAGTTTGGAAATTGCGCTAGAAAATGTCAAAATACAGGCAACGGCAGGCTTTGACATTTCACTAAGTGTTTATGCTGCCTTCCCTTCACTTTACTTTGTGAACTTTAAATTGATCTTCAAGGCGGTAGGAAGCTGTTCAAACTGAGATCAGTGGAGTGTTTGTCTGAATTGATTCTGAAACTGACCTCCCGGACCATGTCAGCCTAATTTAATCTTGCACATTATAGCCACTGGCTATTTCATGAATTTCTTACACTTGATCAGAGTAAGCATTTAACCATAATGTGAGCACAAAGCGTCAGGGTACATGAACAGGGATTGATGACAGGCTTTTCAGCATGTCATTTATCAGAAATTATTGGCCACAGCGCTGGAACTCCATAGGAAATTGCATTTTAGTTGCATTCGTTAATTGCATTAAACCTGGCTCTCTTGATTTGTAACCAGGTTGAGTGCTGCAGTAAAGATTTATTTCAGCAAGGACTTGTGAATCACAGGGTGAATCACAAGGTGTCCCCAGACATTTGAATAGAAATAATAAAGATAATATAGGTGTCATCTCTGTCATGATTCTATTGTCTCACCTGTGATGCTGTTACTTCGTCTTTGTGCGCTGGCACTGCTAATGATGTCCTTTCTTGGAGTGGTTTATTACAGAAGTTACTGGAGAGCTTCAGTATAATTCTCAGTGTTCTGAAAAGAACATTTCAGATGGCAAGCCAGCTTTTCCTTGGTCCCCCGCTACTTCCCACTAATCCTATTAAACGCCTTCATTAAACTGTGCGTTTTGTCATGAGACGCTGAAATTCATGCTTCCAGCTGACATTTTTTCTTAATCCGGATTGACAGCATGCTGTGATATTTTCTTCCTTTTTTAAAAATTCAATGCATTAATTTCTTATTTATGTATTATTTGCCTAATGTCCGATGAGATACACTGTGCACACAGTCAACCCCCTCACTGCCTTTTAGGATGTCAGGGTCACACAGGCAGGACAGTTTTACTACAATGCGTGGGAAAGAAACACAAAGACCAGCCAGTAGATAAGGCTTTTATTTCTGCAAGTAATAAAAAAAATATATAGTCTAGAAAAAAACGACATCCCCATTTTGTAATGGAGAATGCCTGCTCTTGATGTTATAGCTTACCTGTGCTTTACCATGCTTTCACTCAGCTTTATTACACTTTGCAATGCCCTTTTACTGTGGGAGACTTGTATAAGGGTTGTCCTGTCTCTTTCCGAGTGAACCCACAGCAAGGTTCATTGGAGGTGGAATGCAATGCCCAGTGTTCCTGATGTGACCGCAGCATTACAGGAGGGTCCACTCGTACAGCTGGGTCCAGCTTGTGTAGTGAGAATGGTGCATGCCAAGGTGACCACCCCAGAGTGGACCAACACATGGCTTCAGTGTGTGAAGTCATGCACAGTTCAGCGAGTCCAAATATTTTACACTGATTAAGTACTTGCTGTGCCTTGCCAGGCCAGATGCCTTAAAGCCTGAGGGTTATTTCCTATTTGCAATTTCTTTCATCCACCCATCAGGAATTTAGAACTAATGAAAGAACCCTAATAAAATCAATGACTCATGATTTAGACTAGGAAGCACTAAAAGCTCCATTTCAGGGAATTACTTAAATAGAATGTCTAGCTTTTAAAAGATTTTTTGTAAAACCACCACTTTTTCGAATTTTACAGTAGCAGCAAAGTTTAAAAAAACAAACAAAAAAAAACTAAAACCAAGGTACTTTCTGAAAGCTGCCAAAACATGACAGTGGACCCCAGACGCAGCAGTCTTTTGGGTTTTCCGTTTCAGGTTTTTGTTTGCTTTTGCCAGTGATTCAGTGGAACGAAAGTATGTTTTATGTGACAAGCTTCTTAGTCACGGAGGTTGGACTCCAAGACAGCTTTGCGTCTACCCTCATGGTCCAGTGAGTAACACCTCACAGCATTAAGCTGATGCCTGTCTGAAACTGTCCTAGTGCATCATCCTAGTGATCAGAATGTCAAGTGATCTCCGGGACAAGAAGAACGATGGCTCTCGCTGTTTGGAGCAGCTTTTTGGTTGTTTTATTGGATTTTTTTTCCTTCTCCCTGCCAGCCATCCATCCCGAAGGAGTCCTTCCATGAATTTCAATGGGAGCATTTTGCTTCAGTTCCCGGGAGAATGAAGCACAGCCAATAGCGTTTTGTTTTCTTTCAATCGGAGTGTCTACTGATAGAACGCCGGAACCAGCCTTGACTTGGCGACCTCTCGTTCAACCCAGCCTGTCTCGCAACTCAATCCTCCTGGGGCGGGGCAAGGCATTCAGGAGGTGGGGCAGCCCTGGAGATATTCAGGAGGACAGCAAAGCAACACAAGCAAGTCCACATGAGTGTACAGGGGAAGAAAAAGGTCAATAAAATAACTCCATTACATGGACTATAAAACAACTGTAGCTAAGTTGTTTTGACTCTCAGTATGTATTTTAGAAGAAATACAATCAGATAATGTACAATATAGAAGAGTAAAGAAACATACATGGATACATAGATTCAATGCCAGGATGCCCGAAGGGTTAAATAGATAGGAACAGTTGATTGTTACATCATTAACTGCACACACTCATTAATAGATTTAAATAGAAATACATGGGTGTAGTTACCATGGCATCCAAAGCCTATTAGTACCTCCACTGTTTTCAAACACACCTTAGCTGACCATCTCAAACACTGGCAGGGCCATTAGATAAGGCTGGCTGTACCGATGTGACCAGTGGGTACTCTGGGTCCGTGGTTTATTATGTACACAACTGACAGTGAAAACAGTGGAGGTTGAACATTTCTTCAGGGCAAAATGAAACATTTAGCTTTGATTATCTTTGTATTTCAGATCTGCTTAGGTCTTTAAGTGAACACGATGTACAGAATTGAATTTTTTTTTTTCTTGTTTTTTTTTCTTCTTCTGTAACTCATCCACTGCACATCTTTTCAATTAAAAGTTTTCAGTCAGCACCTGTTGAAGAATATGACTAATTTATCACAGAGTGTGTTCTCTCAGGTATTCGGGTACAAAAGCATCTGTTGCACTGCAGAACTCAATTACTGCAAACATTAACTGATCCTTAATGCGCTTTTAAATTGCTTTTTTAAATATATAAAACATTCAGAGGACAAAAAAAAGCAGACAGAATTAAAGCAGTTGCATTCAATAAAACCAGGTTATTCTTAACCACCTATATTTATAAAATGCAGTTTCCAAAAACCATGTACTTGATGTTCTTCAGCTTGGCTGTTTATTTTGCTAAATAATAGGTTTGAAATTCATTCTGTATTTGGAAGCTTTCTCATTAACACAGGTTGAAAGTTGTTTTCAGTCTGGCGTTTTCTTTCAATTCCCCATCAAGTGGTTGAGCGAGGGCTTCTCACTAATGAATGAGTGGTGCTAATAGAATCTGTCTCAGGGCATGGCTCCTTCTGCACACCTCTGCTCACTGTGAAATGATGGGGAGGCTGGTTTGATGTTAACCCAAACCAGTATGAATCCAGACACAGATTGTGGGTACAAGCACAGGGCTCATTGATCTTAGCAGTGAAATGCTTCAGGCTGCACATAGCCTAGTTCCACAGCACCATTCTATAACATACATGTCACAGAGTCCGGTACTTCTGTTGTTTAGCCCTGCTAGTTAACCCTCATTACTCCAGATGCACCCGAGGCACGTCTGCACAGCTCTCCGCCCTCCTCACAGCTGAGAGAGGAGTCTTTTAAAAGGTGTTTAAGCTGCTCTGGAAGCGCCCGTGACCATCCCTCAATGATAACTGGAATGAAGTCTGTAGACTCGTCACATTTGAGTTTCAGATACACTACAATACTCTTTGAATGTGCATCCTCTATATAGACTTGAAAAGCATTGCTAATGTGGTAGAATACACAGTAGAAGGAAGCATCATTCAGGTACTAATCAAGCTAAGCATAGAGTTTATATTGAAGGCACAGCACCTTATCTTCTCAAACATATGCAAACTGTGCTTAATCCTCTGAATCACCAGCCCAGTTTGTAAGCTTGTAAGTCAGCCCTTACTTCCGTCACAGCTCCTGTTATATGTTCCCTAACGCTAAATAACTTTTTCTAAATCTGTAGCGGCAAGGTAATCGTCTTTAGAACACATTAGAACACATTTCTCCTCCTGATTCTGCATCTCCAACCTTTTTAACAGGGTTCAATGCAGTGTGTTAGGCATTCCTTTTGACACAGACAGACCGAGTCAGCAGGCTGTCTGCAGTAATCTCATATGGTAGGAGACCACATAAATTATCAGTGTGTAATAAGTGGAGATACAATGACTCACTGGGTTATGTGTCTAATAAGAAATTTGAAGTGTGTAAGAATGCAGTGTAGAAACCTGGGATGCCCAAACCAGTTTTTATATCTTGCATGTAATGGTGGTGGGATTCAGAAATGTGCATTCAAAATAAACTGTACAGACCAGCGACCTCACACGCCCCAAGCAAGCGCCTTAACCGCTGTGCAAAAGAGCCAGGCTAGTGTGTCTGTGCCATTATAGAGCGTCTCTTAGAACAGTTTGCCATGGTAAATCTGCCCAGTGCATGGTTTGACGTGATTTTTAATATGCTTACTATACCTTACCTGTGCTTTACCATGCTTTCACTATGCTTTATTACAATTTGCTATGCTTTTACTATGTAGCATTTGAGCCCAGTTTAACACATTGGTCACAGTCCTATACTTTACATGTTGACAAACAAACCTTACAAGATAGAGGTGATGTACTGCAAACCTCGCTGAGAAGAATTTATCAATAGGAGCCAATGTGCTGCTGGAGAGTATACTACACTCACAGCTCAGTTGAATAGGTCCTGCTGCCTTTACTGACACCAGTCAAGCTATTATCCTCCCAGCCCACTGTTGTTATGGCATAACAGCCAGCATATTCGGCTGCAAAAGGTGGTAAAGCTGAGGGGGGTCAAGCTATGCTGGACACGAATCTTTATGTAAAAGGAATTGGATTAGACCAGAGCAGACCCCCTCCCTGGTCTGGATATCAGGGCAAGCCTGAGAGCACTGTGTGAACCTCACATCATCTCACTGAGGCAACACTGGGGTTGTAAATGCGACACATGAACTGGAATCAAAGGCTGCTTAAATCTCAAGATCCGGGTGATTAAGTGACAGGCAGTACCTCCGAACTGATTGTTCCCTGGGGGACTGCAGGTGATTGACAGAAGCACACAAACCCAGAGCCCTGCTCCGCTGCTTACAGACCACAGTGAAGCTGTCTAACCCTGCAGTACAGTGCGTGCAGCACAACCAGCAACACTCCGGAGTGTCTCTCACTACGTTTGCACACTTTTATTTTATTGGCGTCTACAGTAGTTTATAAGAAACAATTACTGTACTAAAACCTTCATGTTCTGCCAAACATGTTCCGGATGAAATTATTCTGGGCCGAGCAGGTCAGAGGTCTTGACATCTATCAAATAACCAATTGAGATGCTCTAATGAAACCCTGTAAAACCCCGGCCAGGCATCTGGGTGATCAGTCTGGGCCAAACAGCGAGGAGAGTCAGTGCTCCAGAGTTCAAGGATCGCTGAGACACTATTTATATGAGTGGGCTGTAAAAGGGCATGAAATTAAACATCCCTGCCTCACTTGGGTGTTTCGCTGGGGCTCAATTTCAGTCAAGCCTTCATTGTCAAGGGAGGGGTCCTTGCTGACCTCAGTTATATCCGTCAATCCAATCCGTTGTGTGACCAGCTGGGAACAGGTTCTCAGTTATTGTGTTGACCTGGGGAACAGAGGAGAGGAACTGGAGATAAGTCAAGACAGCATCAGCACTCTATACTGTAAAGCCATGCTGGGGGACTGCTTGAGATCTGGCTGTTGTGGGAAACGCTCCCCAAACAGAACCCCCATGCAAGTACTGACTTGGCCCAACGTAGCAGCTGTTGCTTTTGAGAGTTGCCAAGGTCAGACTCCAAGGTGGACTGGCTGCATTCAGAGTTATAATCGATACAGTTTAGTTTTCTTTTTGTTTAAATAAAATATAGGCCACGACAGACACAAATACAATAGTGGACTTCAATTGGCCATGGCTTTAACTCTATAGATCATATATGTGTATATATATAAAGCTGTTTTCGTAATTGGAACTGCGTTATTTCTAATCCCATTTTTTGATACTTTGTTTTCCAGAGAGGAGGTCCCATTCTATGAGATCATGAAGGTGGACTTTGAAATAGACAGCTTCAGCGGCCTGTTGGCCACTCAGACGGTCACGTGGCGGGTGGAGTACCCTGGAGAGCGCGTGGCTTGGGAGGCAGTGGACGTGGTTTCCACGCTGTACGTCAGTCAGAAGGAGCTGGCAGGGATCGTGCCCCTGGCCGAGGTAAGAGATCCCTGCTGTTTCCACTATGTTATCTTTGAACTGTTTATTAACACAAGCTGTTATGTTATCCTGTCATGCACATGCACACGGGCTGGTAAAGTAAACTCATGAACTTCCGAACGGTCCCGGTATGACTTATTGTAGACCTGTAATAATATGCTGCTGGTTCTTGCCATCAAAATAAGTTTGGTGCTGCTGGAATTAGACGATTTTCCAAAAACAAAGAATAAATTTATCTGTGCAATGGATAAAAGGTTGTGTGGTCCAGTGGTTAAAGAGAAGGGCTTGTAACCAGCAGGTCCCCGGTTCAAAATCCTAGCTCAGCCACTGACTCACTGTGTGACCCTGAGCAAGTCACCTAAATTCCAACAAATAATAATAATCCATTGAAGGACAGCCTCAGGGGTAACTGTCCTGCTTTATTTAATTACATGGTGCCCTCTAAGTGGATAATGCCTCCCCTTGTGTTCTTCTCTGGCTATTGCAAGATATTAGCATTGTGTTCCATCCCAATGCTGTATGTGTGCTGTTAATTACAATTAAGTGTAGGGTGATTGAAATATAAAGGGAGATGTGAAAAATGACATTAATTTAAAAAACATAATCAATGTACTTCTACGAGTTCTTAATTCAAGAGAGCTAGACTCTAATCAGTTTATTGCAAATAGTGAAAAAAGGCAGACAGTACAATCAAACATAATTACACTTGAAACGCCTGCAGATTTTATATATATATATATAGCACTTGCCAGCTTAGTTTTATGATGGGTTTGAGGTATTAACCTCACAAGTAAGGAGTCAGCTGGTCATTTGTTTTATATGTAAAACGTGTGGTGTGTACAGCACAATAATACAAGACTAGGCTGTCTCCTGTTTATCGTTGAACACAGATCCAAAGACACTCTCTGCTCTACTTGAAGTGCATTTATTGTCTTCACTCAAAGTGGATTTTTGGTTTTTCCAAAAATGGATTGGCTTTTTTTAATGGCAGATGGACTGGAAAGTACTTGAGTGACGGAGTGACTGTTTATGATGTCGTTTCTGTTGAAATTGGGAAAATTGCTTAAGATATTTAGTAGTTTATTTGTATAGAGTTCCTGTCTTGGATGTATTGCACATGGCACTATAAAGTGTAACATTCATTGCTCCCGGTATATAAATGAAATGAATGTGTCCCAATGAGATCTAATATTGATGCGGTGTAGATCCAGTGGAGTCCAGTGCACTGCAATGTAATTAAATGTGTCTCGCCTTTCTGTAGATCTGGGACCTTGGCAGTGGAGCGTTTAACAAATAATTATGAGGATTTTATCGAGCCTGTCTTTTTAACTTGGGAGCCAGCTGCGGGTTGAGCCGCTCTGAGCATTAATCTCTGCAGCAGTCAGTTACAGGCTGACAAGCCCGTCTCACCCCATCTTCAGCTGTGTGGAGAGACAAGTAAACACAGTGCAGTAAATAGCAAATTAATTCTTTTTTGAAAAATAACAAGTTTACTTAACTGTGTTTACTTTTCTTGGACGGTTCCCTGGTTTGCTCCCAGGCGTTTTGTGCTGTGCGGTTAATAGAGGTTTCGAATCCTTATACAGATGAGAATGTACCCATTATTGTTCCTGCAGGTTAAGGCAAGGGAAAAGCAATTTGACAATAATCAGGCAAGTAGCTTAAGTTGAATTGGCAGAAGTGGAAATGAAAAGCCTGGTGCAATTCTCAGACCTCTCACTAATAGGTCACTTAATGTAGTTAGTGACACTCAATGGAAAGAGAACTGGATGTATAGTGTCACGATAAGCTAGTGGCGTAATGGATGTCTCACTTCTCTAAAAGACATAATGTTTACAAAATGACATTACATTACACAACATAATTACTAAATGTTAACATTACATCGTAATATATTTACATATTATAATATATATATATATATATATATATATATATATATATATATATATATATATATATATATATATATATATATATATATATATATATAATATATATATATATAAAGATCCATTCAAAACCATTAAATGCAACATTTGTAATTTGTAGCTTTTAAAGAAAACCATCATTGTGTTTTTAATGGAGGGTTGAAAGACTTGAAATTGAATTGCCTTATTACAAAGGTTGAGCTGTGTTGGACTGTCTTTTGGCTTTTTAAAGTTTATGTTCCTCTTTGGACCCTCAATCCAGTCCCTACCAGTCTGCTGTATAACATGCTGTGAATGTGCAGTGCTGTAACGGGCTGCTCTTTCAGCAGGAACTACAGGGTAGTATGTCACGTGGTCACCGAGGTGTGCATTGTGACTACCAGCGCTCATGACATCTCATGATCCACCAAGTGGCTCTCCAGTGATGAATTCATGTGATTTATAGTTGGGTCAATACATGCTTCACTTATGATTTAACTTTTGCCTTCAAAAAATCAAAACCCGTCATTAATCTTATTAACATCAATGCACATACATGTCCAAAAACGGTACTTCACTAATAAGTTTTTAAGGGCTGCTTTTCTGTCGTTGAGCGACACAGTAAGCTGATGTGCTAACGAAGCCCTGCTCCTGAAAATAATTACACTGACCTTGTAAAAACGCTTTGCAGCTCTGCATGACACGCTCGTCTCATTAATGGAGTTCCCTTAATGTCTGGACTTTCTCGCTACCAAATGAGGTTTCCAGGACAATGATTGACACCGCCATTAGCAGTTTACAAATAAATTATTTTGTAGCGAAACAAAACCATCATTAGGCCTACACACTCACATGATGCCTCTGGTGGCTAGATGTTACATTTAGTTGTCTGGCTAAATCTGGAGTGAAGTTTTGGGAAAATATTTTCTTTGTGTCAGTAAAATAAAACAAGAAAAAGAAAAGAAAATAACGGTAAATAAACTGTCATTTTTTATTAATGTGCTGCTCAAAGCCTTTTAAAGACCCATATGTAGGTTAAGCATGAATGAATAGTGTTTGTAGTTGTAGTCATGGTAATTCTCTTATCGGCGTTTACTAGTCATGTTGCAGTCTTTTCCCATCATGCTTTTCCCATGGTTACATCATAGCCTGGTTTGCCATGTTTTTCCATATGTTTTCCCATACCTCTCCTGTCATTACAATGCTTACCGATGCTTTATTACACTTTGCTATGCTTTTACAAGGGCTGTTGTTGTGTCTATGGTATCCTCATGAGCTAGCGATACTCTGTATATCAGTATTACTATTGGCATTTCATGTTATATAAGCTTACATAACTGCAGTTGAATGCAAATCTGTTAACTCATCTACTTAAGTGTGACTTGCAGCCGGATGCAACATTTTGAATGCCCTGAATACATGAATAAACCCTCTCATACCTTGGCCTTTTGATGTTAAATCACTATGATGCTCAACTCTTATTAGCACAGTAGGATGTAACTTCTTTTTTCCTTTCCCAGCAGGGTTATATCTGCATGAAAACGAATGGTTCCATTACCAGCCTACTAATAGATGAAGTGTAATTAACATTGTCATGTGGATCATTTTCATTTTTTTCTCCTGCCATTACTCTTTTAGCTCTGTGTCGTCTGCTTCCAGCAAAAGCCTGCTTGATTATAATGGATTGGCACTACTGAAGCTCACCGCCTCACCGTATAGATACAAAAAGAATGTAATGCAGCATGGTGTGAATTTGTATAAGTTTTGCTATTAACTCGTTTTAATTTACAATATAAAACGGGCTGCCATCTATGGGCTATATTCAAGCATATTTCTGTCTGTAAAAATAGGACAAAAAAACAGGAAGATTGTATTTTAGATCTGTGTGTAATGACTGTTATACTGTAAAATATACAAAAGTAGTTTATATATCTTATTTGACAAGTTCTATTTATAAAGACATGATGTTTGATGCTGCCATCTAGTGGAATCCAAGGGAAGCACACCTGTGCATGCAACAGGTATCGGTTGATCAGATGATGTATGATATTGATAGGGGGAAATAAACGCTCCTGAAGGATGTGCAGATCAGTAAAATGCTTTTTATTTCATATGCAGATAGTGCACAATGGTAGTTCAATTTAAATCCAGGACAGTCTCACTGTAAATGTGTTTAATGGATTTTCTGCAAATCATTCCTCCATGCCTTTACCACCTACTCCCCTAACCGCCTTCAGCTTAGGAATATGAAAGAGGAGGAAGAAACAAAACCATGGGGCTTGACAATAGCCTTTCTGTCTGGAGTCCTTGGGAAACGCAGTGCTTAATGAAAGGGAATTAACCACAGTACTTAAAAGTTCTCATGTACCTACTGCAAGCTTTTCCAAATCTTTCATATAGTCACTTCCAGTAGGACGCAGGATGGAGCACAAGGAGGTTAAGTGACTTGCTCAGGGTCACACAGCGAGTCAGTGGCGGGATTTGAACCGACCGATTTGAGCCCCGGACTTTAACCACTGGACCACACTGCCTCCTTAGATAACCAAGATAACTAAGTCAGATGTGACAGGCCCCTGATAATATCACTCTAGTTATTATCACATGGGTGTTATCACTGCAATTATCACGAAACTGATTTCCACCCCCCTTAATGTCACTTCAAATAAAATAGTAGGACTGATGTCAGTAAGTCGCTGTGGAGTATTGAAAGGTTCCCGGTATAAAGTAGGGTAGCACAGTGTACCATCCAGAGCATTGCAGTGTGCATGCATGCACATTCGTATGTTTTAATGTATGCAATGCGTAGTACATGTACAGCACAGCACACTTTACAAATACATGACTGTGAGTCTGTATTTTAATAGTACAAAAACTGCCTTTTCCTCTGTGAGTTTATCTGCCAAAATAAATGATTAAAGCGAGCATGCGTAAAGATTTGGCTTTTTTTTCTTAAAATGATGTTTAAATGCATGCCTTTTGTTTGGTGCGCATCTTTAGAAGAAAGGGGTCTGATTCCCACGTTGAACACTTTTCATAAGTGCGATGGCTTTAAATTATTAAAAACGTTATGCTTAATATTATTGTAGGAGGTTGTGTAGATTTGTGTTTCATTTTCTGTCTGCTTGAGATTAAATTAAAATTTAAACAACAAGAAAGAGGAGATGGTTTATACATCGTCATTTTTTAATGACAACGGCTGTACTGTATTGAAAAATAACTGCATTTCTATCCAGTTATGTGGTCCCTTGGCTTTAATGCTGGAAACGCAGCTTGTAGAGTTACAGTTAATAGATTAGGATCTGCTTATGCCATTGTGTTTTCAATTTAGTTTTTGTTAGGAAAAATAGATCCATTCTCTTCAATCCATCAACTACAATGCTTTTATTTAAACACTGATATTTCCTTAACAAAAGGTAATTTATTCAGTAGGAAAATAAAATCTAACACGCATGTGGCATGTACAGTATATTCTAAAACAATAGGGAGCCTAATTTAGAATCCGTCTCCCGTTTAAATATATTTGGGGTAGCACTTTACATTATGTCTCTAATTACCGTGTATTTACATAGCAGTTACACAGTAAATACATGTGTGCATACACGCAATTACAATGATATTATGCAGTTACAATGTACTTGATGTGTACATCTTTTTAGCACGTTACATGTAAGTACATACTTGTATCAGAAAAGGGTGATATCGTACATTAAGTCAATGTAACTATGCATAATAACATTACCATTGCATTGGTGGTATAACGTGGCGAATTGAAGCGAAATTGACCACCATAACTTCGCGCTCCTACTGAGAACACCCAGCAATGTACATGTAGCTGAGCAAACCAAACTTTCATTTGTGTAGGTTTCCCTATATATATATATATATATATATATATATATATATATATATATATATATATATATATATATATATACACACACATATATATCACACCTAACCTTGACGAAAAAATCCTGAATGGATTCGCTTCGGACCTCAGGCTGACTCAGAAGGTTACACCCTCAGGCAAAAAGGATGACAAATTCCCAGAGTGCACCAAAAGAACTACCAGCTGAGCGCTCACCCTCCCCGGGCTGCTTCCTAAGCAGCTTCTCATGCTTGAGTTAACTGTACTCTAGACATAATCTAATGGGCAGTAATATTTTATCATGATCCGTGAATTCTTTACACTACATTCTGCAAAATCACTCAAGACTTTATATCTAAATGACTCACTCCCTGTGGAAGTTGGAGGCATTTATTCCCTCACACAGAGGCTGTAAAGGAGCTGCGTGGATATGTTATACACTTTGTTCACTGGTACATTTTCACATGACAAGCCTTTGCTGTTTGGGGAGTTTAGCACGTTTCCCGGTGAGAAGCTAGCACTGTTTTCATGGAACTAAAAGGGATCTTTACAACACACCTGTATTCACCATTCAAGAAGCAGTTGGCAGACCTACATTGTGTGCTTTTTGTCCTGAACCTCTTTCTCTCATGAGTACGCAGCACATTGCTTTAGCATTACCAGCAAACCAACGAGCAGCCCAGGTAGGCTATGGAACCTCTTTGCCCCCAGCTGATTTTGCCACTGCAGTCTCCTACAATCATGATTCATTTTGTATTAAACCATGAAGTGCTGTTGTACATCCCTCCATCATTTCTTCATCTGTGCCCTTTGTTTAGCAGAGAGCAGCCCTTGTTCTGTTTGTGTGCAAACACAGGCTCCATCACCCCTTGATCTAGTTTAATACCATGTCACTGTGTGAACCAAGCAGCACGCATCTAATCTGTGCAAGCTCCCACACAGTAAAGTACCCCACTAATAAAATAACTCGATTTCTGATGACGCCAGAAAAATGCCCATCAATATGACCTTAAGACTGTCACCTGGAAACACTTCCTCATGTTTTCCATTCCCACTGACATATTTGCATCATTACACACATGTCCACTCATGCGATGCATCATTAAGCAATGCATGTTTTGAAGGAAATCCAATATGATCATGGTCAGATGGGTACTTCAAAGAATGGGGTTAGATAGAAAGAGATGTATTTTCTGAAAGGGAAATGTGAAATAATGGCATTATACACAGCAATCTGTGCAGCAATATGTGACCGCAGTATCAAGGATTTCCCCGGGGAGTGATACTGGTCGATGCCTTTTCTTTATTGCTGGCGCGGTTAGTGTTACTGGAGGTGGAGTTCAGCAGAGAGAAACCGTTCAGTCTCATCAACATTATATATTTAACCCCTGGAGAAGAAGGCTCTCAAAGTTACTATAACAGTGGATGAGTAAGGCAGCATGGGAGCTGTGTGGTTCAGATCTGCACTGCATGTCTGGAATGGCATTTTTAAGTGAACCGCTCCCTCACCCTCTCAAAGGGTGGTCCCTCCCGGGCAGCCTTAAGGCATGCCCAAGGGGCAATATGGGGGAAGATACAATGACAACCGCTCCTGCAACCCATGCTCTGTGGATAAATGAAGAACGCTCTGCAACCACACACACAAAAGAAGCAAGGAAAATGTATTTGCATGTGTTTTGCATGGTTTACTGCAAGCCTACTTTTCAAACTCCCATGGTTTAAAAGTGGATAATATGAAAAGCGGTTTTCTTCATATCCGAATGGTGTACCATTTGGATGCATATAATTCAAATCATGATCACATCTTTTCAGTGTGTCCTTAATTGACTGGGACTGATCTTCTGCAGAACAGACAATTACAGCTGCAGGTCTCGTTGGGATTGAGATTGCCACTGTCACATGACTGAAGTCTCCTTACGTAACCCCAGGACTCCACACACAGCTGCACTCTAGCTATGATGTTGGCCACCTGGTGCCCAGCTGAGCTATGGAGCTTAAACCCACTTCACCCTGCCAGCCGATCACACACCATGAACCTGGATAATAGCAGCAGTGATTGTCACATGGCAGGGCAGACTGCGGTCTCATGCCAGGACCCTGATGATCGATAAGATTAATCTTAAAGGATCTGATCTAAACTGGAATGGGAGATGCATGCTCACTCTTTGTTCTCTGGCTCATACGTCTCATGTTAATATATGTTGGCGCACAGTATTTTACAGAGCAGTAAACGTCCCATAGATCACATTGCTTATTACAAATGCAACGCACCAGTGTTATTTTGCATGTGTGCCTCTCTGGATTTATTTTGTTCCTTTACTCTCCTCCTACCAAGTACATTTTCTACACATTAGTTCCTGATTATGAGTGTCTCAACATCTCCAATTCGGAAACTTCTTTCCTGTGCCTTTCATTCATATCCTGTACATGTCCAGTGCGGTCTAGCAGCAGGTCTAATATCTATGTGCCCAGGGCTGTAAGCTCCAGTGTTAAACGTATTGCTTTTTGCTCAGAGGCAAAAGAAAAGAAAGCAAATAAACATCTTTGCTGTTTTGTTAGTTCATATGTCAGCTATGCATCAATTCTGTCTCTTTTGTGACGCCAGCCTGGAAAGGGAACTAGAAAGAACATTTTCTATTTCATACAAATAGACTTTCTACTCAGTCTATTTTTAGAAAGTACAGCACAGGCTGATAAACAGGTTGAAGGGAAGATTTCAATTGCAGTACTTGGCACAAAAACTGCTTCTTCTCAAGCTACACTCTCTCTGTGCAGATGCATCAGTAACACATACAAAATGCCAGGGTTTGCAAGCTTCTCTCAGCACAAATCAATAGAAATGGCTGTATGCTGTGCTGCAAAGTGCTCTCTTTTGGAAGCCACACGTCCCTCATGCACTGCTGGGGAAGAAGGAATTCTGGGGCTGTTGAAGTACAAAATGAAATATTGTAAAGTGGTTCTACAACTAGGTTTGGTTTGTGCCAGAGGTTTTTAAGCTGCAGGAGGAAGCCATGCTTGAGATCTGCTTGTTGCTAGCGTCATTCGTTCTAATGCCCAGTTTGAGTGAACGCTGGCGATGGAGGGCGTTTCATAGCAGCACTAGGTCATGTATACATTTCACAACATTGTAACTGAGGCAGTGAATGCACACATCAGAACTGTCTTGGTGTTACAATGGTAAGTCATTGCTCACTCCCTCACTCAACAAAAGACATTTCCGTTTCTGTCTTCACATTAGGTTGCTACTTTATTCTACAGTTCTGCTAAAATATGCATAGCTGTCAAAAAATTACAATACATTTAATGAACAATGGCTTCAAACCCTTTTCAAAAAATTGTCATCGTACACACTTCTAAAAGTTGGCTGCTATAATGAGTATTGTGATAAACATTGTGTAAAGTATAGCAAAAACCTAGAAAAATGATAGTTAACTATAAAAAATATGCATGCCTACCATACATAAGATATTACTGAAAATCAGTGTACAAGACAGCATGAACCCTTTAATTTCCTATGCACTGTATTCACTGATCTAAACACAGCCCCTCATCTATTCAAACAGTATTCAACTTTGGGAATTCTGTAATATAAAAAGTGTGGGATGATTGAATTACTGGGAATCTGCGAAATACAGAAAATGTTACAGCATCCAAACAGGATTTCATTCCTGAAAGCTCCGGAGCCAACATTAACATAAATTGTTCTGTAATCTTGCAGAGGGGATTAAGCTCTCTTTGAATTGCTTTCAAAGGCTGCAGGATATGCTGTTTCAATGATGACACTCTGACATATTTATAAAGCTGTGTATTAGACCTCAGTAAATGTTAATAATACATGATTTGCCATGACTTCACAAATGAAGCTTTGTATTTATAATGATTATCGGCTCCAGGACATGCTGTTCTCATGCAACATCTGAACGTATTTATATACCACATAGCATCCTTGCACCCTGGTCTGTGTGTGTGTGTGTGTGTGTGTGTGTGTGTGAATGTATATATATAAAACAGCTGGCCGACTACAAGTCAAGTTTTTAAATTTTTTTTTTTTTTAGAGAAATGAATTCGCTTATCAAAAAAAAGTTACAGATTTGTTAAAAATATATATTTTTTTCATTTGAAAGCAGATGAAAGAAAGTCAGGTGCCATGAAGCCTCTGCTGTTTGTTTTCTAGGTATTTTCTACAGTGGATTGGAAAATGGCTTGAGGAGATGTTCAGGTTGCTTAAATAATCACTTGTATTGATTGCTGATGCAGATTCAATGTTTTGAAGACACTCTGCAGAGTAGATATTATTCATTTGTGGAAAAGCAGCCTCAGGATGGTTGCTGGCCTTGTTGACTAAACAAAGCCTAGTTCTCTAGCTGCATTAAGCACAGCCTTTCAAACGCCATGCTGTGATTAATCTGTGGAGCACAAAGTAACTAACCCTTAGGCCCCCAGTTGCTCATATGGGGCAGCTAGTATTTTCATCTAGTTAATTCTCTTATAATGGATGGCTTTAACTCTGTTTTATTTTATTGTTTGGCAGAAGAAAACAAAACATTTCTGTCTAAAAGTTCTTTGATTTGTTTCACTCCTCCACTAATTGTACTCAAGAGTTCCCGCTGGCAGATCTCTCTAATGTTAACACGGAGGATGCCTAGACAACATCATCAGATACCCTGAGATTAAGAATAAACGGAGATCTTCACTGTTCACATGTTTATATACTGTATATGTAAAAAAAAAAAAAAATAATAATAATCATAATAATAAAGAGCCCGGAGACATTTATGTGAAGTATTTGTGTAATAACGTCAATGTTGCCACTAGCCTTCTAGCTTGACCCTGTGTTGTGTCAGACATTAGCAATGCTTATCATGACTCACGCTAAGTTTGCATTTTCAATTTGTCAAAACACCAAGGAGCCAAATCACTTATTACCTTGTTTCTGTGGGTCTGATATCAATCCTCCGAGGCATAGAAGGCAGTTTTGTTTTTTTAAATTCCCTGCTCTGGTAACTTTTCCCCAGTGCAGGCAACCAATCAGCTTTGGATTTTAATTAACCCACTCTCAACAGACTTTCATATTTACTTGCGGCTTAACATAGAGAATTGTTTGTAGGTTCCAGTGACATGCGTTCCACTGTTCTTTCTTAAAGGAAACTGGCAGTGCGGTGGGATTGTGTTCTGATTGGTACAGGCAGATATATCATTGCTCACACAAGGCCCTGATAATAACAGTAAAGGAGAATCGATTAAGCTCTGGCGTGTCCGTGGGGACACGTTGCACAACATGGTCCTGTTTACCAGGCGGATTGTGGATGCTTCTTTCAACCATTGTTTTTTTTTTCTGTCTCCATAAGAAGCAGTGGCAGAAGCGCACAGCAATGTGAGATTCACAAGGCAAACAAAGCTTGATTAGTGGGGCAATCCCAGTGGCTCTGGTAGCAATCCCCTAGTTGATGAATGAACCAGTTGATTTCCATGTGCAGGTCTTGTACGATTGATTGCCATTGCAGCTGTTAAGAGTACAGAGACTTGGCTGCACTGCTGGGCATGCTGGTTTTAATAACACTGGTGCACAAAAGGCCCTGATGTAAACAACCAGGTCAGATGAAGAGGATCACATGAGGGACCAACTTTTTTGCAATTAACCTAACATTGTCTTTTTAAATAATTTGCAAGAGTACAGATCAGCCTGTGGCTACTTAATCAATACAGTAATTTACTTGTGAATTAAGAGGAGTAATAGGCATAGGCATTCCTAACATCTCATCCTCTAATATTATAATAGCGCTCCAGATCTCAGCCCAATTCACTTAATAGCCATGTAGCAATTTTTGCAAGATTAACATATTAGCATTTTCTTCAGACCATAGCTAATGGTGGAAAAGCAGACAAGTCAATTGTGGAATCTCTCAGTGTTTCCTAATTATTTCCAATGGAGGAATTGGCGCTATATGATAAAGTCCACAATATGGTTGTCATGCAGCTAGTCACAAAGGGAGAGTTCAGTGTATACACAGGTTCATTTGGGAAGGCTGCCTAGTGTTAGCACACTTGCTTATTCTCTCTTAGCCAGCCTCTTTAGAGTCAAGCCTATGCACCTTTCTTTGCATCACCTTCTGCTTCACTGATACAAAAGTCTTGATAAACACATTTTATTTCCTTTTCCCATTCCATGTTCTTGGTCAACCCAACAATAAAGTGTGCCCCCCACCCTCCCTCCTTCTCACCTCTCCAGCTCCTCCCTCTCCAGATCCTTCCTCTGCAGCTCCTCTCTGCAGCTCTCCCTTTCCAGCACCCCCATTTCCTCCCCTCTCCAGCTCCCCTCCTCTCCAGCCCCTTCCTCTCCAGCTTCCTCCCTCCAGCTCCTCCCTCTCCAGCCCCTTCCTCTCCAGTTCCTCCCCCTCCAGGTCCTCCCTATCCAGCGAGAAGAATGAGAATGATCAAGCTATTTGGTGAGCACGATGGTAGCCCTACTTAATAAACGTACAGGAGGCTAATAAGGGCAACCTGTAGAGCTTGACCAAGAACAAGTTCAGTTTTCAGTGAAAAGCACTGCACTGCTCTTAATAATACTAAGAGTATTAAAATTGCTGGCTGCAAGATTATTCACCCCTGGTTAGAAAATCCTATACGGCAGACATGCAGTGGAGACACGTGCACGCCTGTGCAAGAGTGTGCGTGCGTGTGTGAGTGTTTGTGTGTGTGTGCGTGCCTGTGCAAGAGTGTGCGTGCGTGCGTGCGTGCGTGCGTGTGTGAGTGTTTGTGTGTGTGCATTTATGTGTGTGCAGAGTGTGATATTCCCATGTTAACCCTTTTGTGTGAGGTGTGTTGTTGGCCTCAGCATATTTAAAAACTTGACCACATGCAATAAACCAAGCAGATATTGATTTGAATGGATTCTCTACCAGCAGTAGTACATTTTGAAATTCAGACATTGCTGTAAACAGGCTGGGCAGCTATCCACCGACATGCTGGTGGGTAAAACATTGAAGCTGAAAAACGTTCAACTGTTGCCAGCAGAACAATGTAGCAAACAAAGTATTAATAGGCTTTGGCACGTCTCCAGCTGCTGAAGTTGTGCACCAGCTAGCCAGATCTCAGCTTGCATGTCTCAGAACCCTTGGTCTACATGCTCAGCACAGCTTCACTGCACAGATCAGCTCTTAAAACAGTCCATATCTACAGTGCGCTTATTTCAAAAGCTTTCCTTTGAACTGGGAGGAAAAAAATAATAATTGCAACAACATAATCAATGGGAGGGGTGTGACTTGGTCTTTACCTTGTTTAATCATAACTAAACCAAAAAAGTGGTGTTCAGCAGTACTGTGGTTTAATCCCAGGTCACTGTGCTGCGCTCATTAGATCAGATTTCTTTATACGGATGAAGACACAGCCCTGCTTGTACTCCAGTAGTGCGGAGGTCTATTCAAAGATTCCTGCTTTAATGTCTCCTGGTGGTCATCTCAAGAGATAGCCTAAGCTGGGGAGCACCATTTGAAGAGAACCAGCTGCATTGCAGAAATGTCAATACGCTGGATACTAAGCTGATTATGCCATGCAGGGATCTACAATGTGAAATGCCGGCTGTGACAGTGCTTACTAAGGACTTACAGCACTGAACGATAATTCATTTCTTAGAAAAGTATGACATCCTTTTTTTCGTATCACAGTTTCGTGCGGTTACTGCTGTGTCCAGTGTTTAAGAGACTGCTATTGACGCAGGGCTCTGTTTAGAGGTATGAGAGTGTGGGGTTATGGTAAATTGCTGGCATTACACCTGTTTAGTTTGTATTGGTTTAAGACGGAGCAGCTACTAGTCTTAATTGACACTATACATGTACTCTGCTGTATTTGTTTCAAATCCATTGTGCTGCTGGAGTTGGTCATGCTCTGGTGTGCTTTTGCCGGGTTACTTACAGCTTACAGTTATACTGTACACTAGTATTGTAATTTCCCAATAATGCATCTGTTATTTTATTAAACAGTTCACAGCCTGTATTCAGTCTTCATGCATGCCCCAGCTCAGCCCTTGTCTCTTCAGATATTTCTAAAGGGAACATGGTACTCTGGTTGTTTTGTATGGAGTGCAGCATTGCGATTCTCCTGCTGTGTTTTTAAACAATGTCTCATGCTTGTTTATAATGTCAAAATAAATTGGTACGTTCTCTTGAGAGAATTAGCCTCAGAAACAAATGCATGTAAAACAAAAAATGTCAGCAATGAAACAACCAGGTCTTGAGACACGTGCATCTGTCATTTTAAGATGAAGTTGAGAACTCAAAGCCTTGCTGACAGAGTCGTGTGGTGCTTACTTACTGTGTCACATGAAGTGTAAAGTTAATAATCATTTAAAAAAAAAAAATTAAACTGTTACAGCCAGACTTTTATCAAAGCACCAATGTGCACCCATGCAAATAAAATGACATTGTTTTAAAATCAAGATGAATAATGCAGTGTTAGTGCATACATTAGCACTTTGATAGCATGTTCACCAGCCTGCATCATGCTTCACTCCTAATTAATAAAGTAGATGATTAGGGTCTGAGTTTAGGTCCGTCGTGGTAGTATATATTATTGAACTTACCAATGAAGTGGTCATTGCAATATATTTGATGACAATTGACATATCTGAAGATAATGTGTAATGATTGCTCTCTCTCCCTCTTTATGTTTTTTCCAGGACTCTGAAATTCTGAACACGGCCATATTAACAGGGAAGCCAGTAACTGTCCCTGTAAAGATCGTCACGGTGGAAGAGGATGGCACAGTGACGGAGGTGGAGCAGGTCACAGGGTGTCAGTCAGCAGATGAAGATGTAGTGAAGGTAGGTACAGCCTCGCTGCCTGTAGGGGGCAGGAGTGAGATGTACAGTGGTTCAGGTAGGTACAGCCTTGCTGCCTGTAGGGGGAAGGAGTGAGATGTTGAAGAGGTAGGTAGAGCCGCACAGCTCGTGGGAGAATTACTAGAAACACTAGAAGAATACTAAAGTTCAGTGGTAAATGTTTCGACTAGAAGTCTTTCTCAGGGTGTTGAAATTAGTTTGGACTCTCTCCACCCCCCAATTGATAGTGTGATCAATCTCCTAATGCTCACACTATCAACTGGGAATGCACGTGTGTTGATTTTACATGTAGTTGACAAGAGCCTTGCAGAGATGTTGCAGCAGGACAAACACCCAGACAAGTCTAGGTTAAGGTCCCAAACCGTGTTGAGATGAGATGGGAAAATAATGTTCATACCACAAAGGGGTTGGAGCTTTACTGAAAAGGTGATTAACTCATAATCAATGATGTGCCACTTCCACCCAAGTAAACATTCTTCTTCATTCCGTGGATTATTACACTTCTTATTTTGTCCACTTTATTTCACAGCTAAAAATGTAATTGAACTGGGCCTAGAGTGTTTCCGAGGCAGTGCACAGGCTAAAGACTTTCTATACATTTCAGTAAAATCAGGTGCAGATGGTCATGTAGCAATGGCTTCAGGAGGCCTAGCAGTGGGGGGCAGTCATATTTTTGAATATTCTGCGTTATTACTACATTTGCCCTCTTTACCAGCGCATGCTGAAAGTGATATCTTAATACCTTAACAAAGCATATTTACAAGAACACACTGGGTCTGTAACATTCTAGAACCGTACCCAGCAACACTGAGAGTGCTTATCAATTTATCAAATTCTAGAACCGTACCCAGCAACACTGAGAGTGCTTATCAATTTATCAAATTCTAGAACCGTACCCAGCAACACTGACATTGCTTATCAATTTATCAAATTCTAGAACCGTACCCAGCAACACTGAGAGTGCTTATCTATTTATCAAATTCTAGAACCGTACCCAGCAACACTGACATTGCTTATCAATTTATCAAATTCTAGAACCGTATCCAGCAACACTGAGAGTGCTTATCAATTTATCAAATTCTAGAACCGTACCCAGCAACACTGACATTGCTTACCTTATCTGTTTTTGTTTTTGTAAACTGGAAATGAGTTAGCCCACACTACCCAATTGCGAACTGAAATTGCAATCCAAGATTTCCATAATTTCATTTCTGTCTTTTCTCTTAATAAATTGAAGACAATAACTTGTAGAAACCAAACATTATTTTGATCTCAGTGACTCTCTTAAGTGAATTTTCCATTACAAAAAGCAGTTATCTGTGAATGAATATCTGCAATGCTGTCCTTTGTGATGAAGAATTAAAGGCATAAGCTGCCATTCATGTACTGTTAGAAAATGCTTATTGCCCAGCAGGGTGTATTGTTTCATTTCCAATAGGGGTCATAGCTGGTTTGGGTCTGAAGCACAAAACACCAAAATTAATTAAATTAGTAATGATTGAAATTCCATTAGCAACAATATAATTACATACCATAGTATCTACGTCTTAATTAACATACTGTTAAACCCAATGTTACAGTAATTTACCATAAGCATACACACTGGTAAATTGATGTGACTTAGGAGTTCAATATATTCAATAATAATAGCATGTTAATTACATGTTAATTAACTAAGAAAGTGCTCCTTTAAATAATACATTTTAAGTCAATTTTGCCATTCAGGTTAAAGTCTTATGAGTATGGTGGCAGTTCTTTACGTGTCCCTTGATCTGCAGTTCTGTGAGACCAGTTTCTCTGCCACATCTTTCTCTGCAGTACCGATCCTATTCATTAGATTGGGCATTTGAGGCTTGATAAGTGGATAAACTTTTTAAAAGTCCTGCATGCAGAAAAAGATGTGTTTAACCTGAATATCTTGAGCTGTTCACACTGTGTATCACTGTTCTGTGTGGTGGTGAAGAAGAAGAATATAAACATGTGTCTTAATTACAATGGATTCATTGGTTTAATTACAGTGATTATAACTAGTAGCAACATCTCTTCCAAACCAAGCAGCTTCAGCACTGAACAGTGGCCTCCAGCTGTATACATTATGAAAGCCCTCCTCACCACAGTAATGACCTGTTTGACTGGCCACATTGCTCTTCTAAAATGCTTTACCTGCTGCTTCTTGAGGACTTGGCATGCATTCAATCAATCACTCAGTCAATCAATCAATCAATCTAACAATCAGCCATTTAAAAAACACAGATTTGCACAAAGGGAATTTTCTCCACTTCAAGGGATGACACTGATCTCTGTGTGTCTCACGGTTCAAAGGGGACCTGCTTGGAAAATCAATAAGTGCTGCATCCAGCTAGCAGAAGCTTCATTTTACAAGAGCTGTTTAACAAAAATGTATGGATTTTTAGCTTGCATGTCACAGCTGCTTGGTACCCTCCCGTTGTGTTTTGTTTTTGACAGCTTCTAAAACTTCTAAACCTTTTTTTGTATTTTCTGATGTGTTAAAAAGCAGTGGGGGTAAACCATCGCGATTGCATTTTTTTTTAAGGCACAGAGGATTTTAAAAAGCAAATACGGGTTTTCTGACCAGTGTGGTGACTGAAACAGAAAATGATTAGTCAATCTAAACAGGAAGAAGATTGCATTCGTTAATATGACCCTGATATACCATGACCGCACCAAGCTGTTTTCAACGTTCATACGTAGAAATTGTTTTGTAGCTTTGTACCTTTACATATTGCCTGCCTGTGATAATGCAAGGCAGCCCCTATGTATTATACAATAACCCTCTACACCTACTAAAAAAACATTAAACATTCCAGAGGATGCAGGATATATTATCTTACTGGTCATAACTATAAAATGATTCGGTAAACTATTGCATAACCTTACATAATAAGGTTGTGTGCAGCAGCTGTGTAGGCTGTCAGTGTGGATTAGTCAAAGGTTTTAGTTCACAAACATATTTTTAGCTCAAAGAGCATCCTGCAAAGAAAAAAAAAAAATCATTCTGCAACGTGAACCATAAAAGCAATAATTTTACAAATACATGATGAATGCAGAAATGACAGCTGTAAGGTGTGGTGTTGTGGGTTACATTGCCCTTGTGGATTCAATCCTGTCCTTTCGGTGAGATGAGATGAGGTTAAAAGCTCTAAAAACATGGATGCATGCAAACCTGTCTCTCTTGCATTGTGGGTAAGATGCTCGCTTGCGGTGCGCCCAGCCTTCACCCTGTTACATTCTGGCTTTGGGACAGAAAAGCTAATTCTGAGATCACCTTATCGGATCACATTAGCAAACAATGAAAACAAAAAAAAATCATTCCAGAGATTAGTGATTAACAAATTGGGTTGCGTGGTCTGAACAATTCTTATGTGTTGAGAAAAGCTTTCTAATTTCTTTGTTTTAAAGAAAGAAAAAACCCTAAACCAAAAAAGTGTATAATCTACACAGCTGCAACTGATAAACTAAAAGGCTACAATCAGCAAATCAGTCAGTTGTCACAGAAGTGTCCGCTTCATAAATAAGTGCTCTAAGTTCTTTAAAAGGAGCCGTAATTGCAGATTGTGTGAATTGAATTTGCATTGTAAACCCTGCAATGAAAGCGGAGTGTAATGAACTGCCCTGTGTCAGCTGGGGCTCCTCTTGGGATCCGGGTTTATGAAGCAGATGATGCTCTGATGATGTTTCTCATAAAAAGAAAAGGCGACTCAAAGCCTTTCAGTTCTGTGGCATAATAACAGGCCTCCTCAGACACAACACTTCCAGTGTGACGGTATTATTTGGTGGCCGAGGCGTTTAATGAACTATCGTTGCTGTGTTCTTCAGAGGAATGGACTCCCCTCACTGGAGTGGAGAAGCTGCTGATCTGATGCTACTGCACTTGTACTGGGCTCACAGTATCTCTCAAATGCCTGGGCTCTGAGGTTAGCTAAGGGGTGTTGTTTGGGTCTTTTTGAGGCAAGAACGTGCATGAAAAACTAAACAACAAACATGCTTTGTTTATCCCCCCCCTAACCCTTTCAATTCTTAAGTTGTTTTTCCTTTGTTGAGAATGGGCCAATAGAAACATACCCAATTGTATTCAGAGTCTCTTCTTAGATTATAGAGGCACATGTACGTGATCTATCTGGCTGCGAGCTTGCTAGGAGAATCCTTGCATGTATGTGATCTATCTGGCTGTGAGCTTGCTAGGAGAATCCTTGCATGTATGTGATCTATCTGGCTGTGAGCTTGCTAGGAGAATCCTTGCATGTATGTGATCTATCTGGCTGTGAGCTTGCTAGGAGAATCCTTGCTCTTTGGTCATTGCCTGTACATCTTGATTCCAGTGTTAAAATAATGTAAAGTCTTCCAATCATAAAGATAGCAGGCATTGTACGATGGTGTGAGAAATGTGGAACAATGGAATGCTGTTCAAAGCTACTATTCCATTGAAGTTCTGTGGTTTAGTTCTGATTTAAGAATGGTGTATTAAATAGGCCACGCAATCAATCACCCTGGTTTCTCGCAAATGAACTGAAACGGCTAAGGGATCTGTCGGAAACCACATCGTGGGTCTGTGATAAAGACAAATGATATTTCACCATACAAGGAATATTGCAATCTCAACAGCTAGGTCTGCATAATTAATTCCTGACCAGACAGCTACCATATTCTGTCTGTATAGAGCATCTTATCTTACTACTGCACTAGTTAGGTTTTCAAGTATTTGAACAGTGTCAAAACTAGTTAGGGCTGAACCTCTGTACCTTATTTCAAAAGGTCACAGAAGCATGATAGTGGAAACCTTTTGTCCTTGGCTCGTAAAATACTGAGAATACAAATGGTCTGAGACCTGCCCGGGGTATTCATGCGGCTGTCCCAATGTTCTAACCTTAGCAGCACAGTCATAAGTGTTAGAGCCGCTAATTGATAATTAATTACTTTGCAATTACCTTCTAATTCATAACGTATGCTATATTACAGGAAAGACAGAAAGAGTGCAGGACTGTGCATGTGTAGTTGGTGCTGTAGATCTGTATATAAGTATACTATAGTGTGTGTGTGTGTGTGTGTGTGTGTGTGTGTGTGTGTGTGTGTGTGTGTGTGTGTGTGTGTGTATGTATATATATATATATATATATATATATATATATATATATATATATATATATATAATGTGTATATATGTGTCAATTCTACTTCTGAACAGATCTTTTGTATTCAGGTTACCTGCAGACCGGGCATTACTTTGTGCCCATTTGCTGACACAACAATCTGAAAGACATTTCGTTCCCAGTCTCAAGCCTACAGAGAGCCATTAGTGGGCTCCCTGATGTTATTACCATGTCATTACCTTTACTGACAAGGTGCTCAAGGATATGGCGGTTAACATTTAAAGGTATTGTGTATTTTACATGTCTTGAGGAACCCGTTGGTATAGGTGTGAGATACCTCACCTATCTAATATGTTTTTCTTCTTTTCAAGATTCACTTTGAATTGTGGATCAATTTCTTTATCAGTCATCTCAGCCTGGGGGCATTTTGACCCTCAGAAGTTAAAAGCACCCCTGCTGGTACACCAGAGTGTAACCGTTAACCTGTCCCCCCTGCAACAATGTACCCCACTAGATGTAAGAAAGACGTCAGTAAGAAACACCACATAGAACCAAGGTGCTGTTTCCTGCATCCCCTGGGTAAGTGTTGCTGGGGGAGGGGAGGTTTGTGGTTACAATCTGGTGTAGCAAAGCTTTAAAAAGTTACCAGGATGCGATAACTGAAAATGATACACAAAGGGAATCTAAACAAGAAGACAATTTGTACCAAAACCATTTTTAAGGAACAAAAAAGAAGTGTGCGTGTTTGTCAAATGAATATTAACGTACGTTAAACTGGGATAGAGAAACAGTTCCTTTGCATAGTGGATTTGTGTCTATCTGTTCTCTTTACGATTCAAATGAACGCCTACCCTACTTTAGTCACTGAGTGTTATACTGCAGTACTGGGAACCCGGCTGTGGTTGATCTTTAGTCTGTATACCTGGCATTAAAAACAACAGGAGCTTCTTCACCCCCTCCCTTTGGTTAGCAGCCTGAGTGCATGCCCTAGGTAGTACTGTACTAATACTTCACATCTGCCAGGCATTGAAATATCTCCTCTTTAAATGAATGAACTGCCTTGGGATTTATTCATTGGCCTCTTAGTTAGCATAATATTCTGATCCTGAACTGTGTTATTGAGTGTTCCTTTCTGCCGTGGAGAGAAGCATGGGAATCTGCATCTCAGTACTGGGTGATTTAATGGTATCAATGCTGCAGCTGGAGGTATTGTCATAAAGATGAGCATTAGGGAGCATTTCTATTCTAGTTCATAAATGTAAGGTGACAGGCTATGCGATTAACTCCCTGGATTTATAAAGAAATGTTATTTCCATAACAAAATACAAATAATAGAGGAAATTGAGAAAGCAGGGGGAAGTTTGTAATAGAATTGGGCATTGACATACATATAAATCAGAAGAGGAAACTGGTGTTATGAAAGCTACCAGCTAACGGTCTTAAACAGATCAACAGCTGCTAGTCTTCGAGACCCCAGAGAGGAGCTCTATGTCTGTGCTTCGAAGTTCACAGGACTGAGGTGAAGTACAAACAGTAAAACAAGAAGACGCTGTTAAACACACAATACACTGCATGTAACTGCTGCAGTTTGAGAGTCCCGCCTCCCCCAGTCCCCGTCCCCCGTCCCCACCCCCAGACTGTTGACACATCTGTCACGGTAGAACCTGTTTTATCTTTTGCCTTTTCTCCACCCTGTTGCTAAGGCAGAGAGAGTGACGATTGTTCCAGGTAATTTGACGCCCCGGTCTAGGAAATGATTGGTCTTTCTCAGCCATTGAAGACATTTTGCATTGTCAGCTGAACAATTTGTGATTTATCATGGAGAAAGAAAAAAGTGTGGGCCTGCTTCAGCCTGCATTGTACAGAGGAGAGGGAATCGGTTAGGCCTTGAAGATGCTGATTCGTTGAGTGAGTAAATGTGTGCTTTTGTCTTTGCTGGAGTGGTGCATGAGGGCTATAAGAGTCTGGCTTTTGCCATCATGCAAAATTCATATTTATTCATACGAGGTACAGAAGATGACTTAACTGGGTTATCATTTACATTACCAGAACCTGTGTGAGGAGTCTTGATGTAATCCCACCTTCCTCCTATTGGTGTCAGCATTGTAGTAAGCTGGTGCTTTTGATAGCTTCCCCAACACAGTTCAAACTTGCTAGCGGAGTAAGATCTGTCCAGATAGACATTCTGTACAGCTGCTGTATTGCGCTACACAATGTTAACAAAAGGAAGCTCTTATTGTTTGATAAAGAAAAAGCCTATATCGTTGAGGAAGCCAATTCCATTATTTCTGCAGAGCTATGGGAACTTTCCCCTGCTTTTTATTGCAGAATAATTTTTCGTTTTTCCTAGACAATATTGTCAGTGTTGCTTGCCAGAAGGTTGCTTTTAAAGTGTGAAAGTGCGAGGAGGAGGCTTGGTCGAGCGCAGCTTACTTTGCTGTTTAACCATGAGCTAAAACAGTAACAGTGGTGACAGGTTAACATTAAAAGGACTACAATATATAATATATATATATATATATATATATATATATATATATATATATAGTATCATTCAGAGCAAACTGATTTGGAGAGCAAATGTTTTTGTTTAGAATTTCTCATTGCTCAAAAGAAAGATGACAATGTGTTTGTTATTTATGAAAAGACGCAAGCTCTGTTTCTCTAAAGCTTACCTGTTGTCCAACTAAAAGAGCCTGGTTTTGAAATTCACATATTAGTGAAGGGAAGTCGACAGTGTGTTCCTATACACAGGAGGAGCTTATGGTTTGTTCTGTATCCCAAAGAAACACACACACATGCATACGCAGTGGCCAGTGGTAGTGTGGCATTCCTTTCGATACTTTAGATGCATTACACACAGCCCTAAACTGTTTTCTTGTGCCTTCTCACACTCTTGCCCACCCCGAAGTGCTAATGACAAAAAAGCGGGTTCAGAGATTCAGGTTGGCATGCCACTGGGTAATGGGGCTATCTTTGAGTGTATAGAAAATAAACAGCAGTAGGGTTGGCTTTCAATGGGTTTGGAATACCTCGGAGATTTTATTAAAAGCAGCTTGTAAAGTGCATTGTACAATGCGACTGAGCACAAAAGAAAGACAAGCAAAGGATTACGCAGAGCTGTACAAGTTTATTTAAGCAGGGCAGGGGCAGCCTTTATCATCACAATGCCGGTCTGACTCCGAGACACCAGGGGCCTGTAGGTTTGCTCGTTGGCACATGCGGCGTCAGACGTATTAAATAGGAAGGCTGCCACACAACACAAGTGAATCAGTTCATTCCAGTCAAGTTTCTATGGAACCGACATTGACTTTAAAAGGCTCTGAGTATCACATGAACTTAAACTAACTAAAGTAGCCTACTACTATAAACATGTTCCTATTGATTGCGGAGACCCATAATAAATGTTCAGAATGCTGGTAACCAGGGTTACACTTCACCTGCAGCTTTGTGTCGGCACTTAGTAATTCAGTTTGCATTAGGACTGAGGTACTGATAAACACCACACCTAAAGTAAAGAGTTGTCTTCAGAGCAACACCAATACTTACAACCCTTCGTTCTTTCTTCAGTGATCTAAATGAGTGTCACGACTTAATTAAATGCATTCAAGTTGCACAGCCTTTCCAGTGCAAATTTGCAAAGTCTCATCCCCTCAAGAAGTTCCATGGCTGGTTTGACAGAGCTCAATGTCTTGTCTCGCCTGCCCAAATCATTTAGGAATCATAAACGTCTTGAAGAATCCTGCATCACATTAATCAAGCACATTAGGAGCCCAGCTAGCGAGCAGTTACCTTACTAAATCACATCAGCTGATACCCCTGGGTGGGCACGCTTGACATCAATGCCACTGCGGACAGCTAGAATGAATAGATGATCCGAGAGAGAATGATAAAGCATTATGACAGGTCTGGCTGTGTATTAAATACTGATAAGCAATGTTGTGCGTGTGACATGTTGTGCACACTTTGTGAAAGTGGAGCTGCTGTGAACCACTATAGCACTGTACTGTCATTTAGCTTGTGTGGTGTTGGAATGATCCTGTCGACAGGACTGAATTCATAAGAGCAGGAGCCCACCCAGTGGTTGTAATGATCGTTTCCAGGCCTCCGTGTGCAAGTATAAGTTTACATGTGGGAGGGCTGAGTCCTTGCATGTTAAAATCTATGCATTGCGTGTGCTTTTTTTTTGTTGTTGAAATTAGTTTGATATATTTTTTGTGTAATCTTGGCAGGGATGGGGTTAAAATCCCATTCCTGCCAAATCCATGTGCAGAATGTGGCTGGGTCTTAATCCATGTGCAGAATGTGGCTGGGTCTTAATTGAGGAGCAATGCTGCCCAGCCACACGGTTTAAAGGAGGTTTAAAGGAGGAGCCAGATGCATTGCTGTTTGAGTTAGTTTAGGGAAAGGACTGGAAGCAGCATGTTGTGCTCCCTGCCACTGCACCATGATAGCTCTGCTTGGGTGTGGGGTTCTTGATTTGGATATTGGATATGTTTGTTTGTTTAAATCTTTTGTTAAAGTGAGACAGCCGATCTGAGCTGCAGTCTTCCACCTCTACGTTTGCTATTCCTACCGCTGGCCAGCCTTGACCATAGCGCTACCCTACCACAATACAGGACCAAACATAAAGAAACCCCATACACTGTATTTACAGAAATAGCGTAAAATCTGTTTAGTGAAGTGTATGCCACTGTGCTGTAAGGAACGCTGCTTGCAAATCTTGCTGTGGCGAGTCTTCCTACAGCTAGCTGAGGACATTTAGGAAAATAATCACAGTCATCGTAGGAGGTTGATGTTTTCATTTTTCACCATTATTGTTTTGTTTTGTTGTTCAGATTGCTTGTTGGGAAGTCTGTGCAAAAACTGAATTGTGAATGAGGAGCAATATATATTGAGATTTAAATGAAATCGTGAATTAGTTCATTTAAGCAGTTGAAAATTCCACAGAGACCAAGTTCTCACCACAAAAGTGAATTGACTTGTGATTAATTTGACACACAGCAAAGCGCTCCGTTAGTCAAGAAACAAATGAGCCTGAGTCTCTGGTTTGTCACTTCCATTCGTTTTCTGTACTTTGTTTGGCTGACACTGGGATTCTTGATATCTACTGGGTTAATTTTTCTGTTGTTCAAAAGCTGCGTGCTGACAGCAGCTGTGGACTGAATATAGACGATTTGGTTTCCGTCTCTGTCTGTGTCTAGACAGGGTTTTGCAGCCTGGATCTTTAGACATCGAAGGCTCTTATTATAGAAAAAAACCTTTGCCAGCCCGTTGTGATGGAATATGCACAAGCCAAAGGTTTTAACTTACACCAGCAATGTTAAATAACAGCTTTCTGTCTCCCTCACTCATAGGTGTCGGAGACATGCGACTTTGTCCTGGTGAACGGCAAAGAAATGAAAGGGAAGCTGAACGTTCAGGTGAGCTTCACCTACCTGTACCTGAGCGCTCAGCTGCAAATGACCGTGTGGGTTCCCAGGCTGCCTCTGCAGATCGAGGTCTCGGACACAGAGCTCAGTCAGATCAAAGGCTGGAGAGTGCCCATCGTCTCCAGCAAAAGGTGAGCTTCGTTGCATACTTTTCTGACAGACTCAGCAGGGTCCTCAAGCCAGGGGTCTCCAGAACTGCAGCTTCAATAAATCCTGTGTGTGGTTTTGATTGAAGGGAGCTGTCCTGGGAAAAATGGTAATATCTTCTGCACCTGTCAGTAAATACAAGCTTAAAATGCACTTCACTTAAAACGTGGAAGCGACTGTTAAATGCAGTGTTGTGTGCAGGCCAACCCGTGACAGTGATGACGAGGAGGATGATGAGAAGAGGGGCAAGGGCTGCACCCTTCAGTACCAGCATGCCGTGGTGCGGGTCCTGACGCACTTCGTGGCTGAGCCCTCGGACCCGGCTGGAGAGCTTCGCTACATGCTGGGCTCCGACTGGCAGGCAGACATCACGGAGCTGGTGCTGGACTTCTTCAAGGTGGAGGAGCCACGCATCGCAAAGCTGCAGGACGGCAGGCTGCTGATTGGAAGGGAGCTTGGCATCACCACCATTCAGGTATCGCCCGCGATTATAAAACGTTCAGCGGTGCAGAGTTGAGAAATACTGAGAGAGACTTGAATAAATTCAATGCCATGTGCTCCACGAGAAGTCTTTGTGTTCAATCACTTCAAGCACAGAAGACGTTGAAAAAGACTTGTAATGGGGAATGTCAGAGGTCCTAATCAATTGATCTATTTCATACAGGGCGAGATGCCCTCGATTGAAAAATAAAATCTAATATTTATAACCCACCCTACATCAGCTGTTCTATTTCCCATTCCCAATCTGTTGGAGCTCTGAGAGCTCAGCTCAGATTTTTGGACGAAACATTAAAAAAAGAAAACGGTGCTGTGGCTCTCTTTCTCAGGTCCTGTCCCCTCTCTCCGATTCCATTTTGGCTGAGAAGACCGTGACCGTCCTGGATGACCGGGTCACGATCACGGACTTGGGAGTCCAGCTGGTCGCTGGGCTCTCTCTGTCCCTGCAGCCAAGCGGAGGGAGCAACCGAGCCATCATTGCAACCACCACTGCACTGGAGCTGCTGCAGACACCCCGACAGGTACTGGAGAGCGTGATCCACAGGAACGCCTGCAGCCGGAGAGATACAGGGGAAGAACTAGCTTAGAGCTTGAGGTTACTGGCAGCCTATCGAAACAATCTTTTTATTTTATTACATATTAATAGCTATGGATTAAAAAAAAACACATTCTTACAGTAGCTGTCATTATTGTATGATGCTGTTCTACATGTTACAGACAGATCTACTTGCTTATTGATATCAGTGGCTGTTGTAATGGCAGGAAACAGTGGTGACGCAGTAAGTAGGGTTATTCATACAGACTGCAGGCTATGATACAGCAGAGACTTGAAATGCCCCTTCCAAAGTGTACTGTTTTGTACACACGTCCACACTCTCTCATACAGTACACATGGGTCCCATGCAGCCGTTTGAAAATACAGGTGCAGAAGAACCTGACAAAGCTTTTAAAAGCATTGTTCTTTTTTTCAAGTTTCTATGGGAGAGAGATGCATGTATAAAGGCAAAGCTTCTGTTGCTGTGTTCTGATCTGATAGACCTGTCTGTGTGCTGGGTTACAAGTGTGCAGGCAGGGAAACGAGTGAAAAGATCACCGAACTCAGGGCTCCTTAAACCTGAATTGTCAGGAAAGTGAGACATGGAGAAAAACTCCAGTGACATCAACACTGTCTTTGTTAAGATGAGTCCCGACAGGAGCAAATCCCAGCCTGGTTTAGTAACATGCCCTCTATTGTGAATCCGAGTCATCAGAACCATCAGAGGGCTGTTATGGTATTGGCCTTGACGATTCTGAAGTATCTCTTCAACTTCTAGGTGAAGGGCAACAGTGTATCTGAGGAATTGTACAGTGGATACATATTGCAGCATATGTATCTTATTCAGTCTTTAATCAATCTGCGAGTGGGGCAGGAAGATACTAGCACAGCGAGTGGGAAAGAGAACACGCATACAACTGCATTAAAGAGAAAACGAATCAAGGGCAACCCCAGTCAAGCAGCAGGAGAATACAGCAATTAATAATCATTAACCAGGAGCAGAAGGTGAGATCAGCAGAGACAGGTCAGGCTTATTAAGTCAGTCAGTACCCCCTTTTTTTCCTTATTATAAGTTTGGGAGGCGAGCCTGATCGCCTGTTTTTGAATACAGTTATAACAGAGTAAAGAAGATTGTTCCCGTTCTGGATATTTATTGGATCTAAACATTGAATCTGTTTTGTTTTCCACAGGATGCCATCATTAGTGCCTGGATCCAGTTCAGCGATGGCTCGGTTACACCGCTGAATATTTATGACCCCAAAGACTTTACTGTCACCGCAACATCCTTGGACGAGGCGGTCGTTTCCACCTATCAAGACTCTCCCATGAAATGGCCCGTTATAATTGCCGAGGGGGAAGGCCAGGGTGCTTTGGTCAAGGTGGAGATGGTGATCTGTGAAGCCTGTCAGAAGTCGAAGAGAAAGAGCATCCTGGCGGTGGGGAATGGAAGCATCAAGGTCAAGTTCGGCCAAAAAGATGCCGATCAGCTGGGAGGCCAGGGCGAGGGCACCCTGGAAAACAGTGCCAGCGATCGCAGGCAGAAAGCAGAAGACAAAGCAGGGCAGGAAGGCTGGAAGTACAACAGCGCCTCTTCCGATCGGGAGGAAGGAGCCATGAGGAAAGTCAGCACCACCACCAAGACCACGATCACCAGCAGAGCGGACGGGGGCAAACTCTCCGGCGGTAGAGGGCAAGTCCAGAACATCCCAATAGACTTCACCAATTTCCCGGCTCAGGTTGACCTGCCGGGAAGAGGAGGGGAAAACGACTTGTCACAGACCCCACGGGGCCTGAGCGACCTAGAGATCGGAATGTACGCTTTGCTCGGCGTCTTCTGCCTGGCTATCCTGGTCTTCCTCATCAACTGTGTGACCTTCGCTTTGAAGTACAGCCACAAGCAGGTGCCGGAGGTGGAGCAAGGCAACATGAACCATGCCCATGACTGGGTGTGGCTGGGGAACGAGGCCGAGCTCCTGCAGCACCACCACTTGGACAATACTGCCCAGCAGGACGAGTGCACCACCATCATCGACAAGGAAGAGGGGCAAGAGGAGAGCAAGTACCTTCTCAACGGAGGCTGCCAGAAGAGTATCCAGGGCCAGGTTCACAGGCCTGCCGATCCGGGATGCAATGGGAAAGACCTTCGAAAGGACCCCGTGAACTCCTCCACCTCCAAGCGGAAGCAGGTGAAGTTCACCTCTTTCGCCACTGTTCTTCCAGACGAAGGCAGTGGCCCGTACAGCAGCTCCGTGTTAATAGGCAACGAGGATAACATCAAGTGGGTGTGTCAGGACATGGACCTGGGACAGTCGACAGAAATCAGAACCTATATGGAGAGGCTACAAGACAATCTGTAAAACTAAAAAAAAAAAAAAAAAACAGGAGGAGACTGCTTGTGTTTTAAATTCACCTTTATGCCTTCATTTCTGAACCGGGAGGAGGGGGGTGGGGGGTGTGGAGGAGCGATGCATTGAGTCAGCAATAGAAGTTCTGCATGAACAATGCACAGACTGACAGACTCTGAGTAAAAGGAGTGGCAGTTATAAGTTTTTATGGAAATACATTGAAGGGACTGGTGAACATTTATTGTAGTGCCGAGGGGACAGCTGAAGATACAGAGCAGCAGATGAAGAAGCTTACAGAGACACTGAATGGAAAGGCATACACTGTACTGTACAAGCAGGCATAGTCACCATGGACTGGCAAAGACCGGGAGGAAGGCCAAATTAAGTCAAAAACACTCTTAAGGCTTGGATTGGAACTTTGGACTGCTTAAGGTTTTTGCCACTTAAAAGCACCCATAATAAAATGGCAACTCCTTACCACAGACAAGAGAAACATTGTTACAGTTAATTCCAAGGAGCTCATCTTCAGATCCCATTGTTATTGTTTTAAAGGCCAAAATAAATTTTATATCATATATATATATATATATATATATATATATATATATATATATATATATATATATATATATATATATATATTATCGTTAAGTTATTATAGCTTTTATATGTCCTTTTTTTGTCCATATCATTTTCATTATATGCACCAAAAAAAACAAAAATGGTTCTCAAGTTCTCTTTGAAGAACCATGCACTTTCCTTTAGAAAAGGTTCAGGTTTCATGTTAGTGTGAAAGCTGAGTGAGATTGATGAAAGCAAAGTGTTGCTCTGCTGCCTCTAATGGGTCCAGAGACTTGCATTACCTGGCTGAGGTTTTTGTTCTCCTATTAGAATGGGAGATGCTGGATTGAAACTTCGCTCAAGGGACAGGCATTGAAGGTAATAGCGAAGATTTCCTTTTAGCTGGTGCTCTTGAAAAGGCAATCCTACACACTTAGCAGATAGATGGGCCACCCATGTACTTTATAGGTCAGATAAAAGTTTTCACAAAGGTTTTATAATCAATTACATGATCAGTTTTTCACTGTTTATTATGCAGTCAAACACTTCATGTGTAATTCTTTCAAAGTGAAAAGGTTTGATGTTGCTGAAGTATAGAATCGCCTTCCCTGTTGATCCCACCTATTTGTATACATTGCTGTGGCTTTCAGCTTCACTGGAACTGTAAACCAGATGAATCAACACAGGGAACACTTCCTCTCAGAGAAGCAGAGGAACACTTCCTGTGAGAGGGGACAGCACAGGGAGAAGAGAAACACTTCCTCTGAGAGGGGCAGCACAGGAAGCAGAGGAACACTTCCTCTGAGAGGGGCAGCACAGGGAGCAGAGGAACACTTCCTCTGAGAGGGGACAGCACAGAGAGCAGAGAAACACTTCCTCTGAGAGGGGCAGCACAGGGAGCAGAGGAACACTTCCTCTGAGAGGGGACAGCACAGGAAGCAGAGAAACACTTCCTCTGAGAGGGGACAGCACAGGGAGAAGAGGAACACTTCCTCTGAGAGAGGACAGCACAGAGAGCAGGGGAACACTTCCTGTGAGAGGGGCAGCACAGGGAGAAGAGGAACACTTCCTCTGAGAGAGGACAGCACAGAGAGCAGGGGAACACTTCCTGTGAGAGGGGCAGCACAGGGAGAAGAGGAACACTTCCTCTGAGAGGGGCAGCACAGGGAGCAGAGGAACACTTCCTCTGAGAGGGGCAGCACATGGAGCAGAGAAACACTTCCTCTGAGAGAGGACAGCACAGGGAGAAGAGAAACACTTCCTCTGAGAGGGGCAGCACAGGAAGCAGAGGAACACTTCCTCTGAGAGGGGCAGCACAGGGAGCAGAGGAACACTTCCTCTGAGAGGGGACAGCACAGAGAGCAGAGGAACACTTCCTCTGAGAGGGGCAGCACAGGGAGCAGAGGAACACTTCCTCTGAGAGGGGCAGCACAGGGAGAAGAGGAACACTTCCTCTGAGAGGGGCAGCACAGGGAACAGAGCTGGATATCTATGGACCAACACGGACAGGAGGCTTCCCTAAAGTGTTGTACCTTCAGAGGCATTTTGGAAGCCAAGAAAACAAATTAGCTAAGAACAGTAAATAACAATTGGGGAGGGAATGACAATTTTAGTAATAAACCCAAATGGAGCATGACAAGTGTAAAAGGAATAATTTGAAATAAATAATAACACAATGCTGTAGAATGCTGTAAACAGGAACACCGCGGACAGAAAACTAATTCCACATACAGCTGCGTTTTTATTCTTCTTGTTATTTTATTGTTTTACAGTATGGTGTACCTTTTTATTGTTTCGTGGCAATTTCTTCATCTTTGCTTTAAATCCTGTTTTTTATATATATATATATATATATATATACACACACACACACACGCACACACACACACAACACACACACACACACACATTTAATTCGGTAAGATATGTTATGTGGTAAGATGACAACCTCCTACCCACCTTACAACTCAGGTGACTGCTTTACCAGAATATACATAGTATGCATTGTAGATTGTATGAATGTAATATTTATTTATAAATAATATTATACACACACCCACAAAAAAGTTGTAAATAAAACTTGCTTCAAGAGGCTGTTAATGAACCAATTCCAGATTTGGATTCGATTCTTTTCCCCCTCTGATTCCAAGGACCGTATTCACAAATGTTTAAGGACTTTTTAAGGTTACGTTGTGCTTTGAAAAACAAGAGTAAACATCTAACCCTCTCAGTTCAGAGGATTTTCTGAAGTACAAACTTGATTAATCAAAATGGTCTTTATAAAACAGTCCTTAACAAAGCACTCCTTATAACAGCCCTTAAAGTTTTGTGAATGAATATACAGTGTTGCTCCCCTTCGGTAGTTTCCACTTTCAGTATCAATGAGGTCACCTCCTCAGTATAAGAACCACTTCAGCTACAGGAAATGCAGGGTAAGAAAAGGTTCAAAGGACCCAATAGCCTTTCATGTGGATTGCACTAATGACCTCAGCAACACTGTCCCCTGAACAAAAGTGTTTGTCGTGCAAACCTCCCTGAGACCTGGGAGAAGCTGCAGTGAATGAGATTCAGAGATGGATGAATGGACAAGCAGGTCCTGCACTTCCACAGCCAAGGCTCACCCGTTGAAACCCATCTGCCTCGGGGAGGGTCAATCTAAGAGCGGTCGGCACCTTGAAGTCACCATGTTGTTCAAGTCAGATGTGTTACAGATGAACTATTGAGTTGGAGATGAATGAAAAAGGGAGGGGGAAAGTTCCATTGCTAGCAACGTCCTCACATAGGAACACATCGCTGGCTGAATGCAAGAACGTTATAAAGTAACTATCCACAATGGTTTTGAGACGTGAGCTTTTAAAGTTTTACTATAAAAGTCTGCTGGATCTTCATTCTGGGGAGTTTTTGCTGTAGCCATGCTCCTGCTGTCAGCCAGACTCATCGAACAATGACAGATTCAACGGGTATTCATGTTGAGAGCCCAGAGCAGGGGGTATTAAAACAGCTGTGGAATGCAGATTTAATTATTGGATGGTTTTTACTAGGGGGTGTGCCCAAACTATTCCGAGTAATTACCTTAAAGGAATTTGAAGTTGTTGGGATAATTACATGGAATGAAACGTGTTAATAACTGAACACAAAACAACGTGGCCCCTTGGTTTCCATTGTTTACACAATCAGGAGTGTGAATCAATGCCAGTCTGACAGTGTGATTTAATATAGAACCTGTAGTGCTCAAGCAAACTCAAACTTAGATTTTTAGAAGCAATTATTTGTCTTGCCTTTCTTTTAGCTTTATATGAAATTCAGTTTCCTTAGTTTCCTTAGAATTGTGTCAGCTTGGCAGTGAATTGTGGGATTGTAGTCCTGGGCAAGGTCTTATCTGTGATTAAACTCGAAAAATAAGTACATATCCCAGTTTCTATAGATGAGAAAAAAATTTGCTTCCAATCGCCCTTTAAACAATTTGGAAGTTAATTGCCATTGATTGGTAATCAATTGTAAAGGTGAGGGAAGGACAGTTTTTTGTTTGTTTTGAAATCAACACACTAATACATGGTTGTATTTAATACCTGTCGATTTAAATATTTCTTAAAGGCTATTACCAATACAAGTATCAGCGCACCCCTCATGTGTGTTTTATTAAAAAATAATTTAAAATACAATACAGCTAACCTGTTTGTACAGGTGTATGCTAGACATTATGCTACCATGGTGTTTTATGAACTTGATCAGGCATCATAATAATTGTAACAGTCTTTAGTCAAGAACCACGTCATGGGCAGAAACCTGCAGCTCGATTTTGATTGAAAGGAATGTTTGTCTGTCCTGTCACACATCAAAAAGAAATCAAAGCAACCAGAAGCTTTATATATATATATGTATGTATGTATTTGAGTTACACAAGTCGAAGTATTCCACATTGCTGTTCAGCTCATCGGTGATATATTACCCCAGTAAATAGAGTTTGCAAGAGATGCTTCCAGGTGTCACTGAAGCGACTGGCAGGAACAGCGCTGGCGGAGTGTTAGGGGTATATGCATGTAAATGATGATTCAAGAGTTTTGCTGTCTAACTTTTCGCCTTCTATTTTGCCATTCCTGCCAGGGTGAGGCAGGCAGCCGTGGATGTGCTCAGGGTGGTGACAGTCCTATTATCATATAAAAGGACCAGCAGCACATGTGAATCACCCTGGCTACTGTAGCATGAGCTGGATAATAAGCTGTCATTCTCACACACAAATCAAGAACAAACTAAGCGGATTCAAAATGCATTTACTCTCAAACAAAAATAAAAAAAAAAAAGCTGCAGCTCAGGGCTCTGCATCACATCCATTGCACTCAGGGTTAAATGATGAACTATTGCTAATAAATTCCAGGTGTCACTGAAGCGACTGGCAGGAACAGCGCTGGCGGAGTGTTAGGGGTGAAGGTGATTAGTTCTGCAATGCATGTAAATGATGATTCAAGAGTTTTGCTGTCTAACTTTTCGCCTGATGCTATGGAGAGACTCCATTCCTGCCAGGGTGAGAGACGCAGGCAGCCGTGGATGTGCTCAGGGTGGTGACAGTCCTATTCATCATGCAGCGCCTCAGGACCAGCAGCACATCTGTGAATCACCCTGGCTACTGTAGCATGAGCTGGATAATAAGCTGTCAGGTTGGAGAGACTCAGGCAAATCAAGGGTGATGCTGGAGAGTCAGGCTGTTGGATGATGCAGGTTGGAGAGACTCAGGCAGGTGTTGGGTGATGCAGGTTGGAGAGACTCAGGCAGGTGTTGGGTGATGCAGGTTGGAGAGACTCAATGTTGGGTGATGCAGGTTGGAGAGACTCAGGCAGGTGTTGGGTAATAGGTTGGAGAGACTCAGGCAGGTGTTGGGTGATTCAGGTTGGAGAGACTCAGGCAGGTGTTGGGTGATGCAGGTTGGAGAGACTCAGGCAGGTGTTGGGTGATGCAGGTTGGAGAGACTCAGGCAGGGTTGGGTGATGCAGGTTGGAGAGACTCAGGCAGGGTTGGGTGATGCAGGTTGGAGAGACTCAGGCAGGAGTTGGGTGATGCAGGTTGGAGAGACTCAGGCAGGTGTTGGGTGATCCAACAGGTTGGAGAGACTCAGGCAGGTGTTGGGTGATGCAGGTTGGAGAGACTAATTGAGCAGGTGTTGTGTGATGCAGGTTGGAGAGACTCAGGCAGGTGTTGGGTGATGCAGGTTGGAGAGACTCAGGCAGGAGTTGGGTGATGCAGGTTGGAGAGACTCAGGCAGGTGTTGGGTGATGCAGGTTGGAGAGACTCAGGCAGGTGTTGGGTGATGCAGGTTGGAGAGACTCAGGCAGGTGTTGGGTGATGCAGGTTGGAGAGACTCAGGCAGGTGTTGGGTGATGCAGGTTGGAGAGACTCAGGCAGGTGTTGGGTGATGCAGGTTGGAGAGACTCAGGCAGGTGTTGGGTGATGCAGGTTGGAGAGACTCAGGCAGGTGTTGGGTGATGCAGGTTGGAGAGACTCAGGCAGGTGTTGGGTGATGCAGGTTGGAGAGACTCAGGCAGGTGTTGGGTGATGCAGGTTGGAGAGACTCAGGCAGGTGTTGGGTGATGCAGGTTGGAGAGACTCAGGCAGGTGTTGGGTGATGCAGGTTGGAGAGACTCAGGCAGGTGTTGGGTGATGCAGGTTGGAGAGACTCAGGCAGGTGTTGGGTGATGCAGGTTGGAGAGACTCAGGCAGGTGTTGGGTGATGCAGGTTGGAGAGACTCAGGCAGGTGTTGGGTGATGCAGGTTGGAGAGACTCAGGCAGGTGTTGGGTGATGCAGGTTGGAGAGACTCAGGCAGGTGTTGGGTGATGCAGGTTGGAGAGACTCAGGCAGGTGTTGGGTGATGCAGGTTGGAGAGACTCAGGCAGGTGTTGGGTGATGCAGGTTGGAGAGACTCAGGCAGGTGTTGGGTGATGCAGGTTGGAGAGACTCAGGCAGGTGTTGGGTGATGCAGGTTGGAGAGACTCAGGCAGGTGTTGGGTGATGCAGGTTGGAGAGACTCAGGCAGGTGTTGGGTGATGCAGGTTGGAGAGACTCAGGCAGGTGTTGGGTGATGCAGGTTGGAGAGACTCAGGCAGGTGTTGGGTGATGCAGGTTGGAGAGACTCAGGCAGGTGTTGGGTGATGCAGGTTGGAGAGACTCAGGCAGGTGTTGGGTGATGCAGGTTGGAGAGACTCAGGCAGGTGTTGGGTGATGCAGGTTGGAGAGACTCAGGCAGGTGTTGGGTGATGCAGGTTGGAGAGACTCAGGCAGGTGTTGGGTGATGCAGGTTGGAGAGACTCAGGCAGGTGTTGGGTGATGCAGGTTGGAGAGACTCAGGCAGGTGTTGGGTGATGCAGGTTGGAGAGACTCAGGCAGGTGTTGGGTGATGCAGGTTGGAGAGACTCAGGCAGGTGTTGGGTGATGCAGGTTGGAGAGACTCAGGCAGGTGTTGGGTGATGCAGGTTGGAGAGACTCAGGCAGGTGTTGGGTGATGCAGGTTGGAGAGACTCAGGCAGGTGTTGGGTGATGCAGGTTGGAGAGACTCAGGCAGGTGTTGGGTGATGCAGGTTGGAGAGACTCAGGCAGGTGTTGGGTGATGCAGGTTGGAGAGACTCAGGTAGGTGGTGCAATTAAGATTATTTTTTTAATTTGAGGGAACTGGATAATCCTTTTCTGTAGTAACGGCACATGCGGAAGTAGTTTAGTTGACCTGTTATTAAGTATACTACTGTTTGGGGTGAGGTGCTGCATACCTGTGGGATATCGCTGTCACAAACTGTACCATACCTTGGATCAGAGCGCTGAAGACAATTCTCATATTCCAACAAAAGTTCACCCAGAGTGAGTGTGCATATGATTGGAATAGGGAACATTCACAGCCAGACTGTGTGTACGACACAATACAAAGATACTGCATTGCTCTTCACACCAGTCTATTCAAAAGCACTTCAAACCGTCACAATGATGGGGTGCTATGGAAAGGGTTAGTTCAGGCAGAAAATTCTCTTTCCTCTTTTAATATGTTTTCTTTTCCAGTGAAAAAAATAAATATGTCCCTGTTTTTTTTTTTCACACGCAGTGTTTTTCTTTCAAACAAATTCCATTCCAATTTAGTAGGTTCTATTAACATGCGTTTGCCAGGCGTGTTGATTTACTGCAGTTATCAAATACATATTGCGAACGAAGTGAGACGTGCAACCTTTCATTTTCAAACCATCACCTTCCAAATTCGATGGGGTACATTAGCAAGAAAAATGACGAAGCTGACGAAGCAAAGAAACGCTCTGTATCTCCAAATGAGATTCCGCTTTCATTTCACTTGCATTACAAATTGTGTCTTGGTTAACGCTACAGGCTTCTGCAAGGGCAACACTCAGAGTCACTGGTTCTTTCCGGACAGCAGCATATTTAGATGATAAATACAAGGTTGTTTACGTTGCAATGAATCTGTGCATCTTTAATACACGGCAATATAATATACAGTGTGGGTCAAGGACGCTGGAACTAGGGGTGCCGGGGCTGTGGTAGCACCCCCTGGTTTTGCATGGCTTCCATCATATACAGGGGTTACAGTTTTGTTCAATGGCTTTCAGCACCCCCTCTTTAAAAAATTTTCCAGTGCCACTGGTGTGGGTGTGTGTCAGTCTATCTTATAGATATATATATATATATATATCTATATTATTATATATATATATATATATATATATATATATATGCCCCCTGGGCATGGAGGTAGGGATCAGGGCTGGTAGGTTATGTAATATACACATGCAGTCATAAGCCCGATATTTGCTCCTGTAACCTGATTCTTTCGTACAGTGGTATTGAAGCTATGCTTCAAAGCGAGAGGTCTCTGGTTCGCGTCCGACCTCCTCCTGTGAAAAGCGCCCGCCTCCAGGAACCGAGGTTCGTCACAGTGTTAATGTGTCTACAGAGTTCAAAAAGAGGTACCAGCAATGACATGTAAACCATGCAGGCTATAGTTTGCTCCCCTTGTTGAGGAGAGGTTGGTCGCACACTCAGAAATCTATTTTATTTTAGACTTGACCGCTAATAATTATATGCATCAGATTCTTACATTTTGTAATTATATGCATCAGATTCTTACATTTTGTTTTTAAAACTATGTATCATTTATTGAAACAAAACAAGAAACAAACAACGCGTTTCCACACATAATGTGTCTTCATTAGGTGTTGTAGCGATTGCCATTTAAAAAACATAGCATTATCATATATAGAGGGCACCTATCAATTCAATAGCTAATCATTAACTGCATAATAGCTATAGACATTATTTAAAGTTACAGGTGACAATTTTCACCTATCACAGCATTCACTCATTGAAAATAGTTTTAGAATCAATTGTTAATCCATACATAGAGTAATTATACAATAATTACACTCAAACACTGATATATTAAAACACATTAAAACACAGCCATATATTCTGCTATATGTTACAGATCATATTACACAGTTAACTTAAACACAGTTATAACAATACATTTAAATACAGTTATACACAATACTAAAGACTGGAGGACATTAAAAAGTGATTCTCAACCCCGGACACCTGAAGATTCAAGTTGGCATACAAAGATTAATTATCTAATTTTTAAAACATTTACAATGTTTAGAAATATGGATTGAAATCTAATGTTTCATTAAGTCAGTGTGGTTCCATAGATTTAAGTATAAATCCAGAATGACTCTCTCCTCATTAGCAGATTAATTGCATTACCACCGCTCTCAGAGACGGAGACTTTTTCGAGTCTTTTAAATTTAAGACTGAAATGGCTAGACTGGTTCATGGCTGTATAGTGTCTCGTTGTTGCATAATCCATATTGTTATTTCGGATGGCAGCCTTATGTTCTGCTATACAAATTTTTAAATATATTTCTGTTTGTCCTACATAAACTAAGCCACAGGGACATTTAAGCATATATACCACATGGGTTGTGTTCCAATTGAGAAAACCTTGTATCATGCATTTACGACCAGAGTGTGGATGATTCAAACATTTGGCATTGTCAAGAGACTAGATTGCCACGCCGCTTGTGAATTGTAAAGAAAGCTTTATAAGCAAATAAAACCTTTTTTTTGATAAGTCTTTGGCCAAGTTGTGTCTTTCTGTTTCAGGTGTGTGGGTCTATACAGCAGGCATGTAAACAAGTGGGTCTCTGAGTGTCATTGCACAAAGATATTTATCAGGATATGTAGTAGAGTGAAGAACCAACATGATGATCCTGCAGCTAGACGCGGGCGATCCCATTCCAACTCTGGACAGGTACTCTATGCCCCATCTTACCCCTGCCTACCTCAAGTGTAAATATGCCAGTATGCTTTTTATAACATCAAGAGACATACTCATTAGTTTCAGAAATGTGCTGAGCGACATCTTGTTCTTTTAGAAACTGCAGGAGTGTCCATATGCACGTCCTTCGATCCAGTCCTCTTATCCACATAACCCAGTTACAGAGTGGTTGAAAAACCCATTTGAGGTTGCCCTCGTGTTAACTGATCAGAGATTTAGGTGCAGATAAAGTGAATCTTAATGAGGAAATCTGAGATTTGCGTTTTCTTCTTGATGCGTCTCAATGCATTTACTGTAGCATCCCATATACCCCTCCACATGCATCATCTCTGGGACGCAAATCACGCGAGTTAGAGATTTGCTTCCTCGCTTCTGAGAGAGATGGAAAATCACCGGACTCAGATGCAGAAACAAACTAGAAATATTTTTCAGCAAGCAAGCAACTTAATCAGAAGAGCAGGCTGCAGCAGCTTTCTTAAACTTTGCAATGTCCCTTCCTGGTGTGAAATATTGCAGTTTTAATGATGTGTGCCTGTGCTCAGCCCACTTCATCTTCCTAAATTACTCCCCAGCCATTTGTCCTCACAACGACTTATTTAATGATGGCTTTATATTTTTAGTCAGACAGCCAGGGGCTGGTATGCTAGGGATGAGTTATGGATGGCATCCACCATGTGAATGTTTAAATGAAGCACAATCAGTTATGAAAGTAAGGGGGAAGCAGTATAGTGAGCAGTGTTATGATGCTCTGCCGTTACGGATTCTGTCCCCTGTCGGTGAGATGAGGTTAAAAGATGTAAAACCACAACAGCAGACAAGAGCAGCTCTTTTGCATAGTAGTTAAGAAGGCCCTCTCTTGCGGTGTGCAGGGTCGCCGGTTCGCTCCCAGCCTCCTTCATTACAACTATATGGCTTTTATACAGATCTCCCCCCCCCAAAAAAAATTGTGAACAGACTTACACGGTGGATGGTCATAGTTCTTCATGTCCTGTGTTAATTAGGGTCTCTCAATGACAGCGCATCAATGTTGGGTTACTTGCTGATTCATAATACCATCTGTTACATATGGAGGTAGTTACAGGAGCAGGGCTACCTGCTCCATATACTGAGATAACGTCAAGCGTGCCTGTGTCCCTAGTTAAAACGAATAGACTGAGATGACATGAAGCATGCCTGTGTCCCTAGTTAAAACGAATAGACTGAGATAACGTCAAGCGTGCCTGTGTCCCTAGTTAAAACGAATAGACTGAGATAACGTCAAGCGTGCCTGTGTCCCTAGTTAAAACGAATAGACTGAGATAACGTCAAGCGTGCCTGTGTCCCTAGTTAAAACGAATAGACTGAGATAACGTCAAGCTTGCCTGTGTCCCTAGTTAAAACGAATAGACTGAGATGACATCAAGCATTCCTGTGTCCCTAGTTAAAATGAATAGACTGAGATGACATCAAGCATGCCTGTGTCCCTAGTTAAAATGAATAGACTGAGATAACGTCAAGCTTGCCTGTTTCCCTAGTTAAAACAAATAGACTGAGATAACGTCAACCATGCCTGTGTCCCTAGTTAAAATGAATATACTGAGATAATGTCAAGCTTGCCTGTGTCCCTAGTTAAAACGAATATACTGAGATAATGTCAAGCGTGCCTGTTTCCCTAGTTAAAATGAATATACTGAGATAATGTCAAGCTTGCCTGTGTCCCTAGTTAAAACGAATATACTGAGATAACGTCAAGCGTGCCTGTGTCCCTAGTTAAAACGAATAGACTGAGATAACGTCAAGCGTGCCTGTTTCCCTAGTTAAAACGAATAGACTGAGATAACGTCAAGCGTGCCTGTTTCCCTAGTTAAAACGAATAGACTGAGAAAACGTCAAGCGTGCCTGTTTCCCTAGTTAAAATGAATAGACTGAGATAATGTCAAGCGTGCCTGTGTCCCTAGTTAAAATGAATATACTGAGATAATGTCAAGCGTCCCTAGTTAAAACTACCACTGCACACACAATGAGCACACAGGAAGCTAAACTAGTGTAACCTCTTAATCAGTGAAAGAAAACAACTTCTACAGATCAAAGCAATCCAGGTCACCTTTACTCTCGTGTATATCCGGGAGACAGTAACTTGAATATGCCTTTTCCAGTTATAAAAAACAGGAATATGAACTGACGCGTTTGTGAGTTTGAGGCTGTCAAAGTAACGCACACACTGTAGTAAACTACACGCCTGTACTACAACCAGGACTCCACCGCCCCTGCAAGCACTTCGGCACACACCATCACTCCCTGACAGCTGCAGCAGCTCCATTATAAATCAGTAATACGGGTATAACATAAACAGTGTTTTAATGATTACATTTTTAATGCAGCTTTGAGATTGAATGTAACTTCTACCAGTGAAGATTGCACTGAAAAAAAGAACAGCAAGGAATTCCATGCCAGTGTAAAACCGAACATGTGGCCTTAACCCGAGAAGCAAAACCGATCTCCCCGGTGTGTTGATAAAGACCTCCCTGCTCTCATTCTGTTGGCAGGAAGCAGATTGCCTGCTTCACAAGCCCAGTATGATGTATTGCTGGCTTTCATGCACAGAGGCTTTTTTTTTTTTTTAATCCTAGTGATACAAGAGATATTCGAAATAGCTCAGCACCTTCCTCCACCCCCATCCCCTCCTCTGCCCAGCCAGTGTGAAAATGACTTTTCTGTGCTTAACTGAATACTCATAAGAGCATTCTGTTTTTGGGGCCATTAGTTAAGAACCTTATTTACATTTTTCACGGCGCTGCAGTCACAATTTATTTGTATCCATCGTAGATCTGTTTCTAACTCCTGTTCAGTCCCTTCCCTCGAACAGACACGAAAAAAAACACCAAGTAATACAGAGTCCCAGTCTGCAGTTTGAGTCCCAGTCCTGGCTAGAAAACAGAGGTCTGGAAGTTAAATAAGTGATCCGCCTTCACCACGTCTAGGTGAGCATGAGCTAGGAACCCAGTGTAACTGAGGGGAGGCTGGATGTGAACCGGGGACCTCGCACACCGCAAACACACTTCTTAACCGCTATGCAAAAGACCCAACGAGACAGGACAGAGTCCATAACGACAATGCATCACATGTTACACCAGCAACCAGTGAAAGGAGTAGCTAAAGTATCCACTTAAAATGAAACACAAGGCGCATGGGCAGTTAAAACAGAAGACACTTCTTAAACTTAAACAAATCTAAATATATCCGCACAAACACACCCACACAAAAGGTTACCTCAGTTTTTGCATGGCATTTTTTACTATGCATGTTGCATAGTTTAAGCACTGTGAGATGCCCAGCATCCCTTTGCTGTAAACAGCTTTATTTATTTTCCTTAGTTTGTATCTAGAGGATTAGCTTTTATTTCAAAGTGTCCTATTGATAAACCAGTAAACCGGTCTTTTATAGTCCTGTTATTAGCGGGAGCTCCTGCCTTTTATACTTAAACTAATTAAATGAAGAAAGAGAAAGAGGACGCGTAAAATGAATAAACCCTGTGGTAAGAGCCTCTTCAGAGGTAAAGAAGAAATTCAATCTTTAAAGTGCCACCGTGCTTGTAAATCTGTACAAGTCTTAGTCATGATTTACTGTGGCATTTCAAAGATTTCTGCAGTGATTCGTAGTATATTTTCTTTCAGGGATTTAAATCGCCCTGTGTTTTTACCGGCTCGGATATAATGTGGTTTAATATTTTGTTAAAACACATCAATTTGGAGGCTGGGAATTATACATTATATATCTCAACTTTATGACTATATTGTTGCCTCAGTCATTCAACTGTAAATAAGCAGGAAGACACTGACAGTAGTCATTAAAGCAAGACGTTGTGCCCATTCAGTCCCTTAGCCTGCTAATTGCCATTGTGAACGACATTATTACTATTAGAGGCAAAAGATAATCCTGTTTGTATTCAGTGTGTCTCCTCCTTCTGCCTCTCTGCTAGTCCCAGTCTTATGCAGCCCCCCCTCCACCCCCCACACAACACCCACATTGTTCTATTTACGGTCCTGAACCATCTTAGAATGCATGCAGCATCTGGAAACATATATTTCCTCAAGATTGTTTGTTATTGAGATCCAATATAAGTAGGTGCTGTAACTATAGGTAGAGGTTAGTAACAGAACCCGTGCTTGTGTCAACCAAACCAGCCTTTGCAGCCAATGGATCTGCATTTCCTGTACAGACTCTTTCATTCAATTCATCATTTGTTCATATTTCAGTAGCTTTGTTTTTGCAACCCTTTCCATGCAGCAGTATGGAATAAGTCAGAGGTGCAGGCATCATGCGTGCCGCCCTACACTGCTCCGATGCTTTGTGGTAACGTTAAAGCCAAGCAGATGCTTCTGCTCAAATCCACTCCCTGATCCACAGCGAGGGAGGTTTCTGTGTGAAGCAGGCTTTGTTTCTTCTGTTCTTTGGGTGTGACTAATGCTGACTAGAACAATGCGTTTCTGAAGGTGTATCGAACAGGGGGAGAGAGCAGTTCGTTGCATGTTCAATACCCAGCTAAAGGCCCTCGCGTTCCTTGTGTGAATTAAGGAGTCAGCATCTCTTAACACTTTAATCAATGCTTGATTAATATTTATTCATTTGCCTCTTCCAGGAAGGGCATTGTAATAGAACCAGTCCAGTGTTTCCTATATGGATTGATTCGCTTTGCAGGGCTCACACATTTAGCAGCAGTCAGACACCCCTCCCGGGACCACCCTTTGTCTCCACTTTGTTATAACTGACTAACATACAGTAGAATAATAAATACTTTCAGGACTCATGCATTACTAATGACAAGGGTCTCTAATTAAAGCTTAAAGTAATGTTTCCTCTAATGTGAAACATGAGACTTCTTTACACTACAAAGAAAGTAGCTGTGTGTGTGTGTTATTAGTTTGCCAAGTGCTGTAATTACTGGTCTAGTTTCACTGTCGCGCTCTGTGAGAAAGTGGTTATACATCCTCCAAGGTCTTTATTATTATTATTATTATTATTATTATTATTATTATTATTATTATTTAAGTAGAATTAAAAAACATTTTGACTTGCTATCAATTTAAACTTTTGCTAGCTGATTTTTTATTTTATTTTATTTTATTTTGTAATCACTTAGTTTAAGTAATAGCTGCAACTCTAGTACTTTTTCACAGCTGTGAAAAATATCCTTAACCTAGAATTTGTTTTGGCTGTAAATATGCCTGTCAGTTTCGCGGTATTACAGGTACCCTTTGACTCATTTTGTATAGAATGTACAGGTGGGTGCACATGCACATGAAGTACAGAGTAAAGCAGGTATACCATGATGTTTTGCTAGATTAAGATACAAGGATATACGCTCTTCCTAAAGCAGCTTAGATGTGTGTCACCCACACAGGATTAATGCTATACCTTCTGCAGTCTGTTTTAATTTGTCTAGCAGCACTTTCAGCAGGGGCTAGTGAAACACCTCATGAAAGTCACTATATACAGTAATACCCCCCCCCCCACACCCATTCAAACACCTTGCATGTAAACCACTCATCTTCTAGTTAGGCCCTTCACTTTCATATTCCTCAACAGCTTGTCGTTTTGATTAATAAATCGCTGAGGTCCGGTGATAAATCAATGGCATGCCACGGTACCTTTCTAAAGAATCATTTCAATATGTTTGACTGGAAGAAAAATAGCAGTAAGAAACCAGATTCTCAAAGCGAAACTCTGCATAAAATCATAGGCAGACGACGTGCATAATACATTATTTGCTGATGGGTGTCGGAACTATTGCAAAGCCTTTTGGCGCCGCGGCAAAGAATTGACTATCCAAAAAAGGCTCAGGAGGAACTAAATAAAAGGTGTAAAAAGGTGACACATAGACAGGGGAGAAAAATATATTCAGGTGCAAATCTTTAATAAAAGAAACTGCATGCTTGCTGAAGGAAGGCATGGCTGTTTCAATTTGTTAAAACATTAATCAACACCTACAGAGTGAATGCAAGCGCATGCAGGAATTTTCATTTGGCAATTTTGCCAGCATGTTCATTAGAGAATAGGAAAGTACTTAAACCTCATACTAATGTTCTGTGAAAATGCAAATCAAACCGTTAACAATTTAGAAACGTTTTATCAAACTGTGATAGATCCTGCTTTTTCAGATATTAACCCTTTATGAAAGGCTTTGCAAAAAATGACCACCTCCCCAGAAAAAAAAAAAACTCCCTCAGGAAACAGCATAGGCTATACTCAGGAAACAGCATTGGCAATGCTGCAGTAGGGCAGGATTTAATCCTTGGTTGGTTTAGAAAATCAACTGGCAATTCTAGCTTTGAACTGAAACTTTGTAGTTAAAAAAAAATAAGGATACAAAATGAACCAAGATCTTAAGCCGTCCTGTAACAGTGAGTCTGGTCTGGAGCTCGGCCTGACTGGCAAGGTGATTTATGGCTTTACGGTCTCAGCTAACGAATAATTTTCAGGTTGACCCAGCGCCTAAATGCAATCAATGCTTCAGCTCTCCAGCCCCTCTGTAGCCTTCCAGAGCTTAAACACAAATAAAATGGCAGCTAACCCTTCAATCTGAAATGTACAGGCGCTGGAACATCCCAGCCTGGGCACTCTTTGAAGAACACATAGTTTGCAGATTAATATGAAAATATGAATCTGCAATGCTTGAATTACCTCTCCACCCACCAGCAGCTAAATAGAGCTGATGAGCTCTCTGTTTAAAAGGGGTGAAGGGTTCTAGCAGTTAAAACACAGCTACAGATAACAAGATTAAACACTCTGGGCCATTTTTTCAAAATGTTTACTAGAGTCTTTAATGAAAAAGCATATTTAATTTACTAAACTTGAACCGAACAACTCTGCATACCAACTAAAATCTCCAAGCAGTGTCTCTCTTAAGCTGTGTATCTAGCTGTTCTGCAATGCTGCAATGGAAATAATGGTGTTAATTGAAAGACTGCAGTAAACGCTTTGAAAATGTGGCCCTCACATGTAGAGGCAGTCCAAGTCTGTGGGTAAAGTAATTCCTCGGAAAATCGCAGAATTCCCAGTTTTCCATAGTTTTGCTATATTCTGCAGCTACATTATCGTCAAAATGATCAGAAACAGACTAGCAAAGGGACCTGAAATATAGAACTTAGTTGTTCAGTTCTAGTTTTGTGAAATTAACAGATGTTTGCTCCCCATCAAAAAGTAGGAATCACACACTGAAGTTAAGGCTTTAAGAACATGGCCCAATAAGAAATCTCATGTAATGTTTTTGTTTGACGGTTTTTAAAGATTCTACTGTCAAATAAACATGATGTATTAGATTGGAAGCACTTAACCCAGACACTGTTTGAGAGGATGATGTTTACTTGATTTATAAGCTATTAATGCAAACACTAGACACACGCAGAATGCTCCTCAGCTATCTTCTTCAAATTTACTGAAGTTTTATGCAGGCTGTCCTGCAGATTTAGACTGCCTCTACTCATAAGCACTATGCAAGTTGCTTTTGTAATGCGGGGAAAATATGCAACAACAAAAAAAATTGCTTGTTCTGCTGCTTTTATTCTTCACGCAAAAACAACAACTCATTGTAGGAATGCTAATTGCTGTAGATGAAAGGAGAATCGATTCAGAAAAGACTATACAGGGAGAAGAATGCCTTCAAAGGTTACGATTACGGACAAATGAAAGCAATGGGGCTGCATCCCAAGCAGTGAACAGCAAACAAAGTACTCTGCAATGTCAGTACATCAGTCATGCATTGTTCCCCTCTCAACATATTTTGAACTAAATGGATGTTTTATGAGTGGCAATATTTCTTCTTCTAAATTTAAAAGCATGTTAGGAAAAAGCCATTGGCACCCAAGTCTTGTGTTGAGTCTGGAAGCCTGATGTTATCAAACTGCTCAGTAGAATTTTTGGAACCATGCTAATTGTTGTTGTAGCAACTGTTTTTAAAAAAAATGTAACACAGGAATTAATTAGCAGACATGAGGGGGCTGAAGAGGCGAGTTCCTTCTTCCAGCCTCTCTAGTTATCTGTCCTTTCAGAGAGGAGCATGGGGCACTTGAATTGCTCCTGTTTGTTTTTTCCAGCAGTTGTGAATTCATTATAGCTGGCTTGTTTTTTTTTTTGTTCGTATTGTTTTGTGTTTTGGTTGTGCCTGTCCAATATTACTTTTAAACATCAGTTTGCGGCTAGAGATATAAATAAATATTGCACCACTCCAGGACGGTTTTTGAACGCTTATCATTAGGTAGGACTATTGCTTTCATAAACCAAATATGTTTTGGCTGCAGTCTTAAACAAATACCTGCACTGGGTGATTCTGTGTTGTTTTGTTTTCATGTTTTTTAAATGTTTGGGGAAAATATTTTAAAATTACTTATTTAATCAGCTTGGTTTGTGGAACATGCCTGGCATGAAGATGCATGATAACCAACAGAGCACTTTGAATGGCAGTGTGTAAAGCGTGTGTATGTGTTGGTTGGTAAGGCAGTTGGTGAAGCATCGCAGTATGAGAGCTCCCAGTTCCTTGTGGCTACGAGGTAGTCCGTCTGAATTGGAAAGTGTCCCTTAAGCACTCATTGCACCTAAAATCCATATTATATGATGTTCTGATGTTTCTGTTGTCACTGCTGTACCACTGATCGAGAAAGGAGTACAAACAGCGTTGCTGCCTTGATTGGAGACATTTAGGATACACGGTCCTCCACGTGATTTAAGATTAGCACGCATCTATCAAAGTGCATCCAGGCACAGCACTCTATCAGTACTTGTGACGCACCATCCACATTTGAAATGCTCAATCCTACAAGTAAAACTAGAAGAAACAAAGTCAAGAATTCAGAATGCTGCCCATGTGCTTGTGCAGTGGAGGAGTAGAATGCAGAAAGCCAGGGGGCCACATTAGTTCACTGGGAACATCACAGTTGTACTTCCTCTTTTTGCCAGGTTGATGTATCTATTGCATTGTTTTTTAAAGTATTCTATTTGCATAGACGACTTTACGAAAGACACTCAAGTGTGAAAAGAAGCACCACCAACCAAAACTTGTTTCCAATGATAGGACAGAGTTTAAAGCACTCACTTCAGACTTGGTGGACTGTAGTACAGGTAAGCATGACATTGGATTTGGATTACTGTAGATGCGCAATCCAAAGTAATGGGATTTGCAGTCTGGTGTACAATATCCAGAGTCTGAAAATAAATTAATCCACAACTATATAAAACTCAAGTGGTGAATTTACAAATGCTAAAAGCACACTGTAAAACTCCATGACAAACCATTATGAAAATAATGTATACCAGTGCTAGAAGCTACAAAACAAAACCAGCAATTTCATTTGGAACGTTTTGTTTGTAATCAACATATTTACGTTTTGTCATAAATCACCAACGCACAGTTAATGTTTAAACATATTCCAATTAGCAGCTAATTGATGTTTGGACAAATTTAGAAAACACTGCCATGCACCTGACAAATGACTCATTAAGGGTTTAAGTTTACTGCACACAGAGGACATGCCTTTCTTCTGACAGCCTGGAGTCGTTCGAGTCTCTGCATGCTTGTGTGTGGATGAAATGTATTCCCATCTGATACACGTCACCCAAAATGAAAGGGTTGCTTAATTGTAGAACTGGCGGTGATTGTTGATTGAAAAAATGGCAGAAAAAGGATAAGCATATTATTTCTGAAATGCAGATATAATAATAAAAGGAAAGCATGATCATTTTAAAACTATATTGCAGTGCCAACAATAAGTGTCACATTGAACATAAGAACATAAGAAAGGGGTCTCTGGTGTGCGGTGAGCTGAGGACACCCGACCGCTTCGTTTACACACTGCAGGCCCACCATGTAGCCACCTCAGAGCTACAGTGTCGGAGGACAATGCAGCTCTGGGCAGCTTACAGATGCACGGCCAGGCTACGGGGGTCGCTGGTGCGCGGTGAGCTGAGGACACCCGGGTGCCACCCTCTCGGAGCTCCCGTCTATGGTCGGCAATAGAATAGCCTGGACTCGAATCGGCGCCGTCCAGGCTATAGGGCGCATCCTGCACTCCACATGGAGTGCCTTTATCAGATGCGCCATGCCTCCTATTTTCTGTTCTGAATGCCTTTATCTAATCTCCATTTGTGACCCCTGGTCCTTGTTTCTTTTTTCAAGTCGAAGAAGTCCCTTGGGTCGACATTGTGAATACCTTTTAGAATTCTGAATGCTTGAATCAGATCGCCGGGTAGTCTGTTCGTTGAAGACTGAATAGATTCAATTCTTTTAGTCTGTCTGCATATTACATGCCTTTTAAACCTGGAATAATTCTGGTCGCTCTTCTTTGCACTTTTTCTAGAGCAGCAATATCCTTTTTGTAGTGATGTGACCAGAACTGCACACAATATTCAAGATGAGGTCTTACTAATGCATTGTACAGTTTTAACATTACTTCCCTTGATTAAAATTCAACACTTTCCACTATATATCTGAGCATTTTGTTGGCTTTTTGGTATAGCTTCTCCACATTGTCTAGATGACGACATTTCTGAGTCAACATAAACTCCTAGATCATTTTCATAGATTCCTTCTTCAATTTCAGTACCTCCCATATGGTATTTATACATTTTTATTGCCAGCGTGCAGTACCTTACACTTTTCTCTACTAACTATAATTTGCCATGTGTCTGCCCAGTTCTGAATGCTGTCTCGATCATGTTGAATAACCTTTGCTGCTGTAACGGTATTTGCCTCCTATTTTTGTGTCATTTGCAAATTTAACAAGTTTGCTACTGTACCAGAATCTAAGTCATTAATGTAGAATGTAATTGAGACTGAACAATAGTTAAGTTTGAGTTATACTTTTCTCACTGCAGCTGTGTGCCTCTGTCATAGTACTGAAATTCAGCGCTCTACGTGAGCTAGCTAATGTGTGTACTGTTTATACCCCGAGACAAGCCCCTTTACGCCAGTCCAGTATTTTTCATAAGGGCTCCCATTATTTTAATTACATTCGTTTCACACAACTGAAGTTTTCTGCCTTAGTACACCAGCTGCTGTCCTCAGCTTACAACGTTAAACCCGATGGCAATGTCAGCTTAACCACTATAACGAACCATTATCATCTTTGTCATGATGGTCATTTGCTTTGTGTTTGTCAGCAAGACACCCGGGGGCATTGGACTTGATTATTTAATTCTGGCATCAAGACAGCGCCGTGACATGACAAGTGAACTTGTGAAAGTGAACCAGGTCTGCTAAACATTCCCTGTCTGCAGACTCAGAGTCCGGAGGCAGCAGCTTCAGTGTGTCCCTCTCACGTGGGTGCTTCTTTGGCTGGAAGTGTTTGGATAGAGCTGTTTGAGATAAGATTCATGTCTGAGCAGCAAGGAGAGATACTGTCATTGTGTGGGGGGAGCTGTCAAGGATTTGCAGCAATTGAGTGTGATCAAACGATCTGAGCTTGAGAAAAGAAAAAAACAGATTTCAGATCATTTGGGTTTGAGAAAAGAGAGAAGCAACCAGATGAGCTGCTGTTAGTTTCCCTGCATACTTATTTTACTTTTCAAGTTATGATACACTGCAATTGTATTGTGGAGATATTCTATATAGAAGAGCAGATACAATGAGAAAGCACTCTCAGTATATTATACATCCTGCTACAGATTCACAGGGTATTGTATAATGTTCTGGTATGAATACAGACAAAAATATAATATCATATTGTATAACAAGATAGGAGTTGTAATCATACAAATGATGAAGGTCCATTAGTTTAACCCTAGGAGAGTCTCATTAGTGTACACACGCTAATGAAACCTTGACTGGTTTTTGTTTTTTTTTTAATGATCTTTTGGGAAACAAATGTAATAGTTTAATTAACAGTGTCTCTGTTATGGATAGTAATACCAAATGTAATAGGAATTGTCAGGAGCCAAAGATTTCTCAAAGTGTCTTCATCATCTTTCTGCAAAATAGTGTTTGGTTAAACTAGATAGAATACTGTTGCCCAAGTTTACTGAAACTGGATATAAATAAATAAATAAATAAACATTTGTTATAAAGCATGACTTTCAACTAGTCGGTAAAATATATATTTGTTTTATTACGAAAGACGTTGACCACCATTAAAACTGCAGCCACTAGCAGTGCTACTTAATCAAGCCTTGTATTTGCAGCTTCAATGAGTCTGATTAATAGCTGCAACTGTGCCCTTTCCACTAACAATGCAGTGTTCAATTAGGACTGCATCAAGCAGACTGTAATCTGCCTGCACTGGAGAGGGAACTCCAGTCACCAGGAAGGAGTTGCAGTGCTGATAAAGAAAGGAACACTGATTAGCTGTGCACTTGAGAGATCAGCATGTAGACTCAATCTCAAACAGACTGTTCTTCATGCTCCCTCTCAAAGGGGGACAGGACTTAGGGAAGCACAAATACTCCAATACTGTCCCAGAAGCACCTTGCAAACGAATTGTGGCACCAGCTGGGTTCAGAGATAAATGAATTACTGTGCAATACAGCTAGAGCTGGGTCAGGATGGATCCACATATCATAATGTATTGAACACACACTTACTGTGGATAAGGTGCAATATTTGTTTCTTGTCGGGTTAAGCTGCTGTATTCATGAAGCCAGCCATGTGTTCTTGTCATACTGTTTTTAGATGCCACTTGTACATTCCCTGTCATATTTGTTATATATATATTTTTCTATGGATTTCCAATGGATGCAATTAAATCCAAACTATCACATCAGGTAATGACACTGAAGGATCATCTAGGAAAGCTGGTAGCATTACCTGAAATGTCTGCATACTTGAGTACATCTGCCTTTATGATGGAGTGCTTGAAGTGACGTATGAATCAACGTGCTGTTTTACTGTATTAATTGTTTTAATGAATGTGCTGCTGATGTACCATATTTGACATTTCACCAACTCTGCAGTTGCTCTTGAATGGCCTATATGAAGCTAATTGAGAACAATTACTAAAGTAATCTCAGGTAACTGTAATGGCAACAGGGAACCTGCTACTGCACAAGCGCCCTCTGTGGGATTTTAAAAATGCAGCATGTGAAGATGTGTTTCATTGGGAATATAGCGGTTATGTACTGCAGAATAGCTAGGGGCTCCAAGGCTGGTTTGTTTTAAGATCAGAGAAATCTAAAGTCCCTATACAAAGCAATACAAACTTAGCTATGTATAGTGCCTTTCGTGTAGGTATCACGGATAACACATATAAACAAATCTATAGATCTATGTATATATATTCTGCACAAAAGAGCACAATGCTAACCAATGACCAAAATCCAGGACTATCCAGAACCTATAGGCAATACAAGGAGAGCAGCACCCTGAGATCTCACAGCCCTATCCAGAACCTATAGCCAATGCAAAGAGAGAAGCACTATGAGGTCTCATAGTACAAGCTGGGGTAGGGCAGGTACAAGTTCCAGACAGTGCCTTGTAGGTTAAGAGCAAAATCTTGCAACCAATGATAGGACTGCTGTAATCTACTTGGTTTAGAAAGGCGCCAATCCTAAAAGGGACATATTTCCTTGGTAAATATACATATATGATATATACTGTCTTAAGTGACTTGTAGCAGGCAGATGCAGCTTTTACTGTATGTATTACAGATTGTGTGTCAGGCATACTGTTTGCATAACAATTTATTGAGTAGAGCAATGTGCACTGCACCACATGCTAATTGAAGAGTGTACTACAGTAACTACGCTGGTCTGATTTTCAAATATAGCAGCAGCATTAAATTGGTCTACAGGAAATCCCAAGCCTTTAATGTTGCTCAGCATGTAAAAGATGGGAAGTGACTCTCAATGGAGTTGCGTTATTGATTTGTGCTCATATTCCATTCTCAACCTGCCTAAACTCTGCAGAGCACAGAAAGAAAGTGTTATTACTAATATTATAAGTAATTCAAGGCACCCATTTACCATGAAGTGCTCTGTGGGTTTGACTTTATATTACAACATGGGCTAGACCTACCCCCAGGCTTCTCAAGAGACTCAAACTCTTGTTGACACTTTCACTAATGAACAAACCAAAACCATGTTCCAATGTCATTGTTAAAAGCAAGTTAAGAGGCCAGGGCGATGGGGCAAGCACTGCATTAAAAGCCTAGATGCCTGCTGGCTTAGTTTGCTGGTTCCTTGCTGCACACACCAGAGTATCCACTTTGTAATCTGCACCCCCACCCCCTCCTCCCCCTGATCCCAGGTGAGCCCCTCTCTGTGATTCTCAATTCCAGGCTCACATTGAAAGCTGGTGGCTGCAGCTGTGTCACTGGAGTCTGGTGGGGTTTAGAATGCATTGTGTTGTCCTTCACATTTAAATTCTCCCCAGATTACTATCATGTTTGTATCGGTTCTGTATTCCAAACAGCATTCTGGCAGTAATGCAACCCCCCCCCCCCACCACCACCACCACCACCTGCCTACTGTGTTCAATCATTTTAAACACAATCAAACAAGCATCGCTCAATATCATTCAGTTTACGTGGTTAGTTTAGCTATTAATGCATGTCTTTAAAAAAAAAAAAAAAAAACATTGCTTGTGTTGATTTTATTCAATTTTCTTTGTTTGCTAACAAGAGAAAAACTGAGTCAAGATGTTGTAAGCAGGAAAGTCATTTCAACAAGATTACAGGGCTTGGCAGTCTTTTCATACTTTGCTGATTTTGCTTGCAGTGCTAATTTTGTCTAGATGAAAGGCACAGGCGTAATCACGGCTGCTTTTATCTCTGCTTTATTTTGCAGAGACAAGGAGCCAATGATGTTTGTTTCTTAGTCAGCTCTCAGCATATGGCAGCTGCAGCAGAACCGTGATCAGACTCTTCATCCATTTTAACTTTCTGTTATATTGCATTTGCCAAATACAATAACAAATGTTGTTTTATTTATTTGTTTGTTGCATATGTTTAGCAGTTAATGGGATATAATAAAATGTTATGAGCCAATAAAAAAAAAAAGGCACAGCTAAAAAATGTTCAGTAAACCAAAAGGCTCCATTTAGGGATCGTCAGTCCAAGAAAATCTTGTGTTTGTTTTGTTTTGAATGAATGTTTCATCAGCTCAGGCCAATGAGTCATCCAGATATCGTTTTATGTTGCTGTTTAAATAATATGTTTAGGAATCCAATGGAAGTCTTGAAGTTACAGGTGTTGTCAATCATGTGTGTGCTGCCTTGAATTCTGGAATAATGAGTGAAGCCATTCAAAGTAGATCAGTCATTTTGCCCGGGGTATTTTGTGCACTGGGCTCCGCTGTGGAGCTTATTGAAACCTGTGCTGAGTTTTTGCTTTGTGAATTGCACAGAACAACTTTAACTTTGTAAACCAAGAAGCAACTCTGCAATTGAAGTGCTCTTACTAGTTTTTTAATTCAGACAAATCAGGGGAGCACACTTTGCACTCAGAAATAAAGTTTATTAGTTTAAAGTTTAAAGTGCTACATGAAGTCAATTGTTACAAAAAACATGTGCAAAAAAATAAAAATAAAATAAACTTCATAAAGACTGAAAGCTGTTGACGAGGAGTTTAATTTAAATAACTTGACATGCTATTAATTATTTATAACACGTTGTCAAATATTGCACGCTCCAGAATAGTAAATGTTTCCAGACTGAGGCTTTGTGAATGAAAAATTGTCTAATTAAATGCATAGATTTGATAAATGACTGATTTGATTTGATTTGACAGTAACAATTACAGATTCTTTTTTTACAGTGGATGTGTGCTGGAAAGTCTGAGTCAAATTATATTCAACACAAATAAGCGTTCCAATTTTAGTTTGCAAATTAAAAGTGAAGCCGACCATTATCAATGCACTAAAGCCGGTGGTGGTTTCTTTGTTAGTTGTTGCTGTAGTTCCTTTAATCTGGGTTATCTTTGGCTTTTGTTAATATTTAATGTTGCTTTGAAACTAATGTAAGTAGACAGATCAAAACTAGTTCTGCGTGGGGGTTCCCAGTGGCACATCCAGTAAAGGCAGTCTTCGTGGAGTGCAGGATGCGTCCTATAGCCTGGACATCACCAGTTTGAGTCCAGGCTATTCCACTGCCGACTGTGGACGGCACACAATTGGCCGAGCTCTGCCTGGGGAGTGAGGGCTAAGGTCCGTCTGGGCGTCCTCAGTTTACCGCACACCGGCAACCCCTGTGGTCTGACTGGGTGCCTGTGGGCTTGCCTGTAAGCTGCCCAGAGCTGCATTGTCCTCCGATGCTGTAGCTCTGAGAAGACTGCATGATGGGCCTGCCGCGTGTAAAAGAAATGGTCAGGTGATGGCACACGTTTCGGAGGACAGTGTGTGCTTCGCCGCCCCCGAGTCAGCGCGGGGGTGGTACGGTGAGTTTAGCCTAAAAATAATTGGCTAGTCCAAATTGGGGAGAAAATTTGGGGATTCATCAACAGTCCAGCTAATAATAATAATAATAATAATAATAATAATAATAATAATAATAATAATAATAATAATGTAATAATAATAATAATAATAATAACAATAATAATGTTTTTCAGAGTACAATGTTTCTTCCTATTTGTAATCCTGTCACTGTATGATCCATTCTAAAAAGAGTGCAGGAAAAAATATAGTTTGTGTCTCCTGGTTAATGCAATCTAATTGGAAACAAAAAAAAAATTCTACAATCCTGGGATCAAATCACTAGAAACTGGAAGTGAGATCCCTGCTCACCAATAAGAAAACAAGGGAAAAAATATTTTATAAAGAACACCCCCCCCATGCACGCACGCACACACACACACACACACACACACACACACACACACACACACCTCCAGTGGAAAAACATTAAATGAATACAAAATAAAGCAGTTTAAATGAGTTTGTTAGTCTCACTGTATCCTCTAGCAGATAGTAATCTGCATCACTGGACATAATTCAACAAGTCCTTTTTTTGCAGCCGGTGCAAAAGCAGCAACAAGATTCCAGAGGTGAAGGACAGAGAAATGGAAATGGTAAACTTGCGTTGGCATTGCACTTGCTTCACAATGAGCTCAATATCATTCTTCCGAACCTAGACTTGTCATATCCAATTATGGTACCCAGATTTCAAAAAATCCTTGTGCAGCAGTTAGTCTTGCGAGAAATAGAGTCGGTTTATGTAAAGCTGCATAAGAGAAGTTTGACAGCTACGGTGCCGCAGATGACGACCGTTATGATAATACCATTTTTATTGAAAGAAGCCCTTTTTTTAGGAACTTCAAAAGTAGCAGAAACCGTGATACAGAATGGAAAGAAAGTGGCCAATACACCAGTTAGACCAAAAAATGAAATAATCCGTGGCACATTTCAGATTTTGAGACGTATCTTTGTCCCTGAGGTACAGCTACAGAGCAAGGCATTGCACGTTGCATTGCAGTAATGAGCAATCCCATTGGATTTTACCATCTGAGGGCATCTTTTAAAGGCAATAGGTAACACTCAAATAGATACCCAAGTAAGCGCTGAGTTTGGCTTCTTTACGCACTGGGAAATTGCTTTTGTTTCCTGTTCTCAGTAAGATAATTGTACAGTACAGAATATAAAAGCAATAACAGAGTCCCACATGTGGGGGTCTACGAGCTGTACTGGGGCTGGTCCCACTATGGCATTCTCAAGGATGGTGTATGTGACCTTGACAAATATTTAACATGATTACTTGATGTTTCACTAGTGAAATGATTTAAACACAGCGGCAGATCCTACAAATTATGCCAAATACGTCAAAAAGGTTATGTAGGATTCTCTACTGTAGTTCCTGCTTAGAGCGCTGTTTGCTAGTTTTATTAAGCTAGCAATGATTGCTTCTGAAAAGACTCCTCGACGCAGGAATAGTTAAACCACGACCTTTGTGGAAATGGTAGTGGAGAACACTATACACACAATAATACATTAAACAGCTAAGAAATTAAATATTAGAAACTGCAGCTGTAAAGTATCCCTTTCATACAGCTCCCGAATGACACTTCATTAATCCTGCTTTATTCTCTGAACTTTACTAAATATGATACAAATGCAAGTAACAGCAAAGAAGAGAACTGTTTTTTATAGGAGCTCCACTGGTGTTTAGAGAATTAAAATCTATTTCTTTCTGACGTTTTATTTTATTTGTATTACATTATAAAACCTGGTTATAAATCATGGATTTCCCAGTGGCAGAGCAGTTTATCTGCCCCTTACCAGGATGTGACAAAGACAGGGCCTGTTAAAATATATATTTATATTAAGCAATGTTTCTGTTCTCGCTGTTGAAGATGTAAACCTTGAGAAACATGCTCCTATGCTGACCTGCCAGAAAAATATGTAAATATTTATAGAAGGAACATTGTTTCAAATTCATGGGCTGCCAAGAATAATTAGGTGAAGCATGCTTATTCGTTTTCAAAGTCTTTTAGAATGAGGATAGTAACAGATATAGAATATGTTGCTGTCCTTAATTGTAGAACAACACAATCTAGTAACCTGGCAGCTACAGTATACTAACCAATCCATCACACATCTGTGTTATCAGGAAGGTGACAGAACTATACACCTCAATGTAGCTTCGGAGCTCTTTAGACTCCAAACAAAACCTTTGCATTTGTGAACCCACAATGTACTTTCAGAACACCGCTACAATTGGGTTAATATAACACAGCTATGGTATTGGATGTTGCACAGCTCCAGTTTGTAAAACTTGCTTCTGTATGTAAACTCTTCAGGTAGTATCTCATTCTGAACATGTATACATGTAGTTGTGGAAAGGAGTTGTATAAAGAACTACTGTATCTATGAAATGTTAATCAGTCAACCTTCCAGAAAACAAACAAGACATCAGTGTTTATTTTCTAATTATAAACCATGCATAAGAAATCAACCAATCACTGTGTACAGATGCAATCAAGCACGCTTTGTTTGATTGTAGATTCTTATCATCTTAACAATACTTTGCAATGCATTGAGGTTTGCAGAGAGTTCACCTCAGATTCCAGGGCATGCACATTTATGTAGTTACAATGTAACGGGGTGGTAATTACCAAGGCCTTCTGCACTTACACTGCAACTGCTTTGCAATTGCCTACAGAAATGACCTTGTGGACATCTTGTTGCCTGATGCAATTATATAGTAACCCTACAGCTTGGGTCATTTAGATGTAATTGTACACGTTTTACATCAGTAGCTACCATCTGAGACCATTGTTAAAACCCCACTGTGACCCTGTAATCTGAAGAGCTGCCTCTTTAGCTAACCAGCTTGAAGAGAGGGCGTTATAAAAATGTTACCACTTGGGTCTGGAGGTCATTCTAAATTGACATGAGTCTTGTAGCACTCACATTGTACTGAACGTGTCAAATCTGGGAAAGAAAGTGGGGGGTCAAACAATTGGGGAAAGAAGGAAGTGGTTTCTCTCACTGTACTTAGTTTTGCAGTCAAACAGAATGCAATTAACCTCTTATCCTGTGTGAGCTTAACTGAGTCATAATGGAGAGCCTGTGGAGACTGTGCTGGCCTGTGTGGCACTGAGTGATTAAAGTGAGGCTGTTGCATTAACTACACTGACAGAAAACTCTCATTACTATCTTCAAGAGCATATAAAAGACAGCAAGACTTTATTTTCTAGTGTTATTTCATCCTCCACTAGCCCTCTGCAGTGCTCTGTATTTTCAAATCGATTCCCATTGTAATCCACAGAGGCTTCATTCTTTGTGACACGTTCTGTTTAGCACATGCAGCTCATCATGCATTTCAGCCTTTTGTTATTAGGGTTATTGTTTTATAGATATGTGACCGTCCCTTGCGTGACACAAATAACCAAGAAATAGTCTTTAGCTAACTGCCCATTTCTAGGCTTTTCAATTTTTTTTTAAACACCCTATATGTCTGTATTATTATTATTATTATTATTATTATTATTATTATTATTATTATTATAAGCATTCTGGTATACATGAGTAAAAAGGAAAGCTACTTTTCAAAACCACTATTCAAATCATTACATCAAATTACCTGGGAAATGCGCTCTGCTAAGGTACAAGTACAAATGACTTGGGTGCTTCAGAAGATTCAAACTATCATGAGTAACAGGAGCAGAATAAAATAACACACACAGACACACACACACACACAGACACACAAAAACAGCCAGTTGAACTTGACCTGGAAGGCGGTTTTCAAAAATTACACACATGCATTCCATTGTCTGATTAAAAAGGATTTCATGTGGGTATTTTCTTTCTTCACTTGCTGTTTCAAGTGTCTTGTATGTGTTATATCACCAATGCATTTACCTGTATATAAAGATGTGTACATCAGGGCCATGGCAAGTGTTATAGGATTGGATTATCAATGGAATGTGGGTGTGCAAGAGCAGCACAATATCAGAGGTGTAATTTACATGGGGGGGGGCATGTCCCCTCACTTTTTTAATGATGGGGAAATGCCCCCCTCACGTTGCAAGAGTGCTAAGAGTGCTTAGACATAGAAGGGATGCAATGTTTTGTAAGACTTGTTTGTAACATATTTTATTATTTCAGATAGAATAATCTTCATGCATGTCCCAGCTACAGAAACTGTCCCCCCCTTGACTTTTGAAACCAAAGTTGCGCCACTGATTATACATAACTCCCAGCATTTTGAAAGCTCAATGTGGTGAAGCTGTCGAGCACCGTGCCCCTCTCAACACGCGCACTTCTGAAAGCGTGTTTCAATAACCTCTGTGCACCTCTCACTTTTACACAGAAGCTCTCCTCTAGGGAAGAATACTTGATTGGCTTAAAAAAATGTTGTCGAGGAAGATTACAAAAAAGCAAGGCTTCTGAGTGACCTTGCTGGAATGGAGGAGGTGCAAACGCAGTCTAACACGCTATCAGTAATTCAGACCTATGCAAAAATGAAAAAGAAAAGGACTGAATCCATTAGAAGAGCTTGCATATCAACCCCTGTGTGAAATTAGTTTGATAGATTACTCTTAATGGGACTACTTAATTCATCTGCCAGTACAAATAGCCAAGATTCAATTAATCATATATAATAAAGTATTAAAAAAGTACAAAATATGCATATGCAACAAATTCTTTTTTTTTTATGTGTTATTTTAAAAGCATAGGTAATTTCTACTAAGCACAATCATCATATTAGATAGCAAAAATATATATATATATATATATATATATAATATATATATATATATATATATATTATATATATATATATTTCTATATCAGTTCGTCGGTTTAAACATTCTTTTATCCTTTATATCAACAAATGGCAATTGAGGCAGCATGTTTCACTGTGTATAAAACCCAATCATCAACTTGTGTATTGCTGCCTGTTCCAAACTGTACAGTCATCTCATTTCACTGGATACAGCCAGCAAACATCAAATGCCCTTGGTTCTGTGCACACCTTAAAATGATTGTCGTCAGCCTTTTTGGTTTCTCTCACTTGCAATTGTAATTGAGTTAAACACTGATTAGAGAGACATCAGACAGGGAGTGTGTTGTGTGTCCCCCAGCATGTAACGTGATGTTTGTATGCATCATGTACAGGTAGCAAGTGACAGGATGTGACGGGAATAGAAATGAACACAAACCCATTAGTCCATTAGTGTATCACAATGTTTATTCATCTCATACTAAACTGTGCCCCCCAGGATCATCTGCAGCAAAGGATCTACAACACAGAGGCAATGGCAACACAGAGGCAATGGCAACACAGCGGACGCACAATGGTAGCCCAAGGGCAGCTACAGTGGCGGGGGGGGGCCCGCATACCGTTACAATTAGTATGGTACAAACAGTATGGTCTCAACCAAGCACCATTGCAAATCTATTGCAGTACCTTGGTACAGTGTAAGGTATGAAGAGCAGTTAGGGTACTGTTGTACGAGTACAAATGCAAATGTACTATTTCATACTTTGCACAGAGAGTAGGACAAGTGGGAGAAACACTCTTGATTTCACAGGAATAACAATGCAAAAAAAATGAATTTACCTCAATAGTTTGCTACAACTAATGGTTACGTCATTGTAAACCGAACTGGCAACACTTTACATCGTGTGTCGAATGTGTATTTGCATAGTAGTCACTTAGTAAATACATGTGCACTTAAACATCATTACAATGTTATTGTGCATTACAATCTTCTTAATGGGAATATATTTGCATGATATAGAGCCCTAACTGTAAACCCTTTTCTGATACAATTGTGTAACTGCATATATTGTGCAAAAAGATTCACACATTAAATTCATAGTATCTATGCATAATAACATTGTAATTATGTGTAAGAACACATGTATTTACTAAGTAACTACACACCAAACTGTAACAAGTATCCAGCAGATGCAACCTTAACTTGGCTATTTAGCTTCCATAACTGCTTCATGTATTTGGTGTCTAGTAGGTTTTACACAGTGGAGTCTTTGGGACCCAGTGTGGTGTATCCACTACCAGACTGTCTGGCATACCAGTCGTTGTGTATGTGAAATTCCCCTTGTGTCTGAGATCAGTAATATCTGTGTTCATTCAGTGAGTATATTAGGTTATAATAAGCTTCCAGCAGCCTCTCGCATGCAAAACATGAAGAATCTGGCAATTTAAATTGCAGATTTTAAAAGTCTTTCTATTGTCTGAAAGATCACAGACTCTTGTTTGTGTGAAGCAATGCTCCTCCTAAGTCATCCGTGACAAATGTAAAACCTAATTCTACATCGAGTACCAACAGAAGTGGGAAGTAAAGTGTCAGCTGTTTAATTAAATCTTAAAGCAGATTAGAGGGCATTACAGGGAGAGAGTCACTGAAGCAGGAGGTTTGAGCCATCACTTGGGCCTGAGGGCATGAGAATGGTCCCATTAGAATTTCAAAATCTCTTGCTCTGAGTAGCAGTAAGTGCTTGGCACCTCATTGCTTCAGACAAACTGTAAACACTTTAACAGAAGATTTGTCAGCTATAATAATGAATGTGAAAGTCAGTATGTCTTGGTGAAATATCTAAAAGCATGTGCTTTGCAACACAGTTGTGAGCACTGTGGAACTGCGGGCTAATTCAAATAACCTGTGCAGATTTATTTTATACATGGCTGGCTTTCAGCCATGCATCTCAACCAATTAATCATATACAAATATGCCTACAATGTGTTTCTTGTGTTCTACATTAATATTAATAAGGCAGATTTGGGTTCGTACACAAGCAATACACTTTGTGCAGAGTATGAGGGATTGCTGAAGGGGTGTTTGGATGAGCTGATACAGTGGTCTTGCAGAATTGTAACAGCGTGGAACAATTTGGATGAATCTGAATTTGGTCTGATCTGGGCTGGAATAGCTTCTGTTGATCGGATGACAGTTGGCAGTGGAGAGCCTGAGTGTGGAGCTGAAGGGTAGCCTGCAGCTTTCAAATAGAGTGGGGATCTGCTCCACTGGGGCTCCAAGGTCCAGCACATCCTTCTCAACAGTCAAAGTTTCAAACCAACTGGAGGGTAAAAACAAACAAACAAAAGAAACTCAGATCACGGCAGGCAGTCCAGCAGAGTATTCTGAATTAAGTGCATCAATGATGAATCCATTGACTTTACTCACAATTACAGCAGTAGCTGTCTCAGTGCGCTCTACTGGTGTTTCTGGGTGATTTATCCAAAGATATGACTTCTACAAACTGTGATGGTGGAGCAGCTGCTGCAAGTCTCATTGCCTTCACCACCACGGTAACCCACAGTGTAGCCAACTAAACTGAACTGGCAGGAGCCTTCACAACCTTCTCACTGGAGGAATTGCCAGGTTCTTTAGGGTAGTCTTGGCAAGCTGTGTGATCTTTGGATTCGGGTGATGGTCAAATTAATTGCATAGTGATTCCCATGACCAACAATAAAATTTACCAGAGCTACAAGGGCTGATTGGCACTTTTGCATTTTAAAGTTGACTGTTATCCCTTTTGAAGCAGCACAATTCATCAATGAACTTGTTCTTTTAATTGGAGCCAAGTACAGGTAATTAGGAGTGTACAGAGTTGGTGTTTGTTGGTGAGGTACTAATGGGAGGCAAAAATGGGTCCCATAAATAATTAATGTCTCTAAACTTGAGAGAGGAAAAAAAAAGCCTGATGATCAAGAGACATTTCGGTCCCCTCAAGACTAATCGTTGGAAGTTGCAGTGTCGGAAACAGATATTTGCATTCCACATCCACAACTTTGTACATTCATGATACAGGTAAAAAAAATTATGACAGGCGTTCCAATGAGAAGTTTATCAGTATCTTCATGAAGATTAATAGTGCTTCATGTATGCGTGTGTGCGTGTGTGCATCTGTGTGTGGGTGTCATACCATTTCTGTGCTTGCAGGAACATTCTACCTCAGATCCCAGGCACCCTCTAGGGACTGCAATGAAACCTGCATCATCTATGCCTGACATGGTCTCCACCAGCGGTCTTCTGCAGTTGGGGCCTGCAAATATATATACACAATTTCTAAAGTTTCTGGGATACCAGTATATCATTTAGCAGTGCAAACTTTCCGCTAGGTTCCTTTTATTTAGCAGACCGGACGCATTAGAAACCATCAATTGAGCTTGTTAAGCAGTCGTGTTCTGCACAGCGCCACACCTGGTGCGGCTGATATAACACTTCTACTAGTCTCCCAACTGACTCCAACATTGACAACTCGGACGGAATGCAGAAGCAACACAGTGACTCCTCCCCCCAGTCTCCCGGTATTTCGAACCCTGGTCTTCGGGGTAATTCAGTATGACATTCTCCTTGTCAGCAAGCAGCTCATCTCAACCACAGGGCTAGCCTCCACCGCACTCAATGAACACCTAGGAGTGGACTGCTGCCTGACGAAGGAGCAGATTATTGTGGCTGTATATCAATACCATTCTTAAGGAAACTCACGGCTCGACTGAAAAACATAGAACACATTTTTTTCTGTAGGGGCAACAGGACTTTAACAGCATGGTCAGGAAATCCAGCTAGTTAGATAGTAGTAATCACACACCACTTGACAGCAGCCATAAACTCCTCGTAAACAAGCCTTTATATCTGTAATCAACTTCATGGTCTGTTAAACATCTACAGTTTCACCCCAGGAGCTTTAGCAACTGCAAATTGCAATTAGCAGCTAGTAATGCCTGCTTCTTTGCCTTTTCCTGCTGATGCGATCCCTTTGGGGTGTTAGTTTCAGGTTTGTTGCGGTCTGAAGGATATTAAAGGGATACTTGGAAGCATCAGCATTCCTTGAAATTTCATTTCTTACCTGTTTGATGTTCTGTTCCGTGTGTTCTGGGTGGTCCTCGAATGCTGTTTCTCATCACTCTTTGCCATGCTTCCTCACTGTCCCAGCATAACATTATTCTGAAAGGACTCCTTGGGGCTGATTGTGGGGAAGAATATTAGCATTGTACAGCACTCAGAAACCCATAGGTGAGTCCAGTGCATGGAGAAGCTGCTCATTCACAAACTCATATCTCATGACACTGTGTTAAAATGAAGGGCGAATGTTAACTGTGCCCTTACAAGTCAGACCACGTATGTGTAATTACATTGTAATAACTGGTCAATTACAATGTATCCCTGCTCTTACATGGGAACTACTGTATAATTACATGCGGATGAGAACAACATCTTGCTACTTGATGTAGTTACATGTGAACACCATGGCACAGGCCATTTCCATGTCATTGTACACATATCCACTAGCGTTTACCCTGCAAGAGCAGAAATCTCTGGTTGTTGGCCATTTCTACACTGTGCCCTGGAATCTAAAGTGCTTGCCAATTTTGTTGTGTGTCCTCCAAAGCTTTAAATGAATAGAAACTAAAGAAATAAATATCTAGTTTTAGCATCTGCAGAAGATAGCATTGCAAAGTACCACTTTTGTGCACTGGCTTGATTTACATTGCTTATGTTTTGTACACAGTACTGGACACACTGAGCTTAAAGCCTCTGTGAATATTATGGGAACATGAAACAAAAAATTGAACTGTAGTTTGACCGGCCCTTTGATGAAACATGTGCCAAAACACTTCCATCTGCCAAAATTCTAATTCTCCCAGGCAAGTCATTACAAAACTCCTGCTCACATCATCTCAATGAGTCTCTTAAAGTAAATCCTGTCCCAGCATCGACCCATATATAGAATTACGCTGCAGACTGTGCATTTCCACCATTAATCACATTTGCAAACACTTTCTTATTACTGACCGTCCAAAGCAAATTGAATAACTTCACATCAAGTTCTTTCATATTTTATCTTGACATGTTTGTCTGTGAGATGAGGTGGAAAACGTACCATGCAGAAGAGCTGAAGTTAATACTTAAAAAGCCATCTTTACTTCTCAGCCATTTATCTTGTAAAATCTCCTGAGTCAGAATCTTAAAAGTCTTAAATTGCACATTCACAAGTCTGCTTGTCTTGACTCCAGGGTGGCTTAGCTGGAAAGTAGGGTGGATTCTGGTAGTAAAATCATATTTAATTGTCATACTCATAGTCTGAACAGCTGACTTTGAAATCGTGCTCTGCTATTACAGATCCAAGATAATGTTATTTCATCGCTAGATTATAAGCACTGGGGGGTAGGGGGTGGTTAAGCTATGAACTTTTTGCTCAGTTTGGAAACTTGGAAATCAGAATTCCTAGACTGAAAAGCTGTTCGTTCTGGAAGTTCTTGATTCTGACAAGGGGTGTCTGCGGTGCTCTTTACTCACACTGCCACTGACACACATGAACAGAAGAGGCTTTCCATGCTGCATCTACCTTCATTACCAAACTGACTGTGAGTACCCTGGCAGGCAATGAGCTCTAAGATTTCACTCATCCAATTCTGTGTTGAACTAAACTCGATCAGAGTGTATGTTCTCTATACAGTCTGAATAAAAATGCAGCGACATGATGCTGGATGTGTGGCTCTAAAATCTATACAGGAAAGAAATGATGAATCCATAATAAAACTGATGAGCAAATACTAAAGTATAATAATAGTGATGAATATCATGCAGCCTGTTGTTAATACAACAGTAGCCCTGTCAGTTTACTGAAGGGCTAGGTGAAGAATTGATGGGCACTAACAATGGCCTTCTAGAATCAATCAATGGCATTCTAGAATCAATCAATGGCATTCTATGGCAATGGCAATCATTTAGAAATGCTGACATTCTAGAACAATTAATGTATAAAAGGAAGCTAACATGGGAAATAAGGGGACATTATGTATAATAATTGTATTTGATCTTATCAGGTACCAGCTACCCAGCTACCAGCTATTGTATCTTATCTTATCAGCTCCAGCTACCCCTGAATCAGTCTGACCTGTGTGTGTGTGTGTGTGTGTGTGTGTGTGTGTGTGTGTGTGTGTGGTGGTAAGCCTGACTAGTCTATGTGGTCAGTTGTGGTTTGAACGTGGCTGAGTGGCAGTTACTATGTAGCCAACTGGTCCATAGACCACAGGTCTCTGATTACAGCATGCTTAAAACAAGCACTGGAGATGTAATTGTGTCTGCTGCCACACTTCTCTTACATGGCAACTGATACAACAACAAAAAAAACTTCATTTGGAGAAAAAGAGTAATGGATTGAAAATGAATGAAAATGAGCTGCATGAGAAAGTTAATTACACTTCATCCATTAGCGGTCCAGTAATTGAAGAATCCATTTTCACAGGAGAGAGAGCCCTGCTGGCTTTGAAAAAGGAAGACCTCGTGCTGCAAGTCATTTTTGAATAAGTGGAGCGGAATGGAAGATGAAAAGCAGGCTAATAGCTGCACACTGATAATATTGCAATTCCTGTTGCACCTGAAACTGGAGTCATTAAACAGTACAATACAATTAGGCCTATTCTGACAAGTCAAAAATGCTTTCTGCAAGGGGAATGCTGTTATAGCATGATGGAAGTTACTTTTTTTTTTAATGATCCTTGTAAAGGTCGGCCTGCTCCCTCTCCCTGCCTCCACCAGTCCTGCAAGCATCTGGAATAAACGCTGTCCTCGGACGACGCTCTGATGGTCTTTAACCGCAGTGAAGTCTCGTCAGTGTTAGCAGCAACGACTTTTAAAAAATGAAACTCTCTTTAATAACCGTCAGTGAAGGGTTAATGAAAACAAACTTATTCAAGCACCAAAGCAGACGAAACGGAAAGAAAGCTGACCTCAGCTAGCCAGTGGGAAAGTCCACCATGTGTGTGGTAACAGTTTACAGTAAGTATCTGGGATTCCAATGACATTCCATATAAACTCTTTGAATTTCAATTCTATATTTGTGAGCACCCTATTCCTGAAGCCTGTGTTGATTTATTGTAAAGTTTTACAAGGTAGGTATCTAATAGTTGCATTGAGACAAACAAAATATTCAGTGACAAGACATATTTGGAAAATGACAATTCATAGTATTAATTTGTGATGGTTCATACACAATGCAATTGTTTTTTGTATTCTGTTCTCTCCTCTTCAAGGTCGATTGTTGCAAGCATAAGTATCAGTTTACCTCAACTATCTGAGATAGATTCTGCAGCTTATCTGTTTTTGTATTTAATGACATTCACCTGAAGTGTGCAGTGAGGGCACTGCTTCTTCATTCTCTTTGAACTTTGTTTACAAGTTAAGAAAACTAAATGTCTCCTCAATTCAGAGGTTCTTAAAACGAGTTGGATTCATTATCATTTTCATAATGGACTGGCGCTTTCCAAAACATCAAAGCCCCTAGCTGTGCAGCCCACTCCCCCACTCCCTTCATTACCATCATATTGATCCTCGTGCCGCCTGTACCTTTCATTTCTAATGCATAAACGTTAAGGTTAATACAAGTTGTGACAGCATGGCATTGGGGAGTGTGCATCAGCCAAGGATCCCTTTGAGCCCAAACGTGCCAATGCTTTTCAAAGGTTTTTGGAATGGTTGTTAAAACGGCAAAAACATCTCCTCAAGAGAGGTTTTCTTTACCCTTTTTTATCACATTTGCAATCATTCTTAATTCTTGTTGCAATTACTCAAATGTTGTTGTTGTTTTTTTTTTTATTTGATTCTGTGTTGAGGTGGTTTGGCTGAGTTGAGGAGCTTGTGATAGATAGGGGTGTCCAGAGATGCCCTTTCTCTCCTAGTCTTGTCCAGGTTACATTAATCTGTGGCAGGCAACTACAACTCAAGAGCAGCTCCTAATCTTGGGTGAAAGCAGCTTCACGCAGACTTATGCAAAACACAGTATTTGAATAATTGTAGTTTGATGCAATGTTAAACTCATAAAGACAAGGAGATGAAACAAACAAAACTTTTCAAATTATTTTCTCAGATTGTCACCATTGTAGGTGTGCTTTTTTTATTATTATTCCTTACCAATATACAAATGTCCCTCAGTTCAGGCAATTGAAGAACAGTCTGTATTGTCTTGCCCTGTGGATGCTGGTAAGACGTATTTAATCATCTTCTTGTCACAGCTGTTGTAGCTTCTATGGGGGCTACTTCCAAGCTAACTTCGAGTGCAGCAGTCAGTGCACCCAGCAATGAACTGCAGCACTCAACACTTCTGCCATAGCCTTGTGCAGTGCTGTGGTGGTGCACATCCTCAAATAAACACCCTGTTTATTTGAAATTCCACTATGACTGTTTTCCTTATACTTGAAATTTGCTTGGCGTTCATTTGAATATTAATTCACTCATGCTTTTTATATTTTCTTAATCCATTTCTTTCTCCCTATTGTAGACTTGGGAGAAAAACTAAAATAAATAAAAGGTGCTCACAGATAACAAGCAAAACTCTAAAGTATACAGCGTAACTACCCCTAAAACAACAGACCCATCAGCTCAATCCATACTTACATCTATTTCTGTGCCCTTTTCTGTTTCTTTATAAGTGCAAGACAATTAAAGAATTGAATTGCTTGGTGGGGCAAATCGTCAGAAGCACTTTTAAGGTGACCATTTCGAACAATTTGGATCTGCCTGGTTTAAAAGGGCATTTTAAAATCTCGCCAGGCTTCCACCAGTGAGACCCTGCATTCACACGTGTAGGGCAGGCAGTGTGTGACTATGTAGTGTGGGTGGATTGGGTTAGGACCCCTATAATGAGAGGTTGCACTAAGTACTGTCTGATCTAAACCAAGGTGCTCTGGGCTTCTCTTTCACACAGTTTTCTTTAGGTTTCATTTATAACAGTAATAGCTGCTTGCTTGCTGGCTATTCCAATGGGACCCCTGTACCGTGTGTGTGTTCCTATATCAATCTAGTACAGGCAGCAGCTTCGCCAGTAGTCATTTGCAACCACTATTATTCAATCAGGAATTTAAGAAAAAAAAATATGGACATCTGTGGCCTTACATTGTACCCATTGATTACAATATTAGTCAGCCGGCAGCCCAAGCTCTCAGGCAGAGAACAGGTTTTCAAATCCTATATATTAAATGCTGGCAGCACCCACTAAAGCCCTGAGACGTATGGGACCTTGCTGCACTCGTGTTTTATAGATTTTTTTTTTTTTTACTGCATTTTGATAACGAGTTAAGGGAATAAATGAGTTAAAGGTAACATCTCAATGTTGCGCACTGCTCTGTAACTGTTGGGCCCATGCATTTGAATCAATGTAACACCAGCCCGTCTATTTGAATCAATGTAATACCAGCCCATGCATTTGAATCCATGTAATACCAGCCCATGCATTTGAATCAATGTAATACCAGCCCATGCATTTGAATCAATGTAATACCAGCCCATGCATTTGAATCATTTGTGTAATACCAGCCCATGCATTTGAATCAATGTAATACCAGCCCATGCATTTGAATCAACGTAATACCAGCCCATGCATTTGAATCAACGTAATACCAGCCCATGCATTTGAATCCATGTAATACCAGCCCATGCATTTGAATCAACGTAATACCAGCCCATGCATTTGAATCCATGTAATACCAGCCCTTGCATTTGAATCAACGTAATACCAGTGCTGGATCTGATTTGATGTTAGCAGATTGATTAAAAGACCAAAGTAAAGCTTTGTAATCAAAGTGTACGTCTCTTGCAATGTAAGTAATTTAAGTGCAGCGACTGCTCAGGTGTTCTCAGTTCAATTACATGCTCTGTGATGTTCAATGAAAGGACATCCCTGTGGAATTCCTATCCCTTTATTAGTACTTTATTGCTGTTATATTGAGTTAGATGGGTTTTCTTTTTTTTTTTTTTTTAAAGATGTGCCGTCTTTGTCTACATCAATTAACTTGTCAAAACCAACACAGACATCAAGTTGGTGTGGCGGGCAGGGCAGCGTGTGTGTGTGGCGTGTACTGCAAACCCCCCAGCCTGCTTTTTTGATAAGGGGTCACTTCTATTGTGGAACTAACAACTAAGAAAGCACAGCATTGCCAGCCATCTGTATTTAAGAGTTCTGAAAGACCTGGCTGATTAGTGGGAGTATGTCTTTTCCTCTTCTTTTATGAAGCAGTCTCCCTGTAGTTGTGATGAGCTGAAAGATGCGCTCAGAGAGCCTCTCTAACAGGGAGATCTTAGTTTGAATGTCTGGCATGTTTTCAATTATTAATATATACATATCGAATTGAATCTTGAAACGCAACACCTACGCTTTTTCATGTGCTCGACAGTGGTCTCTGTGATGAGATTTATTTACTGTAAACTGATGCTCTGTGATTAGTTCAGATGGATCTCAGTTAGGCAGCGAGCAATTCAAATTAAAATGCTGGAATTTATTTTTTAAACCCGATTCATTTGGACTGTTGTTGGGAAAATGTGGATAACTACTGCTTTGGACAGCAATTGTATTGAAGGGAGTTGCAAAGAGTAATTGAGACAGTCTGCTGCCAAAATCTTGGTTTAATGAGTTTGGCAGTGTCTTCTAAACTAGCACTGATACAAAAAGCATATTCTCTAACATACAGAAAACACTGCAAACACTTACTTAGAAAAAGCGAATTGCGTGTATGTATGTATGTATGTATGTATGTATTATTATTATTATTATTATTATTATTATTATTATTATTATTATTATTATTATTATTATTATTTTTTTTCTTCTTTTTAACCAGAGCAGTTAATGTTTGTAGGTAAATACAATGTAATTACAAAAGCAACTGAACACATGTGATTTAGTATTTCAACATGTTGTTGCAGTGTAGCTACATAGCCATGTGTGTAATTACTGTGTTATTACAGTGTAAGTACTGTGTAATTAGACTCTCAATTCACAAGTTCATTGCAGCAGTGAGATCAAATCCACGTTGTTTATCACCAGTGTGTATTTACATTAGTGTGCTTTACAATCTGAAAACTATATTAAGAGAGCTTGGCATCTAGCATGTAGTGAATTCCAGAGTCACTTTCCAACATATACATATACTTTAAAGAGAGCGATGCATTTTGTTTTGTAACCCTGTAAGTGGAAGGACCTGTCGGGGCCCAGACAGCGCTAAAGTTAACTCCCTCAATTTGCGAGCGTCATCTTGACAGGACAATCTCTGTCACACAGACCAGCAATTCATTATCACTTGATAAGTTTAAGAGGAAAGAAAGATATTGCTTTTTCTTGGGAGTCGCTGGGTGGATGAGTGCGGACGATGGAAGTGACGAGAGTCAGTGGTTACCTACCCGTCTGAAAATGAGGGCTACCCCAGGCATGTTTGTGCCAACATGACGGACGTTTATGCTTTTTTGTATCCTCTTACTATGCAGGAACTAGTATAATACTGTTTTGCCCCAGTTATAATAAAGTGTACAGAGATTTTTAAGACAATCAAACGGACTGAGGGAAATGGTCCTGGTAGAGGTGGCCCTAATGTTTTAGGGTCTTTATGTTGAGCAAGCCATAGGGGGAGAGTTTACTGTAGCAAACTACCAACATTTTCTGCTCTGGTTTTAAAAAATACAAATAATAGAATTAAAATACAATTTAAAAAATATATGCATACATGCATTGAGTTCTAAATAAGTGTTTGGAGCATTTTCTATATGCTAGAGAATATGCGTTGTGTATCAGTGCTAGTTTATAAGACACTTTCTTTGGTCTCTAATGTCTGTGTATTTATATAGTACAGGTACTTAGTAAATACACGTGTACTTACACATACTTATAATGTTGTTGTGCAGAATTATTTACACTTTATAGGCATTGTAATTATGCATAATAACATAGTGATTGTGTAAGTGCATATGCATTTACTAAGTAACTACTGTGTAAATACACAGTAATTAGAGAAAAAATGTAAAGAATTGCTGCTGCTGTTTTATCATTTTCTACAACACTGTATTCTTTATGACTTCTGTGCAGAAACTCTCTTTTTGGTAATATAAAATATTTAGGCACTAGTAGAGACTCATATTATGTTACCTTGTGATGAATGGCTGTTTTATTTTTTATTGTTTTTTGTTTTGTTTTTTTATACGATTTTCCCCCCTAAAACTGTCAGTTGTTTTCTTTGATTGGTGGATCTCCATTCCTGAGGTATAAAATACAGAACCGAAATAACATACATTGAGGGATTAGTAAGAATGACCATCTGTATTCTGTTTGACAGCCCCCTGGTTTCAGGCTTTTTCAGGAAGACTTAGTTTAGCTGTAAGAGAAGTTGAGTCAGGCACATAAGATGCGCCCGTGTTTAAGACTTCTACTCTAGATTCTCAAGCAGATGAAGAAGAAAAATGAACACTTTCGTGAATAAGAAATTATAAAGCTTTGCCCAGAGTTACAAAAAACAATAATCGTGACAATTTTGGGAGAACGCTTATGTCAAAAAAGCAGGTTTTATTGAAGAGCAAAATTAAAAATAAAAAAGACAAAAGGAGAAGCAGTTATGATTCAAGTGGTTCTCCAGGAAAATCTTACTGATCCTTGCTCTTGCAATCCCAGAGCACCTGGTCATTAAATCTGAATTCCTTTATTTCAGTGCTCCTGGCAGGAACCTTGACGGTAGATTAAAACTACAGTTTAGATGATGGGATATTAGGTTTGGAGCCTGAGAAAAAAAAAAAAATGATCCTGAAACGGAAAATGTTATCAGATGAGCAGGAGGGGAGAGGTTTATTCATGAAGGTGTTCACTGATGATTATTATTGCTGCAGTGTTGTTTGAAAAAACATTAAATGAATCAGCAATCCTCTATTAATCAAAACCAGCACTGCTAAGAAACAAAACTTGTAGGTGGAAGCAACCAATCTGTACAGATGCTCAAATTAAGTTCTTTGTATCTCTGAGCATTCAGGTCGAGCCAGGTTCTATGTAGTAACAAGCATTCAGATCGAGTGGGGTACTATCTAATTCCGAGCATTCAGAGGAGCTTGTGATTCTATGCTCAATCAGAATGCAGATGTGCCGGCAGTGTGCTGAAGACTATTGGCAGAAAGCACCTATGCACTTCAATGGGTTATCACCCGTGTTCTTTGGTTCTTACTATTGTATTGCATTGCATTGTATATTTATTGTGCAGATTTACTGCACAGCAGCCCTCTGCTCAATCACTCTCTTTGGTGGCACTGTAGAGACATACAGACCCATGTGATAACATGCTAATGACTCACCAGCTACCAACATGTTCTGCTCTTGCACCGTAACTGTACCACAATGACCTGTACAATGGCATTTTCATTTAATAGAGCAGTAACCAATATAACAGGTCCCCATAGTGAATGTATAACAAAGTGTAATGAAGCACAATGCACAGGCAAGCATTGTAAAGAGTTGCTATTATGCTAAAGCACATTACTAAACATGGCAAACCAGGGTAAACTATGGTAAATGCACAGTATAACCAGGGGAGAAAATGCATGGTAAAAAAAAATACTGTGGTCAGCTTTCACAAGGGTAGTTACCATGGGGGAACAGAAACAGTGACAGTTCTGGCCATGGCTATTCATGCTCTGTAATCGAAAGGGAGCAGAAGCCAAGCGATTAAGCATGCTATAGCCTCTCATACAAAGCCATAGGAGTAACCTTCTTCTCCTGCTTTCAAGAGCACAGCAGCATTATAGAAACTAATTTTTCACTGAACGGCAAACCATTAGGTGATTGACTACATGCCTGAAAGTCAGAGTACAAGTGTCTTTCCTGAATGCTAGACAAAGACTAAGTGCCTTCGATATATCAAGAGGGTGCTAGGCATGATCTACATGTTAAGTAGTGATTGAGAAAAGCAAATTGATACTTGACAAGGCATTAGGCTGATAAGCTCAGAACAGGGCAGGCACGTTAGTGCTGGCTTCTTCAAGAAGAAACAGTGGAAGGAAAGTGAAACGTGACGAGTCCGTGGCAGGTGTCTTCTCCATTCTGCCATTTATTTAATCAACAGTCAATAAAAGTTACAACATGGCGTAATCTGGTATGGATGCTTTGCCATTGTTGCTGTGCTAGTACAGTGATATTGACAGAAAAAACCATTACAGCTCATTCAGTTAAACAGGTATTCCCTACTTGTAAAACAGGACTGTGAATATACAGTGCAGAGGTTATAGGAGGTATGATAAAGAACGAGAAGATTACCAAGCAATGGGCCCCACGTTCCATTGTCCTGTAATGATAAGGCATGACTTGGTTAATTGAGTAAGGGCACTGAACAATGCTCTGTTCACACTTTCTGTAATTTCAATTGTTTGTATTTTTTACGTGCATTTTCTTATTGTATGTCACTGAAATTAGAATATTTAACACAACTGAATGGACATTTTCAACAGTGCCTAATAAGGGAAAATGGGACAAATCCAGTAATGCAACCTTCATCACTCTCCATCTTGTCAAGCAAACACGCCACTACTGGAAACTCTTGGCTACTGTGAGAGAGGCGCTGTCTCTGGGTGCCCCGGTGCCTGTTTTAAAGCCCGGTACCTGTTCCTCTATGGAGATTGCAGAGCTGCTGATGTTTTAAAGAGCAGTCTCTTGAAGCCTTGATCTGCTCTCTCACAGATCGGCTCGTGCTTTTCAAAACACCGTCATTATTAGCCTGGATCTGTCGAAACCAGGAATCAAACGGCAGCACAATTAGACGGGAAGATCAAACAGAGGAAACCTTCATCTGTACCACTAGTACCGTGCAAGAGACAAAAAGTGTAGCTACAGAAAATAAAACCTTCAGTGGAAAAACTGGAAATGAAAGAAATAGCATGTTCTAATAATGTCCATAAGATGAGAGGAAGAAAATACACCAAAACAATATGTGTACTAAAGGAAAACAGGATCCAGGCCAACAGCTGCTCAAACAGTTAGCAGGTATAGAAAAACACAAACAAAATCAGCATAAGAACTGATTACCGCTACAGGATCTGCACTGTATTATATCAGCAATTATCTGGTTTGAGCCTTGTTCGACAATACATTTTGAAGGAGAGTCAAAGAGGGAGTCATTGAAGTAGACCTGATCTACAGGCAGCAGCAGATGTTATGGAGTATATATTTATTTGCTATATGAGTTTATTGTTTTTTTATCAACTGTTTGCTGAAAGACACCAGCAGTGTTTTAAAGCCTTTGTTACTTCTTAAACATATTTAGTTTCTTGTTCATGGAAGAACATTAAAAAAAAGTCTATAGTATTTTTTTATGTTTTATTAATGTAACATATGCCCTTTTCACACAACCTTTCTAAATGGCTATTTTCAGATGCTACAGGTTTGATGGAATACTTTCTAAGCATTAACCACGACATATATGTCTTGTGCTTTAAATAAACGAAAAAATGCACTGAAGTACACAGAAATTAAGTATAGGTTTAATTACTTGTTGCCATCTGTTTTCAGGGAATTGGTTGAGTGTTTCAGGAGGCTCTCTGCTAGCTGCTGCAGTTATGAGGATGCTACTAATATATATGATCTAATATCGAGCAGGGCAAACAGACACCAAGGACTTTGAATTTAGTGTAGGTTGAAAGTGATTGTGTGGCTCTGCATCTTTACCATGTCATTCAGTAGACTCTGACTTCAGTCCCAGAGGTCTGTGGTTCAAACCAACCTGCTGACATGACACAGAAGGGTGAAAGAGAGACATCTTCTAAAGGCTTCATCAGTTTGGGGACTGAAGGGTATACAGACACCTTATTGATATAGGGAATCAATGTGAACAGTAATCCGTCAAGATGCCGTCAGCAAACTGAACGTACAGCAATACTATACCAAGGCATTTGCAAAAAAGTTTTGGTTTTTGTTTCAGACAACTTTTGTTTGATGTCAGCTTGCCTGAATAAACTAAATACCAAATTAAAACACATATTGCATTAATTGATAGGCATAAATTGACAACGGCAGTATTTTTATGGTAAGTCAGCAAGAATATGTTTAACTCTGTCAGAAACTTTTTATAATCATATATCTTTCAAAGATTTCTAATAAAGCCTACTTATCAGGCACTGGTGACTACATTTAAGTTTGATCGTTAAATTATTTTTTATTTTATTATTCTTTAATAAATCCATAACTTCAAAAGCAAAAGTTATATAGTAAACCTTATTTTATAAGAAAGTCAGCACTTAACATTTTAGTCCATTAAAAAACAGTTCATTGAAATAATTGTGTGGAATAACACGGCAGTTGCAGGCAGAATAATTACAATTGAATAGAATACAGGACATACTGCTGTTTAAAAATGCAGCCTCAAATGTTGAGATATTTGTTAGTACAAACACTCATATCATTGTCATTGGTGATTTCAAACCCAACCCGGACCTTTTAATGCCAGTTGTTCATTAGCAATACAATTCCTATAGCCTTCCAATCACCCACTTATAGAGAGCACTGGTGCCCCTGACTCTACCTGCAGACATTTGGCAGACTTTTATTGCAATTTAAGAGATAGTAAAGATTTCCACTCTAATCCTTTTACCCTAAAGTGAGTTGGCTTTGAGGAGGCTAAATTAGTAGGTTTTGAATCATAAAGCATTTCTCCAGTTAATACATTTCAGTTCCAAATGACAACTCCCTGTAGTTCTGTTAAATTAAAACTTAAGGGTGTGCATTACCCCCAAAGCTTCCTGCTGTGGCTTTATCAGGTCCTCTACCTTCTGAATTATTAGTTTTGCAAAGTTATTAAGTCTAGTGCTTGTAGCAATGGATTACTGAGAGCTGGAGACACTTATTATTGCTGCAGAGAAGATTATATGAAGCAGCCCTCATTACTGAAGACAGAGGCTTCCTAGGTCCACAGTGCATGCTCTCACCTTTAACATTATATATTGATTTCAGATTCATCTTCTTAACAAGAAGCCAAGGCTATTGTCACGGGCTCCAGTTACCCAAGGGGGATCTCAGAGGGGGTGCCCGATTTTAAATGAACACCTGCCTACCTGCCAGGCCCTGTGGGGTCTTGTAAAGAGCCTCAGAGCCCCATTCTCCACTCTTCTGTAATGGGAACGCCTGACTTATCATTGTTTATGGACTTTGCTAAATTAGCTACTATCATGCTTTCTGTGATTTTACCCGCTTCATGTTTTTAAACTTATTTTCACATTTGTCACTCAAAATAGAATATTTAACAGAAACTAATGGTTTAACACACACTAATAAGGGGAGACGGAGAATCCAACGCTGTAACCAGATCAGCCTCCCTTTCCACGTTCTCAAGACTCCAGGGAGCTCACCCTGTAACCTTGTCTCGATGTTGAAACCGCATCATGGCTGGATGATGCGGGGAAATGAGGCGATGCATCAGTTAACTAAGAATGGTAGAGAAATGCAGGAGCTCTCTTTGAGTCCTGCAGCTGTCAACATTCTGATAGTCGTCAATGCACAGAACCAGAACATGTTCTCCATAACTCTGTTGGTTATGCAGTGGCTGTAAATAACCACTTGGGAATGTCCTGTTTCTGTAAGCTGATTTGCTCTAAAAGTCTATCAACACCTAATCAATGAAAGGTGATTAACTATCCCAATGTGATGATCTTAGTCTTCGTCTTTCAGCCAACTTGCAAATAAACAAGAAAAGGGCTCTTATTGACATCAGTTTAATTTGTCATTTACTTATAAGTTACCCAGCCTGGAACTGTGCCTAGGCTTGAATCATTAGCATTTAGGTTGAAATAAAACATGCAAGTACAGTATTAGCTAATTTGATGCACTTGTGTGCTTGCAGTGGTATAAGTTTGCCGCGATGCCAAGGACTGCTTTTGGCCACATTTGGTTCAAGCATGCCACTCCAACACCCAGCAAAGGGAACAAAGTATTTGTTTGTGAAAGTTTCCCGGGGTGGATTGTGGAAACAGACATGCACAAGAGCAATCTGTTTCCGAGTCACTAACCGCTTAATTGATGGACTTGTTGAAAGTAACTGTAATGCTCTCTGAGTTGTGATCCCGTTTTGTCTCTTTGGGACTAGCCTGCCCATTTGTAATCTCATTCCACTGTTTGAAGTAGCCCTGCTAAGGCTATAGAAACGTCAGCCCCCATTATTTCCATTTGGGCCTGACAGTCTTGGAATGAAGGGGAGCACAGAGTTGGCTACAACAGTACCATTACAACAGAAGAAGGAGGAAAGAGCTTTAAGGCATTCTGCCTGCAGGCTTCCGAGTAAAGCATTATGCAAGATGAAGCAGCTGTCTGTGGATGAGCTGGATCTCATTTCCACAGGGACTCCTGAGTAAAAGTGTAATGTATGACTTGCCTTATCCTGTTCAGTGTAGATGGAGGGGGGGGGGATGCTTTTAAATTTCAACTGCAGAAGGGGACGGCAAGTAATATTTGTCTGCTGATGAAAAAGTGCCCCTCTGTTAAATGTGTGACAGTTCTGGTGACAGATTTGTTGCCCATATCTAGGGCTATAACCAGCAGGAATGAAATTTTTGGCCTAGGCATTGATTTGAAAATGTTGATTTAAAGCCTGAAGAGGTCGTTTTGCTTGACCTCATAAAGCAAATATTTATTTTGGTTTTCCATCCTTCTGCCAAACTTGGATTTTTTTCCATCAAGTTCAGCACCAAATTGAGTCTCAGTATTTAAAAACACATACACAAATTCCCAGTTGAGTTTTGTATTATAGAGTATTTATATGATATGATTCCTAAGAATACAGACCCTTTGTGTGCATTTAATGAACTCAATACTGTAACCATTTATATCACTGCAGCAATATCCTCACTGAAATTTTACATACTTCCACAGTCAGAAAAAGCACATGTCCTGTTGCAGGGGCTGCCTGCCACTACTGAGGTATACAAAAGATCCCCATTTTACGTGTCACAATGTAATAGGTCATCTAATCAGGCGTACTGTATGAGGATAATGCCTGAAGATTCGGCATGCTTTTGGACATGTTGCTGCACTGGCTACCTGTAAAGTTCAGGATTACTTTCAAAACTCTCCTGCTCACCTGCAATGCCCTTCACCACACAGGTACCGAGTGCCTCCTCAACCTGCTGACCCGCTGTGTTGCTGCCCGCAAGCTGAGGTCCTCCAACTCTGGTCTGCTTATTATCCCCAAGCATAAGTGCACCACACTTGGAGAACGCTCGTTTAGCTTCATGGCTCCGACTCTTTGGAACTCTCTCCCAGGTTTGGTGCGTGATGCTCCCACCGTCACTCGCTTTAAATCAACTCTCAAGACCCACCTGTTCTCTCTTGCTTTCCATGCTCTTTATGCCTGATATCTGCTATTAGCTGCTGTGTTTCTGATACTATTTCATGTATTATGCTACTATCATGTAATGCACTGTTTTTGTTTTAGTTTTTTACTGTATAGCATGTATGATGAATTTCTCTGTATTTGAAGTATTATGGATTTTCTTATTGTTATTGCGTCTTGTAAAGCGCTTTGTGATGGTAGTCCACTATGAAAGGTGCTATATAAAATAAACATTGATTTAGTCTTATGTAAACACAGTCATTGGTTGATGTGTGGTTTTTTCTCATACAAATAATGGAAACCCTCGGATAATGATATTGATAAGCAGTTCTTTTAGCCCACAGAGAGTGGAGACCAGGTTAATGGGTGTCTGTGATGCACGCCTGTAAATAATCCCTGCTGTTGACTGTTTTTCAGCTTCTGTGGGTAACGTGCCTTGAGGCAGAGTGTGTGAGTGAAGAATGAATTGACGGGAGTGGATGCAGACACGCCTCGTCAAGGTACAAATTATACTCGAGAGCTACATGTGGGACTGCTGCAAAACAACTGAAACGGAAAATGTCAATGTGAAGCAGTCCCTGGTTGACTCAGGGGTTGATCAACTAATGCCTTATCGGAATAAGCTGTAGATGGATTTTAGAGTTTAACAACAACTTGGATTGCATTAAGCCGTCCATCCATGTTTATCCCAGGATTACCCATAAAGAAGCACTTAATCTGTTTTTATAGAACCTCTTGTGGTTTGGAACGCTTTGTCGGTGACATTTTGAGTGTGATACATTCTCAAGGCTGCTAATAGGTTCCAGTGGGGACATATGATATATACTTTAAGTAAATACTACATTAACTGGACTAAGTGGTAGTGAAGTGAGAAGGGGTCGTGGCAGCCGGGTGGATTTCCTGCTACCATAAATCACAAAAAAAAAAAAAAAAAAAAGTACTGTGCATGGCTTTATTTAATGGAGAGATAAGAAGTACACCATCAGTACTGTGCATGGCTTTATTTAATGGAGAGATAAGAAGTACACCATCAGTACTGTGCATGGCTTTATTTAATGGAGAGATAAGAAGTACACCATCAGTACTGTGCATGGCTTTATTTAATGGAGAGATAAGAAGTACACCATCAGTACTGTGCATGGCTTTATTTAATGGAGAGATAAGAAGTACACCATCAGTACTGTGCATGGCTTTATTTAATGGAGAGATAAGAAGTACACCATCAGTACTGTGCATGGCTTTATTTAATGGAGAGATAAGAAGTACACCATCAGTACTGTGCATGGCTTTATTTAATGGAGAGATAAGAAGTACACCATCAGTACTGTGCATGGCTTTATTTAATGGAGAGATAAGAAGTACACCATCAGTACTGTGCATGGCTTTATTTAATGGAGAGATAAGAAGTACACCATCAGTACTGTGCATGGCTTTATTTAATGGAGAGATAAGAAGTACACCATCAGTACTGTGCATGGCTTTATTTAATGGAGAGATAAGAAGTACACCATCAGTACTGTGCATGGCTTTATTTAATGGATGGAGATAAGAAGTACACCATCAGTACTGTGCATGGCTTTATTTAATGGAGAGATAAGAAGTACACCACCAGTACTGTGCATGGCTTTATTTAATGGATAGATAAGAAGTACACCATCAGTACTGTGCATGGCTTTATTTAATGGAGAGATAAGAAGTACACCATCAGTACTGTGCATGGCTTTATTTAATGGAGAGATAAGAAGTACACCATCAGTACTGTGCATGGCTTTATTTAATGGAGAGATAAGAAGTACACCATCAGTACTGTGCATGGCTTTATTTAATGGAGAGATAAGAAGTACACCATCAGTACTGTGCATGGCTTTATTTAATGGAGAGATAAGAAGTACACCATCAGTACTGTGCATGGCTTTATTTAATGGAGAGATAAGAAGTACACCATCAGTACTGTGCATGGCTTTATTTAATGGAGAGATAAGAAGTACACCATCAGTACTGTGCATGGCTTTATTTAATGGAGAGATAAGAAGTACACCATCAGTACGGAGATGATCTCACGCCACAATCTGAAAACATTACACCTCGCTGGCTTTATTTTCACATCCATATTTGCAAATGATCCATAAACTGTTCTGATGTAAACTGTAGCTGAAACCGAACACCATTACGATCAAACTGCAATTGCTGAGACTCACTTGTAATGAGCCTAGAGCCCTCATTTTAATTCATTTCCGCAAAAAAAACATTTTCAAGTGTTTAAAATGACATTGCAACCTGTCGGATCCATTTCCGCCACAGAAAAACAAAATGCCCCAAGCACAACCTGCGATAACAATTCAATGTGTGAGGCTTTATGAAAGATTAAAAGGTCTAATTAGAGTGAGGAGCAGCGGCAGTTGCTTTTCTATTTCCTCGTTTGTATCGAGGTGTAATCGGTGGGAATTCATTAATAAGCTGATGTATTTAACACAGAACTGTCTGCGCCAGCCTCTTTAGTTCCTGTAGGAAACAGTGTGGAATGTAATCAGGTTCATGATGGATGATGGTGTTCCAATATTAGCTCAGGAATTCTAGACACCTCACAGCTTGATTTTGAATTGTTTTTACTCCTGCCTGACCTTGTGTCGGGGAGCAAGGGAGGTCCGGATAACGGGATTATAATAAAGACCTACAGGTCACAATCATCTTTAATATTCTTCCTCCAGGTCACAGCACTGTGACATCAAAATAATATACTAACAGGGGGTCCTGCTATGCTGCAAATGCAACGGCGTGTCTAACATGGCAAGCAGCATTCAGCTGAGAAGCAAGTGTTTATAAATGACTTCCAGGTGAGCTCCTGGGGATCTGTAGTTTTCATTAGCTTCATCTTAGAGAGCAATCGCTGCAGAGCGATGCATGGAGTGGAAATGAACAAGCCTGAATTAGATTGTTTTAAACTGTAAAAAACTAAATGAATCACTAGCAGCAGGTAACTACAGCTCTTTCGAGGTTCCTTTTTCAAGTGAGACACTGTACATTGTGTCTCTGATTACAGTGTGTATTTACATAGGAGTTACTTGGTGAATGCATGCGTACTGAGACATAATTACAATGCTGTTATGCATAGTTACAATGTACTTTATGTGTAAATTGTTTTGCTTGATAGAACCCTAACCCCAACCCTTTATGATACAATTGTGCATTTCCATATATTGTCAAAAAAAGATTTTTGCACATATACCAGCTGCCAGTATATGAGAATGAAATGCAATTATTTAATATGATGTGTATGCAATTATACGGAGAGGGAAAGAGGAATGAGAGAGAGGAATGCGTTTCTCTTGGCATGTTCGTTACATTGGATATGAAGTAATTAAACATTCAGAGTGGTCAAGTTCTCTCTTTGATTACATTTGAATAAAGGACATGTGCGATTCTCCTTTTAATCAGGACTGCTTGCTTTTCCAACAGCTTGGGTTATTGGTAACATTTTACCCATGTTTCTGTTGAGCCTTTCATCGTGGTGTACCTGAGAACGCTGCTGTAACCCTTTTAAAGATGGTCACGCTGGCGGGGGCGTGCATGTTAATCAGAGTTTAGCCTCTAAAGGAATGAGGGCTTCTCTGCCCTGATGCCATTGAATCTGCTGCACTTGTCTGGTAAAGATATGCAGAGGTGAAGCACCTCCATGTGTCTTTAAAAATAGTTTTTAACAAGGTAGTGTTGCCCTGTAAGTTGAAAACATAAACTCCCTAGGCGCCTGCAGGGGAATGTTATCAATATATAACAGATTGAAGAAGTAATTTTATAATATACAATCTGACAGACTGGCTTTTTCATCTCTTATAGCTTGGCTGTTGGGTTTTTTTTTGTTTCGTTTTTTGTGAATGCAGGAAATCTGTATTTAAATGTTTTTCTGTTAGTCAGATAACAAACTCCCTTTAACTGCATTCTTCCTGAACAATTCCTTTCAAATGGGATGGTTTTGTAGCGTGAAGTTGGCGGCTATGAAGTTTTTAACCCTGTGAAACACGGGTTAGAGGCTAAATGCTGAACCAGACAAAAAAATACAGATGGAGGTTGGCCTGTGTGCCCAGTAGCTCTTCTGATAAAGGCAGCACTGCATAGTGTTGCCAGTTTGCTGGGAACCTGCAGGGAGAGCTGTGGCTCAGGGAGGAAAATCACCTCATCAGGCTCCCGTGACCCCTACTTGCAGCCAGGTCCCCTGTGAGTCCAGACGGAGACTGCCCAGGCTGGGCCCTTGGCCCTAGGATTCACTAGGCTGGTAATATCCCATTGCTTAGGTTCTGAGGTTGAAAAGAGGCGGTGAACATGACATCAGGAATGAAGGCCGTCCATTAATTTCCAGTCTTACTGATTGCTAAGTGGGCAGCACCTGTGAGGAGGCATGATTCAAACTGGGTAGAAAACTAGGGTGAAAAATATTGGCTTTCTTTAGACCCCTTTGATTAACATCTACAGAGCCGGTTTAAGACATTATTAAGATCATAAATGTGTTTAACTAATAATTAAGGTAATACTTCCAAGACAAAGTAGATAGACTTTTCAGCTGTTTTCTTTATCTGTTTTACTCTGCTTTTTAAAGATATGGATGAAAAACATACCAGTTTAAGCGTCATGATGCAAGCCATGCTCCTTCAGAGTTTATGTTTCTTCTACCAGACCACCTGCATTTATTTTAATTCTGCTTGCATTTACTTGGTCGTTCCCTTGGGGAATGCAATGTAATTTAACAGAAATTGGAAAAAATTCTCCTTTTTTTTATCCCGGCTCTGTTTGGCTTGTTAGGTATTTCTCTCGCAACATCCACAAGCAAGGGGTAATCATGTCAGAGGAAGCCTGCAGGCTTAAACAGGACTTCAAAGCTTGAAAGAAATGGAGACGTTTGAAGGTTTGTCACAGACCTAGTTTAGGAGAGGATGCACAGAGGTGTTTGTGGCAGATAGATGAAATGAGATTGGAGAAAGATGCCAGTGCTTTTGGGTGAATGAGTTGATTTTGTATTATTAAACAGAACTCCTTTGTATTTCTATATTTATAATATGCGTGCGTGTGTGTGTGTGTGTGTGTGTGTGTGTGTGTGTGTGTGTGTGTGTGTGTATATATATATATATATATATATATATATATATATTTTAAATTGGAGTGCATGCAGTTGCATTAACAAATTCCCCGCCTGCCATTGCTCAAGTTGCATCCCCAAAACTATTGTTTGGATAATGAAAAAGTTATCTTCAAAGCTGCTTGTTAAAATGCTTGGGGCGCTGCACATCCTCGCGGCTGGATTTTTCTTGTTAATCCGTGAAATTACACCTGCCACATCACCTGAGCTTAGTACCACTGTCTGATCCTTGTATTGAAATGAACACAAGTCCTAGATAGCAAGTTAATTAACATCCTGGCTTTTTACTTTTTTGTCTTTTCTTTCAGGCAGGCAGGTGTTTTTGATATTAATGGAACTGTGTGCAAATACAGTAGGATTTGTGGAAGCTGCCAGAGCTGACAGCGATCGCTTCGGCTACTGCCTTCACCGCTGTACTAATCTGTTGGGAAACACCAAACCCATTGCACTTGCTAGCTGAGTGGGATTCAAACCTCAGCCTCTAGAAGTGGAAGGCATTCAAGGTTAGTGAATTAACCAGCTGCGCCACCTTATAGCATGGTGCTCCCTTTTATAAGGCTGTAAGAGAGCCATTTGTGTTTAGTCTTATAATGAAGACTAGTGCAATGGCAATATGGGGCAGATGGGAGCTGTGGTCAAACTCCCTGTTCTGCGGTAATAAGGGTTGTCTTGTAACGAGGGAGCACTGTGTCATTTTAAGCGTGCAGGTGAATGCACACTAGAACAAGGCTAAAGATGAGCCTTTTAGTGGGACCTCCTGAAGAGGAAAAGCCATAGGAGCCTAGCCAGGCAGGGTAGCAGTGCCATCTGGCAATGTGCAGCAGCTGAAACAGCAGGTAGTTCAGTGTTAGCAGTAGCAGAAGGGAGCCAGTCCATTTTATTACAACATGAACAGGGCAAGGCCTGCACAGAACAACACAAAAGAAAATGCAAAGCAGTACTTATGAAAATGAATCTGATTGTGAGAAAAGCGTTATTTGCATATCTCATCTATTGTACTGTATATGAAATGTGCAATTAACTCGTGACCTAGTAAGAGAGACACAGGCGTGATGAACTCCGAGAGAGGTGAGCAAATGCTTGGATATAATTACTGTTTTCTTGTTGCACTTACTGACACAGCAACATGATTTTTCTTATTAAAACATTGATTATGTAACTGTTAAAATGCATCTGTGAAGGATTTGGAATTTGGTGCTCCTTTACATCTGCGAATGCAAAGGCATTTAAAAAAATATCTTCTCTCCTTCCTTACCTATGGTTAGCATGTAATTTATGGATCCATACAGGCATCATATTACTAAATGGCATGCTAGCAGCAAGGGATATTATGCAAGTGATCTGTACAAATTGATTGTCAGCCAAAGCTAGAAAACCAATATGCCACTGGCAATCAGAAAAGAAAAATAAATGCACAAAAAGACTTGCAGCCACTGCCTGGCATATGCTGTGCAATGCATTCAAAAATAAAAGACTTGCAGCCACTGCCTGGTGCATACTGTGCAATGCATTCAAAAATAAAAGACTTGTAGCCACTGCCTGGTGCATACTGTGCAATGCATTCAAAAATAAAAGACTTGCAGCCACTGCCTGGCGTATACTGTGCAATGCATTCAAAAATAAAAGACTTGCAGCCACTGCCTGGTGCATACTGTGCAATGCATTCAAAAATAAAAGACTTGTAGCCACTGCCTGGTGCATACTGTGCAATGCATTCAAAAATAAAAGACTTGCAGCCACTGCCTGGCGTATGCTGTGCAATGCATTCAAAAATACAGTCCTGCTCAGATGCAGTTGCTACAGTTATGAGTGAAATGAAGAAACTGTTTGCTGATCGTGTTGCTGTACATTGCCACCCCCCAAGCAACCTCTTAAAACATGTCCAGGTACTCCCAATTACACTGAAATCCTTATCTGGACTCTTCAAAAGAAAAAACCCTTCAGCTGCTCTTTAAGCTTCAGTAGCAGGTTTTTGATGCATTTCTGACCATTTTGGTGCATTTCTACCTTCGCAGACAAAGCCGGGGTGTGTAAGAACACATTGCCACATGTGAGGCTTGCTAGAAAAGCATCTGAGGTCAGTGTTACACAGCTCCCTATCATATCGGTGTACTATCTGATCATTTTCTCATTTTGAAAAGCTACTGGCTGCAGGAAGTGAGCAGTGGAATAGATGTGGCGTCCCGGGGAGTGTTGTAATTGAAGCCATCAGCACAAGTACAAACAATAACAAAAAATACAATTCTGTTCCCATGAACAGTTTTTCTCTCTGATTATGTATCAGGTGTAACTCCTCATTGGAGGAGCTTGTTACTTTGACACATCAGATGTATTTGAAAGACCAGATGAGTTGGGTTTGCATGTGTGTAACATGCAAGGCTGTTATAAAAAAAAAACTTATAACTACTATATAGTACTATCCAATCTCTTCATGTTTTTTCAGATGCAGGTGTATTTTAAAACGGAAGTGATTTATAGAGGGAGAGTCTACCAGTTATTAAACAATTGCAAGAGATCTTAAAAATGTAAGAAAGGCAACCCTTTTCTAATGGGATCAGTGTTGATTGCACCCTGAAAGGTAATACGACACAAAGTGCCATGCAGAATACTGCATTCTCTTCTGATAAATTGAATTTCAATGATTAGCATCGCTGTGTAAAATTGAAATCTGTCAATACTGTAGTTTGAATAATGGGACCAGTCTGGATTAGATGATGCGCAAACCCTACATTTAGATTGCTGTTGATAAGGACAGCCAGCTCCGAGCTCTGAACACAGATAAATTGGTTGACTGAGCCCCTGTATAATCAGTTCTTGATTAATGAAGTCTGTGAAAGATAATGTAAAACCTATTAAAGTGTTCATCTTGTTCTGATTTGCTCCCAGGCATCTTGGGAAATGATCAGAGATTCACTGTCATCAGCTGAACCAGTTCCTTATTTAATGAGCAGGTAACCGACCTTAACCCTAAAAGCCCAGAGACTCTGCATCATACTGGATACAGAGGAAGCAAGAGCAGAGCTCACAGAATGTCTTTGCTGTCCTCCAAGCTGCTATGTGATATCAAAATGGCTCAGTTAAACAAGAGACTGTAGGAGCTTACACAGCACTGATTAGTGAAGACAGGTTTCAAAGTGTTGCTTAGATCAGTGACCCAGAGCAGCCCTGAACTCACTGTGGAGAACCACGACAGATCAGTGACCCAGAGCAGCCCTGAACACGCTCACTGTGGAGAATCACGACAGATCAGTGACCCAGAGCAGCCCTGAACATGCTCACTGTGGAGAACCATGTGCTTTAAGTTTAATTACACTTATCGGAGGTCTTGCTTTGTTCTTGCTGTTGTTTTTATAACATCTGGGATCCAGATGCTTCCGATTCAAATCTCTTTTGCCTGTTGACCGGATGCATCTAGTTATCTGTCTTCATTTGGCTTATTGGTGTGTGTGTGGAAGAGGGGCTGACCGTGTGTTGACGTGATTATAAAAGCTTATTGTGACCTATACAACTTGTTTATGTATAATTAGATATTTATAGTGGTCCCAAAATGAAATGGCACAACACTGTAATCATTGTGTTTTCTGTTGCTTTTATCCCTGAAGTATCTTGGCGGTGGTGTTATCAAGGTTAGCTTCTATTAATATAAATCTCTTGTCACTTTTTTATACAGTGTCATGGGTTTGCATTTCAAGGTTCAAGGCATACAAAGGACACTGGCTACCGCGCTGACACAGGGTTGTAATGTTATTTATGATTTCAAGGCTGAGCTCGCTGCAGAGCGCAGAAATTCCAAATGGAATAATCTGATCACACTCCCTGGCTCTGATTTACTCTGTTTCAGGAAACATTTTTAGAAGAGCCTGCTGACCTTGTCATACTGTTTAAGTGCCTGTACAAGGATGGAAACGAGACTCTTATTGCATAGCAGTTTCATCCATTCCAGGTTTTAATACGAGCTTGATTAGGTAACAAGTTCAGGTGTGACTCATTAAACCAGGAATGGATAAAACTGCTTTGCAATGGGAGTCTAATTGTTATCCATGCTGTCCTATTTTACAACTGCGAGAGCTTTTCAGACCAGTGAATTTGTATGCTTTTTTATTGTGCAAATCTAATAGATTAGCACTTCTCCCTTCAGTGTGGGGTTGTGTTGAAAATGCATCGCCAGTTAAGGTAAATATCACAGTATAAAATATGCAATAGGTGAACTACAGGAAGTGGGATTATAGCATCATATTTTGACTTTACTAAATTAAATAAGCCCCACCTCATCATTGCAGCATTACAGAGGAAAATAGGGGTCAGTATTATTTAACATGGGGTTGGGCAGTGGGAGTAAGGAATGTCTATCCGAGATCCCAGGCATCCCTTTTTACAGGTCTGACTGGGGAATGTTGTTTCTACTTCCAGTTATATTAGTTTGATTTGTATTTACACGTGTGCTGGTGTATTTACAATGTAGTTACTATGTCATCGCTCTTGCATTTCTGTTCTATTGGCTGTGTAGTTAAGTACACCTAAATGTAAAGCCTCTTTATTCCTGTCTCCTCTTCACACTGCACTCACTTCTTCAAACGGTGCATTGAGGATGCAGGGTGGCAGGTGATCGTGGGAGTTTTGGCTCCCCAGCATGTCTCCCCTTCATTGAATAACTCTTGTGCATGGAAGAGAGGAAAGCATATGAATCTTTGAACTCATAACTTCTGACACCCATTAAAACTAAGGACGGATTTTTAATACCTTTGAAACCCACTGCAACAAAATAAAAAAGAAGAAAGCCGTTGATGAAGCAAATTACAAATTGAAAGCGCTGGGTGAATATAAGTGGTAAATGAATTCATTTGAATTCATGTATAACTATGGGTACAGTCTTCTGAAAGAGAGAGGTAGCTGTTAGGATTCAACTGTCAGGAGTCAGCATACAGAAAGATCTGCTTCGGGAATAAACTGCAAAATAAACTTTCTTGTTGAAGTTATGTAGTGAACACTTTACTTGCTCCAAAGTGTCTTTAATGACACCTGCACTGTGCAGGTGGGTGTTAACTACATGTCTCTTCTGACTGCATCCTTACTGATGAATTTCAAAAAATGGGTTACAATTGCCTAACCCTAACCCTAACCTTTTGTTGTCAGATAATTTCATATTATTTTATTAATGATGACCTAAACATCATGAAGTAATTACTGTGCAACTTTAATTTCAACTTTAATCTCATAGTCAATAGTAATACAAAGTCTATTAAAATAAATACATAAATAACCAAACAAATAATAAAAAAATGTTACCACCAGGTGGTGACAATAGCAAGCTACAAAACCCTTTTATTAGCAAGCACACCATCTGTTGCACACCATGACTGAAGTGTCATCTGCTTCTGCATTGGAGTTTCAGTGTCATTCTTCTGCTCCTCGGTTTATGACTTCACGTACAGTTTCACATCTTTGTTATCCACCTTGCAATCAGATCTGGCTCCGAGGGCTGTGCCACATTGAGACTTTTATCCAATTTCCTGGCTTCTTTGCACACCAAAGCAGCTCCCCATGTCATCTCAAGCCATCGCCTGTAAGTGTGACGGATGACAGGAGTCGTGACTGCAAACAATGGTCTTCAGAATCTGTCAGCACCACTTCAGCCTATCATCTGTCTTCCCTTTGCCCAGCCCAGATGTCTCAGACTGCTTTGGTTTTCTTTGATGTTCTGGTCAATGAATGTCCCTTTTATGCACTAGGTGATCTGAGATGCAAGATTATGCATTAACACTCAGGTGCCTTTTTCTTTTTTTGCAGTGAAACAGTAAAAAAAACAACAGCAACAGCTCCAACTTACTCCTTTCAGAGAAGTTGAAAAGTCTTTTCTTTGCTTAATCTTTTTTTTTTGTATCTGATTGCTGAAACAATCTGTGTTATCCAATTCTTCAAGCGTACGAAGGAGGCATCAATATATCATTGAACAATCTAGTTTATGAAAGGTTTATGGCAGGTGCTTCAACAGTATCTCAAGAGTACTGTCAGTCAAAAATAACAGAATAATAAGGAGACCGTGGCATAACTTTGGATTCAAAAGTGTGGTCGGGGTAGGGGTAGGGGTCGACCTAGCCTCCCCATCCCCAACCACACGCCCAGGGGGGGGGGTTCAGTTTCTGTAGCTGGGGCATTTGTTAGTATTAAAAAGCAGCACATTTTACGTTTATTATTTCAAAGTGATCTGAGTTGGCAGACTTGTTGTTTCTCCAGGTGTGTGCTTGTACCCGGTTTAATGTTTAATTGCTATTGACTCCAAACAGGAATTAATTTACCTCGGGGACCGTTTAGGATTAGCATTTAAACAGCTGGAAGAGTTCTGGAGAAATAGTGTCTACAATCCTACAGTCTAGGGATCAATGAATAGAAGAATGCACGTTTGCATGTTTCAGTTATGATGGCTATAGGACAATAAGATTTTCACAGTACTGTCTCTCTATCTATTTATCTATCTTACCACAGTATCATCTATCTGTCTGCCTATCCAAATATCTGACAATGACCAGGCAATAAAGCATGCATATATATATATATATATATATATATATATATATATATATATATATATATATATATATATATATATATATATATATATATATATATATATATATATATATATATCATGTTTCAGAATTGTACAAAAAAAGCTAAATGATACACTAGCGCTTCTAAACTGATCTAAAAGGGACTGGTTACACACAGTTTAAAGGCTTCTTCTCCGGCTGGCTGTTAGTTGGCTCCATGCTTCCCCCTTTTGCGCTGTTAGATTGTTCCATTTTAAGCTACAGGGAATTCCCTTCAGATCCAAGCCTGAGGTCCTCTGCTCCAGAGCTGGCTTTGTTCCTGTAATTGACTATTCATGCACGACTCTGCTGAGGGACTCCTCCAATACCAGAGCTATCCGACGTGTTCACAGCATGCAGGCAGCAATGACGTCACTCTAGCAAGCTGCACGATGCACCCGCTGGACTATATTACACAGATACATGGGAAACTGCTGCAGCTGCTCAGACAGTTCTCGTTGAGGTACTGTGAACTGCACAGGTGTTGTTGTATCAGAAAGCTTGCATTTGGCAGCTGCTGTGATAGTCACACAAAGTTTTAATGAGTTCATAAATAGGTTACTACATATTATACGTTCTATATATGTTCTATTACTCCTTGGTCCTGGAGCCGTCACTGGAAAGACCTAAAACTCAGTGCCTTGGTATCGCTACGTGATTTCAAAGCATTGATAATTATGTAGCAGAAAGGTGTTCTTTTTCCACATGGTATTTTAGTGCTTTTTGTGACCGGCAATGATATTCAGCAAATGTTGTCATTGCAGGAACACCCTAGAGACTGTCTTGGTGGACAGGTTTGGTCAATGCAGCCACTGGTATCTAGATCCATTACAGTTCTGAGCAACTGAATCGACCTCTGCTCTGTTTGGCACTGGCACTAAATAGCAATCAGCAGAGTTGAACGAAGCCCTGCAGTTCTTCTGTAAATTGGTCTATTCAATGGACATAAACAGTGGGGGGTGTAAACATGTGACTCTAACAGCTGCTAATGGGCAATGCAAGCCTCTTTACTGTGTATTTAATCAATGTCTTTCATACAGAGGCAAACAATGTATATTGTGGATATAACACCCACTAGAGCCATGCTGATATAAAGGGTTACATAACTGAACCATGGTAGTATTCAGAGCTGTCGAGCTGAGATCTTTGGCATTTCATTTGCCCCTGTTGTTAGTTAAGAAGCCTGCTCTTCATTAGTGACGTTTGCATATTCAATAACTGTTCAGAGGCCTGAAAGATGATCTCTAATGATAGTGCTGTAATTCCATGAAAGCATTGGTGTTAGAAAATTGTAGAAAACCAGCAGATATTAACTATCGACTCGAGGGAGCAGTGTTCCTCTGCCCCTCTGACAGTCCCTTGCCTAACTTGATTCCATTTCAGTAAAGCAATATTACTTTAATCCTGTTGTCACTGATACCACTATTTCTACTGACAAAAACAGTACATAATAATAATAATAATAATAATAATAATAATAATAATAATAATAATAATAATAATAATGTACACCCAGCTGCACATAATAACACCACTTACATCAAGGGGTTCTGATGACCATGATAAAAACACAAGAGCAAATTACTGTGCCAGTGAAAGTAAATGCATTACAGTCAGAGAAAAAGCAAACGTTTAACCTGCTGTGCATTGATTTTTGCTTGTAACTGACAGATGTTTCCTGTAACTATATATTAAATCATTTTAATTTGAGTGCAAGGGAGAAACGATAGAATGCACTACAATGCGGTCAGGAGCCTCGGACAGGTTCCTGTCCTCCAAAGCCGGCTCTTTGTGCTCAGCACAGCACAACGATAGGATCCAGTATGATGGCCTGGCTGGTTCTGTTTTCCAGCTGCTTCTGAGTGCACTGGCACCCAACTATCATGGAGGAATTGGGTAATAGCAGGGCAGATGGTGAATTTCCATCCAGCACAGAGAAATGGCATCCTTTGTTTGGCTATGGGAGGACAGTTGACTTCCCAAGAAGGAAGGAAGCCAGAACCTTATATTGGTGCCACAGCTGTTTAACATGGCACTAGATCAGCTTTCTGCTTGGCTGAAATCTGCTGCAGTGGGTTTTATGTGTCTGTGTGATTTTTATATGGCTTACAGAAATGAACTGCACTGCAATTAACTGTAATTACATGTGTGCTTACATTGGAATTGCACATTAAATGACCCACCATGTGTAATTAAAACATCTTTCATTTTGCAAGTAAGCACACTGTTGCATTGTAGATACACAACCACGTGTGTAATAACTGTGTTATTACAGTTTAGTTAGAGACACTCAGATTCTCTCCAAGGCATAAGAGCAGCGGGATGTATGTAAAGGATCCAATTAAGGTGTGCGCTCTGATCTATTTGATCTGGAAGAAGTATCTGTTTCAGTGCTGCCCTGCACTGAATAGCTGTCGGGTAACTTATGACAGTTTTGTTGAGCCCCACAAATCTATTGGTGGGATAAAGCAATGAAACTGGCTGTTTTGTCCAAAGTTCATTTTTGTGAACACATATAACACAAAAGGCTCAATAAAGCAAAAGTGTGCCTTGTGTACATGAGAGACATAAGGAATGCACGCTTTCCTTTTGAAGGATTTATTTTATTCATTATATAATATGTGGCTGCTGACTTTTTCTTACAATGTAATATCCCTTTGCATACTAGACAAAGAGAGAGAGAGAGAGAGAGAGAGAGAGGGCTTCTGTTTATTGTTCTTTATTTATTTTTTCAGTGCTTATTTTTAACTATTTCCAAGTTTTATGTAAATAGTTTTTTGGAGGGGGCTTTCACTTTTTATATAGTGAATGCAATTATTGTTTTTGGCTCCTTCCTAAACTCTTGAGCGTTGTTTTCTGTCACAATAACAGTAACTAGACAGCACTTGCACGCTTCATGTCCTTTCTTTCCTTTGCTGTCTTCCACAATGAAATCCTTCTGGTCACGCGCACATCCTTCTGGTGTTTCTGTGTGTCTAGGAATTTTGTTACATTTTGCCACAATTTCTGATTCTATTTTAAGTTCCACGAGCGTGTAAATACTCAAAATAGCTTTAACTCTCACGAGAAAGAACAATCCTCCACTCCAGTAATTGTAATCTAAGTTTAAATCTTGCACGCGTGTTACAATCCTCCAATAAAAATGCAGGAATTTGCTGTCACTCAGTAACTGGGGTGTGTTTAAAGTATTCAGAAAGAAGCAATGCAAGATACAAGTCAGGAAGGAGGGACTGGCTGTTTTTTTTGACAGTTACTGTATTTTTTTTTTTCCACAGGGAAAGTGGAAGTCAAAGAATTGAGTAACCATTTCCAGAGTTTTTCCAGTGTTTATTGGATTTGCACCGATTTCGTTTTATTTTATCGGAGGTGTTTTATCGATGTTTATCTTTATTTATTAGTGCCCTGTAATCTAAGGTTCTATCAAACATGAAAGTCATACAAACTGGAAAACATCTTGCATCCCAGTATGATTGTAGATTGTGGACGTCAAAGCATGCTAGCTGGAATCGAACCCAAACATAAGAGACTCTTGCAGTGATGGAAATCTGCAGAAGTTGCAAACAGCATTTTTTTTTCTTCTCTCTACGACTATGCCATGCTAACGGGTAGTGTTACAAGTTGAGAAAGTACTTTCATGCAACACCTGAAGTTGTATCTGCTTTTGAAGACAACATAGAGCCGCCTGGCAGTGAAGCAGAGGCATAGAAACAGATGGCAGCCCGCAAATCAGTGTTTCAAAAGACTTTGAGAGTCTGATAATTACATTTCACAAGTAAGCCGCTCTTCGTGGAGTGGAGAAGCGCCGTGTGAAAAGTCAGCTGCTGTTTCAATGGGTACTTCAGACTGTGTGTGAAAAAAAGGAAGGGAAACCAGGAGGTATTTGATCAGTTGGATTGTGTCAGATGTTAACTCTTCAGTAAATGTGAGCCAAGAAAAAAAATGTATCTGTATATGAATCTTGTGTTAGTATATATTATAACAGGTGAATTGCAATAGAGAGTAGATATCAATAACCATGACTGTTCATACATTAAATAGTAACACGTTTATAGATTGCATATAATCACATTATAACAGATCACGTGTTACACAAGTCACTGTGGCACTCCTAAGAATCATCCAGAACTACGAGAACACTTAATAATAGTGCTACATTCACAAATACTAAAGACAACTCGCAGCTTGTTTGGTGTTTTAATGTCACTCATAGGAAAACTTGGAATCACTTCAACATCGCAGATTTCCCATAGACGGTCATAACATATTTCCAACGCATCACAGCTCAACCACTGTCATTTTACTCAAGGACTGCCAGTAAGAATTCCGTCTTCCACAGAATTCCGTTTACACTGCACTGCGTGCTCCCTTTTATTTCAATTGACAAACGCGGGAATGCAAATAGGAAATTCCTCTGCGGCCCACCAGCTTTGTGAGCCACCTTAACAAAAGGAGGAGCTCCTGCGATCAGCAGAACGTGTGGAAAGTTTTAAACGGTGAGACGGGCTATTGTGTGGAAGCGCACGCTATCAGTGTGCTAGTCTTTTTAAACTCCTGAGAGCAAATCAATCAGGTTCTATACAGATGATAATGTGATATAGATTTTGCATTACACTACATATTACATGAAGCAATCAATTTCACATGAAACGCACATTTCATTAGACAATCAAATCCTTGAAATGCCACTGATTAGGGAGCTATGTGTCCTGTACCAGTTACAGTATGAAAGGACAACCTTGTGTCTTTTCTGGCTTTTTTTTTTTATCAGGGAGTGAAAAGTTTAGTAGATGTTCATTTATCTTCGATATCTAATAAGCGCTTAACGGAAAAAAAACAGTATATTTTTGCATTTCATATATTTCAATAGTTTAACAGTAATCTCCCTAACAAGAAAGATACTCTGCTCTATTTTAAGAAGCATTTAGTCAAGGGGTATCCATTATAAGTGCTTTATCCAGTCTATAAACATACTGTTAATTGTGTTATTAACAGTTGCAGATTTTGAGTAGGCTCTCTCAGATCCCTAAACTAAAGTGTTACCAATAAATATTCAACATGAACAAAAACATATAAAGAGATTTTAACAGATTATTTATAGCGTACTGAATAACTTTTAAAATATTTTTTTTCTAAGTAAATAAGTAATACCTGTTTCCTTTCTCAATACCAGTTATACCAGTATTATTTTCATCACAAATCTCCAGACAGAATGCATAAGCTCAAATCCCTATCTTTCATGTGGCACCGTCAGTACGATATAATTAAACTCCCAGCTGGTCCAGCGCCTGCATCAGCAATCTGTAACAGCCTTGATAGCATCGCAGCTCAGATTTTTGTACATATGTACCTTTGAAACAAAAACGCTGAAATCTCATGGTAACACAGATCCACGCTGCTCAGGGGAGCAGAACAAGAGTGGGCCTTTTATAAGACCTTGTTACCCTCAGTAAAGTCATTCAAGTTTATTTTGGAGGGGGTTGTTTGATGCAGTATCTGAAATAGCCCTGCAGTGCAGAATTCTGGTTTTCAGAACACATATACTGTGCCCTTCCCGTTGTTTCCCTAGTAACTCTCTTTTTTGGAGCTACTGTTGATTGATATAAATAACATATTTATGTCTGGCAGACAGTCTGAGCAAGACCACAGCGATTGCTGGTGGGGCCAACAGGCTAATTGGTGTCTGCATTAGTTATTGGGCAGTGAGCAAGACACACAGCTAGTAGCAGGTCTCCTCCAGTCTGTCACCCCCTGCTGTGCACTGTACCTCAGATAGCCTCTGAACAGGCTGGCTCAGTGCAGAGTCACACTCGCTGGTATTGCTTCTTTACTACCTGCCATGCTGCACCAGTGACACGGGACCAAACTAAGTGTTCAGAAGCAGTTTATTTGGCCGGTCCGAAAAGAAAAGAAATCCTACTCAAACACATCAGCTTTAGAAGTGAATGCAATCTGTCTACAGCCATATAAGAAAGATCACCAAACAGCAGTTATTGCTGTTCTCCTACAACTCACATTGGTCTGTGCAATTTTACCTTCCAGGTGTCTATAACTAACTACCCCCTAGTGCAATTAGGAAGCAACCCCCCAAATATCAGACAGGGAATGATGTACAATAATCGATTACATAGAGAATTAGGTCACCAAGACCATGGCAATGTCCAGTTACGTACGATCTAGTCTTGCACTTATTAATCAAGTGCCTTGGAGAAGATCCTGGGTTGGCCAATCAGCATTTAGCTACAGCGCCCCCTGTGGCATGGAATAGTCTGGACAAGAGTATCCGGGATATGATCAAGCATCAGCTAAATAACCCAAATGTATCAGCTGAAGAAGAATAATGACTGAGATTACATTTATATTAATAACGAGGAGGAGGTTCCAAGAATGATGGAAGTGTATGGGGTTTCTGATCCCAGATTGACTGTATGATGCAGTTAGAGAGATGTTGTTATTTTCAGGGATGTGAAATCACTGCTGTCCATTTCTGGTCATCTTGCCGGGACACTCTTGTAAAAGAGGCCTTGGTCTCACTGCGTTTTTTTCCTGGTTGAAGAATAAATAAATAAGGTCTAAATGCAATGAATCAAATGACATAAATACAGCTTGTGTTCTGTTTTTTCATAGACATATTAATTAAGTACTTAGTGTGTTGATTTGCCTGCGTTTGAAATGGTTAAATGTGAGCATGCATTATGGCTATCTAATCAAGGTAATATTCGTCTTTGAAGTGGAAGTGTTATTGTTAATCTCCATAGAAAACTGGGATTTATGTTAGTCCACTAATCCTATTCCATTAATTACTGCAGGGGGATTGCCATTACTGGTAATTGCTGTATCAAAGAATTACTAAATCTAAAAGTAGGCTGTGTATTCAGTTCACTTTTTTTGGTCAATTTCAAAATGTTCGATGTACTTCTCTTGTTTAAATATATTTCTTCTTTATCAGTCACCTGAGCTTTCAAAGACATCCACTTAATTGGTCAGAGAGTGAACTCTTGATCTATCAAGCCCAATTATTTCTTAATATTTACATTTTTCCTGGTTCCCGTCAGTGTTTCCTGTCCCATGTTTAAGAGATCCTTGCTCTCCTTCTAATCACCTCCTTCTAAGAAACAGTGAGGGTGGCAAAATTGGACAGAGGTCTGGCTCTTTTTCCTCCCTTCTAGTTTTTGAATGTATGAAAGTTGCTGGATTGGCAGCACTGAAACTGAGAATATTTCTCTCAATGTATCCACAAAGTAAGGATAGTCATCTGTAATGATCATTTACTATTTAGTTACTGCACCTTTAAGAGACTTATCTAGTTCATTAGTACCACCTACTGGGTTATATTCTGTGTAGTGTCTCTCAGCTGTGAGGAGGGCGGAGAGCTGTGCAGACGTGCCTCGGGTGCATCTGGAGTAATGAGGGTTAACTAGCAGGGCTAAACAACAGAAGTGCCGGACTCTGTGACATGTATGTTATAGAATGGTGCTGTGGAACTAGGCTATGTGCAGCCTGAAGCATTTCACTGCTAAAAGAGGTTGAAACTTCTAACTGAATCTACTTACGCACTGGCCCATTTAAGTAGATATCAACTTTATATGAAAATACTGTGCAATTCACTGAGGTCCTATCCAGGTATTCACAGGCTTTCTTACTGAGTTCCTCTACTGCAGGGGTGTCCAGTCCCACTCCTGGAGGGCAGATCCACACCTCCAGGACCTTAATTAAATCAACATTTATAGCGCCGCCATAATTTATAAGGAAGCGCCGTCATTTTGATTGTATCCAGTCTTAGGTCTAGTTTGCAGAAGATCAGTGTTGGGGATGCTGGTATACAAATGTTTACAAAATTAATAGACTGGAGCTTTCTGGTTTTAATTACACCGATGCATAAGATCCCCTGTGTCCATTGCTGCAGAACTTTTAATAAAGTTTCCTGGATTACTATTGTAAAGCTTTTAAGAAGCCATCTGGGTTGCAGAGGGAATTAAAGGCCAAGAAGACTACAGAGCTTGTGGCATGGCATTGCTTTCTCATGGAATAGCAATTGCCTTATTTGTTTGATACTTTTTTTATTACAAAACATGAACTCTGCTTCAAATCCTGTAGAAAAAAAGCACATGTTTTTATTTATTTTTTTGTTACCAAGCAGATTAAAGGCAGTCTCGTGCATTGCAAAGGGGATGTACACTGAACAGATGGCAGCTGCATTGCCAAGGACTGGTACAGCAAGGAGAAACTCATTAACCACCACTTTATCTCAGTGCAGTTAATTAGGGATTATTTTAATTAGGTCGGAGAGCAAGGGATAACAAATGCCTAAACTTTCAGATAAAGGATGAAATCCCCATCTTTTAAAGTATATAAACGGCAGATGTGATACGAGTTCACATTTGTAGGGGTGTGCCATTCAGAGACAGCTGATTTCTTTAGTTCCCTTGTCATTAATATTGGATAAACACTGAGAGCTTTAAACTGCTTTTAGGGAATAGGAGTGGCTTATTGTACCAGCCTGTGTTGTTGGAGTGAGAGGAAAAAACAAACAAAGACCAGCCATAAATAATTAAATAAACAATCGGGGGACAGCATAATAAAACTAAATTGAAAGCAGTTCTTCCAAACAGCGGGGGAGTTGTGTGGTTTTAAACAGGTACATGGGAAGCCATCTAGAGGCAGGGAATGCAATTGAAAAGTTTAAAAAACTGGTCAAAATGTAAAAAAATAAAAATAATAATTAAATAATTAACAATACACACTACATAATCAGTTGTAGCAACACATGGAAACATGTAACACAATAAAATAAAAAGGTCCTTATGTACCCTATAAATAAGTCTAAGTCTAAGTGCAGGTATGAAAAAGGGTTGTCTGTGAGGGTGTTTTATTAAAACTGAACATCACTGTGGACCGCTGCAGCTTTTAGACTAAGATTTGAAAGTGCAAGCTGTGTGATCCTGCCAGATGCCTTCCTTCTGTGCGCTGAAAGAAAACAAGATTGAAGATTACTCTTTTTTTGTTTAATTTCAACAGAACAGAGCTTTAATCCAGCAAAGCACACGTTTCTAACAATAGAAGCCAGGCTTGACCGTTGGAGCTGGAATTGATAGAGACACCTTTTAATCAACAGCAGCCATTCCGCATATCTTGTTTTGTTCTATGCATTTTCTTGTACTTTAAAAAAAAAAAAAGTAATGTTTTTTTTTTTTTTTTCCCCTAACGGCTTTCAGAACACATGCACCTGCTGATTGCACACATTGTAGTGCGGTAGGCCTTCCTAAGAACTTTAATGAAAATGAGAATGTGTTGCTTGATATGAAGACTGCAAGGGGTGAGCAAATAAAGCAACATCAGACTGTGGACCCTCGCTTGTGTCATCCCCAGAAAACATAAAATCCAGCAGAGTCTTCAGGAACCCTGGAGCCCAACTGCCCCAAGGCCTGGGTTTGGCCCCTGGATTTGGCTCCAGGGCTTCGTGTTGGACCCCTTGAATTGAAATGGACAGCGAGAGCGCTGAGGATGACTGTAGAGTTACAGCAAGGTTTCATGTACAGACAATTTCTCAGTTTTTCTCACATGACCCACAGCTTGCGCGCTCACATTTAATATCCCACCGGCACGGTGCCAGGGGTTTATTGTTCCCTAACCTTAATACCGTTCAGTGAAAATCCAAAGAGCCCGTGTCAAATTATTCTTCATGCCTAGCAATTATCTAGTTTAAGGAATAAGATGACAGGCTTTTAAGAGAATCTGAGGGGAATTCTGCAAGGATTACCTGACAGCTCAGATAGAAGCGTGTTGTTAATGTCGGTGAAGAGGCAGGGGTAACTTTAGGATAAATCAGACCACCATCACAAAGCGCTTTACAAGATACGAGACTCGGGTGTGTGAACTATGCATCAGCTGCAGAGTCACTTACAACAACGTCTCACCCCACAGACTGAGCACAAGGAGGTTAAGTGACTTGCTCAGGGTCACACTGAGATTTGAACCTCTAGATTACAAGCCTGTGTCTTTAACCACTGCACCACACAGGCTTTGTTTCAAGTTCTTTCAAGTATTCAAGATCTGCTTCAGCACTCTAGGGGGGTGATGTATCTCATTTCATTAAAAAAAAAAAAAAAAAAACTTATTATTTAAAAAAAAATAGGAGTTAATAAAAGACTGAATATAAGACCTTTACTTCAACTTTAACTTTAGCTTTTAGTTTGCAGTTCATTGGCTCTGTGAACATCTTGATAACAGGACTGCTAACACCTAGCAATATAATTGAGGCAACAATATCACTGGTGCTGCTGTCTAGTTTAAAAAAGGTGAGTTTTTAGTGTTGTTGTGGAGTCCAAAAATAGCTTGCAGTGAAAACTGTAATTCCACAGCAATTTGAGATATTAGGCTGTTTCACATCCCTTAGAAATCTTGGTAATTTTCAAATCGTCAATGATAAATAGATATGAAATGTGTAGACTGTTTTGTATTTAATTGCATGTGCCTGCCTCTCTGGATAAAGCTGTTTAGAAGTTTCTGGGTTTTGTTTTTTTTTCAATAGTATTTCCTTATTAACAATTCCCAGCTGACCAATTAAAATAGTTGTATTCCTCCGCCAAGATTTTGAAAGCACTTTGCTTGCACCACAGCAGATGGCAACGCATTCTACAACAATGGTGGCTTCTGCTCTCGACTCACACTCAATATAAAACCATACAAAAAATAACAATTGAAGCATCCGCTAGGAAAGAAGAAGAATACAAAGCACCGCTTGCTTCTCATTGCAGCTGGAGAGAAACACGATGCTGGGAGAGTTAATGCAGTCTCACAGATAAAATACAGCAAGAGATTAAACACACAGCTAAAAAAAAAAAAAGAGAGATTTTCTTTAAGTGTTTTTATTACACATTCCACCTTCCATCCATCTGAAATTGTTGGTTTTGTTTACTTTTAAAAAGTTTAACAGCTGCTGTGGGTGAGATATGAAGTCATTTAGCAGCTGCGCTGAATAGTTTAGTAACTGTTTGTCTGTTAAGTAATTGTTTGACAGTGTGTTAGACAGCTAGCACAACTCCTTGATCAGCTGCAGATGTTCAATTCCTTCAGCTTCAATGATTAAAGGAATCCAGTCCAGTGTGCCTCAGCAGCCGCTTAGCAAAGCAGAGCACCTGGAGTGAAGGCGGTTGAGACCTGCTTCTGTCCGTGTTTATGAACAGGCTGGAACAAGGACTGCCGTGTCAGCGTTAGGGTTAGGGAGGGAGGGAGCACTTCGCGCTCCCTGCTCATTCCCCTTAATTGTAGTTGTTTCACTTCTTTTTTTATTATTTTATTTTATTTTTGTATTTTTTCAACAGCATTGATCTGAATCCAAGAAAAATATACCTCTTCTTGTAGCTAGAGCCCAGTAAACATTGTGTGTGTGTGTGTGTGTGTGTGTGTGTGTGTGTGTGTGTGTGTGCGCATGTGTGTGCGCGCGTGTGTGTGTGTGTGTGTAGTACCCATTTTTATTTATTTTACAGTTTAAGAAAATCAGATTCATTTACTTATATTACACAGATTGAATTAAGACTCCCATTGCATAGCAGTTTCACCCATTCTAAGTTTTAATATGTGTTTGGTTAGCACCAATGTGCAGGTAGCTCAGATGTGTCTTATTAAACTCCTAGTAAGAGCAGGAATTGATCAAACTGCTATGCAGTGGGAGTCTTATTTCCATCCTTGTGTGCAGGGTTCTGTAGAGTTACTAGGACCTGAAAGAGTGAGGACAGCTCCAGTACCTTTAATATAGCTTGCTTAGTTCATTTTGTGTGTGTGTTAGTGTGATATTTTTTTCTGCTACAATGGGTTATTAAACTGCTGTCATTTCTGCCCTGAATTCCTACAGCATTGGTTGTATCGATTTTTAACAACATATTTGGCAGGTTCCCATTGCTTGCGTTCATTTTTTTAGCGTGTGTTTTTTTGCTGTTGATTCACTGTGGCGTGTGTGTATGTGTGTGTGTGTGTGTGTGTGTGTGTGTGTGTGTGTGTGTGTGTGTGTGTGTGTGTGTGTGGGTCGCTATTGGAACTGAAATCCGTTGCTGTTTGTGTTGGTCTGGACAGAGGTGTCAAGTGACTGAGCCTAATTTAATTAAACAGTTCAGAATGTAAAAAAAAACCAATACTGATTTACATTACAGTTCCTCTACAGACAACGTCAATACATTGTTCTAAACAGAGCTGTGCAATAGTCTAATAAAGCACAGTGAAGTATTACAACATTTAAATTATGTCAAATACATTAATAAAGCAGTAATAAAATGCTCATTCTTTATTGTGATTGACTTCAATAGCAGTACTACCCATCCATTCCAGTCTCACCACTGCCACAAGCAATATTGCCAGTACCTCCCTCTGTTTGTATTCCTTTATTAAACCAACACTGTCCCTCCGGTGTCTATCTCCGTCCAGAATAAGTATTCCACATCAGCTGCCAGGTCATCGGTGACTCTCAACATGTGTCCTGCAATCTCGCCGTGTCCAGCATGCACACAGTGGCCTGCAGCCAGAGCAGCTGCTTGAATTTGCTGTTGTGTGCACCACCCTCGCTACACCACCAGAGTTTATAAAGAACATTTCCTGTGGAAGTACTTGAGGTTTAATCAAGAATCACTCCATGTAGGTTTTTATCTAGGAATTGAGGGTGTCCATCGAATATCAAGCAAGGAAAGAACTCTGATAAACCTTTTCAGAGATGCAATTGATTATTGATAAGCCATGGCTTTTATTTTGTGACCCCCAGTTAATTATTCACTGATAGATTTAATTGCCCGCTTGGAACGCGTTTTCCATTGTAGTTGTTGACTTTCTCAATGATTGCTAATTATCAATATTCGATTAAGGAACTGGTTGCTGGTTGTACCTCCAATGACATGACACAGTAAAATCACTTTACTGTACGCCAATACACACAAAGCTAATAATGGACTAGGTCATTTCTAGCCAGTGAAGCTGGACCTTATATAAATCTGCAGTTTCCCTAAGAAATTAAATAAATGTCTTTAATAAAAGAATGGATATTTCAGGCAGCCTGTTCCGTTTGTGTGTGAATTAGAATTGCCTTTGAGTTTGTTATTCAGTCAGCAATTTGCTTGTTTTTTTTTTTGTTTTTTTGTTCTGCTACAAACACCTCTGTGCAAACGTGTTTCTGAGTCAGCAGAGGTGTGAGAAAAACACTGCACGGCCTTGTAAAGAATAAAGACTCAGATCACAGATCATGAGGAAGGGGAGTGAATGCCCACCTGCAGGATGAGCAGTTCATGCCTATAAAAAACAAGAGCTTACATTTTTAACGATCGCCAGTCAGTAGATCGTCCCAGAGGGTTAATTTCAGAAATGCAGGTAATTTCTCGACTGGCGAAACTCGCTGGCTGAATCCTCTATTGATTTTCACATGAATGCAAAGATTTCTTTTCTTTTCCCAAGCTTTCCTGCTCCTTCATACCCATGCTGTAGAAATACAGGTCTCTTACCGAGCTCCGATGAGACACGATCAATAGCAGTAGTAACAGTTGGATTAGTACTAGTATTGCTAATGAAATAAACCCAATGGAAGAATACTGCCATGAAACAGCAGTAATTACAGGGACTAGCACTAAATGCATTGCTAGGATTGTTGGATTTCTCTCATGAATTTTGCACTAGATTAACAACATGTATAAGTGTACCTCTCTCAGAACTGTTTCTGTTCTGTGTAGCTATGTCCCGTAATGCAGAGGGCTACACCTCGTTTAGCACCTTCTCGCCCATTTAAGGAAGCCCAGGACTTTTAGATAAGCCCATGTTCATGCATCATTGAGCTCTTCATTTACGACTGTGTGTGGAGCCGACACGCTTGCATGTTTGAGCTGAAGCAATATCCTCGGGGATGCCAACAGCATCAGAAGCAAAATTTGTGCTTGATGTCCTTTTGCTAGTCGACTGATCTTCGCTTATTAGGATTTGTTTTTAGTAATGTGTGCACAGTCCCCAGCACTTCGCTTGGGCTGCAGAAAGTAATTGTTTACTTGAGCTTACTGGGAAAGTTTTGTTCAAGTGAAAACTTTTTAATGATATCTTACTACATATTTCCAAGTTGTGTCAAGCTTTTGTTTAAGGGATATTTTGTTTGCACATGCAATCAGTTTCTACAAGGTTTGGGAAATGATTCAAATGGAATAATAGTTTGCTGCAATAGTATTTTAATTATGCATTACTAACATAAAGCTTCATTAGATGTAATTGTAAGGTCCTTTAGTTACATGCAAGCTGCATTGCTGTAGCCTGTTATTATCATGAACTGTATTTATAACACATGTATGGATGCATACTTGATTATTTATAACAGGTTGTACAATTGAACATTTTGGTTGCACCCATAGCGTAATATGACTGTAATTAATGGGTAATTACCAATGGTACCCTCTTTCATTGTAACCACTGTGTAATGTCATGGAAACAGTATATTGTTACATGTTGTAATAACATGGTACAGGCCATTTCAGTGGAATGCCACACTTACTGCTCTCATAGTTATCATGCAAGAACAGAAATCATTGTTAGTTATTGCCACATTATTACATTGTTATGCACGCCTCGTTATATAACATGCCAACATATTTTTGTTGTTGTTGAATAATAGGTCAATATTAACTATTAAAAAATCTAATATATTTATATGAACAAGTTAATATGAAAACATGACCCTTAAAATAAAGCAAAACTGCATATGTGCAACATCAGTTTCTGTATTCTTAAATGCAGTATTGCAGTTGAATTAAAAAACAAAATCTCTGGAAGATCTCATTGCAATCGACAAAGGAAAAGCTCCTGCTATCATTTGTGTTTTTTATGCTTCAATGCACACCAAAAATAATCAAGTGATGCACTTTAGTAACACAAGCTCTGTAGATGGGGTAGCAATCCGACACATTGATTTTCTCTTCCACTGCACTGCTGCGATCCACAATCGATCGGGAGAGCTCCAGCGTTCCATGCCTCAACACAGATACAGTTCTGTTCCCTCTCTGCAGCTAAAGAAGGGTTTTCCACAGCAGATTGAGTGCAGTAATGAGTACACTAATAACAGCTCAACACTACGGCCGTCTTGGTGAACAGTAAGCAATCTCTTAATGATTACCTGTGTGACGCAACCGCAAAATCTAAGCTGTAGCCCAGTTAGACTGGGGCTACAATCAAGGCTGTGTTTTAATAGTAGCCTTCAACAGAAGAGGCACAATAAATATCGAATATTCTTCTTCTTGTTTTTTAATCCACCTCAGCATAGTGAACATTGTTTTTAAGTACAGGCTTTGACAATGACCAAAATGTAGCCTGTATGATTGCATTAGGAAGAATGGGCAAGACGGCTGATGCATTTCTTTCTAAAGTAGAACCTGTCAGCCTTGCGTTTGCAATGCTGCACATAATGTCTATCATTTTGTATGCAGGGAACAAAAAACAACCTACCTCTTTGCGGTATTATTAAGGTGAAACCGTTCAGGAAAATGTTAGATTGGCTAAATAAACTGGGTTCTGCAAATTTACAAACTAACAAAATGCATCCTTCAGTTACAGAGCAATGGTTTTGTTTGTCTGCTTCTGTTTCACCTGCTGATCCCATAACAATTCAAATTGGGACAATTCATTGGTTAATTATTCATAGCGAACAACAAAGGAACCAAATGCATCCCACTCTTAAGGGATCAGTAATCAACATTTCCTTTAAACAAAGCCTTTTTTTTATTTGCTTTGTTTTTTTTTTGTTTTTTTTTTACAGATGCAACTGCTTTCATTTCAATATACACTCAGTGTAGCCTGAAGCCTGGCTTGAAAAGTTAAAGCCAGCCTTCAGCCACTGTGTAGAAGCTTCAATGAGTGGATTGTGTTTTGCACTTGCTCACCATTGATTTGTATTCTTCTTGAAATCATAGAGCCTCTGGTTTAGATTACGTGATCTCTGTTCCTGAAGTCAAAGCGATAAGCTTGTTTCCTTGCGTCTGCTCTGGAAATGAACAGAATGTTTTAGGGTTCTGTTTATTATGTATGTGTTTTGGTATCTTGGGCATGGATCTACACAAAGAATGCTTGGGCATGGAAGTCTGAAACAGATAGTATTCCATCAGGATGCTGCTGAATCGATTTGGATAATGAATAACTCTGTGTGTGATGTGTCTTTGAATAGAGCTGTTGCTTGACTGAACCTGCAGATAAGAGCTTAGAAAAAAAAAGCATTTGATTAAATAAGACACCTGAATAGCATATTTGCTGCTTTTCCTTATCCTGCTGTAAATGTCAAAATGAAGAGATTAGGTCTTTTTTTAACAAAAATGTCAAAATCAAGTTTGTTGAACCCAATGCTGCATAAATTACAAAGATGCCACGTGTAAAATAAATCAAGGATAGAGTGAATGAAATGCATGAGATAGCTTCTGGAACATGCCTTAGTGTGGCCATTGCTAATTATATAAGAACCTTTGCCCCATATTGACAGAATATTGATATAACTGGGTTACAAGGGAGTCATTGAGGGAATAGAGAGTATGTAACAGGACTCCTGTTTTACACTATGAAAAAAGACAGGCCTGATAGCTACTGTATAGAGTGGCAGATCCCTGAGGAAACAGGTCTTTATCGATGTGTAGATGGAAGAGGTCACTGAGACCCATTCTGGATGCTGTTTATACACCACGTCGCATTTGATTACTTTATAGCTTTGATGGCTTGTGTTTTAAAGTGCAGAGCTGATCAGAAATCTCTTCAATTCTAAAAGCTGTGTGGACCTGTGGGAGGAATATCAGATTTCCATTAAATAGCCAAGTCTGTTTCTTTGATCAGCAAAGACTGGTTGTGAGGTGCAACCGTCATTGCGTTTGTATAGTATAAGAGATGTTAATAAATGGATTGGTAAATCAGCCTTTGGGGAAACACTCCAGCTGTACTAATACAACGTTAAAGAGAGGCTGTATTTAGATCACTTGCTATAGCCCCCCTGCATCTTTAAATAAATCACAGAAATCCATGTACCACGTGTACGACCTTTGTTTTATAAAGGTACTTAGATGGAATAGATGTTAATCTATATTGTAGGCATTAAAGCTGTAATGTGAATTCATCAACTGGGATAGAAGCTGAGCTATTTTTCTTGTCCTTCAGGTCAGGTCATCCTTCAAACCTTCAGAGATTCATTATAATCCTATTACTGTCTCCGTTTGTACACTCGATTTTTAAAGCTGAATATAAATTTTGCGGGAGCTTGACAGTGCATTCCCCGAGACTGCAGACCTCTTTGCTTATATTATAATTTTATAGCCATAGGTGATCCTTTGAGTTGCAATGCTAAACTAAAGACAAAGCACAGTTACTATTCCGTGGGCAAACGGACCCCATTCTTGGAAGGTGGTATTTCCCATGTTGATGATTGATGATATATAAACCACATGGAGAAAAGAGTTCCAGTGAGCAGTGAGGCTCACCCTGCCCCAGGGAGTGAGAAGGGGTCTGTAGCAGGTAGAACATGTCAATTTTAATGATTTCTGGCCTCAGTTTTCACAATGTGGTGGATGCCCTGGAGACAATTAGCATAAGCTAGTATCCAACAAAAAGAAAAGCCTTGCAATGTAATCGAATAATTAATTGACAAGTCACTGAGCAACCCCCCATTGTTCACCTGAGATGTAATGACCCATATGGGGTAACTGGAAGCATTAAATGAATAATCAGTTGATTGAACTAAACCACTTGGCTTAAAGGGGCATTTCATTGTTTGCAGAGATCCTTTGAGCAGTGTAAAGAAATCCTAGCCATTTCTGCTCAAATGCCTTCTTCTAATCAGTGCAACGCACTCATGTTTGCTTATTTAAAGGCGCCTCTTTGCTGTGACTGGAATAAACTCCGGTCTTGCAGGTACTAACACTTGACTCTGTCCTGCTACTGCCATTATCCTCCAGCTTCAGTGTTTTACCGGCAATCAATAAGTGGTCAATCTGCAGCAGTCTATTTGACAATTTTCCTGACCAGATAAGTTTTACAACCTCAAGCAATCGGGTTATTTCATACTGCTGTGACCTGATGCATTTTTAGGCTGGGTGCTTTACAGCCATAACTGTAAACCTAACTCGTGAATTATATACAATGGTACGAGAGGATTTATGTGCCAATTCTCAGAAGATTGAGAGTACGGATGAATCATATCACTGGGAGATTCGCTCCACAGAGAAACGTCACAGTTTGCAGTATTGAAGAACTGCTAGTTGTGCTCAAACGGAGCCCCTTGAAGTCGGAGCCCAAGGTGTCAGAATACCCCTTGAAGCAGCTGTTTCCTTGGATATCTTGCTCCAGGGGAAAGGAGTGAAGTTAGCATTACACAATTCTCAGTGTCCTGACTGGCTTTCTAGAATAGCGATTCTGTCAGGGTCGCACAAACACATAGTTGCTTACATTTGCTTACATCAACTGTCTGGTTCTGAAGGCTGTCTTCTTTATTTATTATTTTTAAAAAAAAACATTTTTTGAAAGCTGCTACCGCTTCCTCTGAGTGTTCCCACTGTCCTAGGGCTATTTACTAGTTGTAATATGAAATAACACTATTTGTACTGCAGAGTGCCTTGAACTTTCCATTCTGTGGCTATTCCTGCAAAAAAGAATACATGACCATATTTGTCCATGACTTCCTTGGAGCACCCCCATTCACATATACACTATACCATTAATGGGTAACAGTTTACACCCAGCTCTCATAAGGAGGGGTACAGCCCTTCTTCATGGATAAAAATACTTCCGCAAGCTTCCACAATGGAATCGGCCAAAACTCTTCCCTGCATAACTGGAAAACAGGATTGTGAATGAGGTTCCCTTTTTCAACACGTGTGCTTTGCACATTATAAAGATAGTATGAACAGAATACGGCTTTCTTGTAAGTTTTGTCTAATCGAAGGCGTGGATGATCTATTGAGATTTCTATATTGCTATGCAGAGATTTGGAAACAAATAATAAACAATACACCCATGCTTTTAATGCAGTTAATACATTACATCCCACTAGCTGCAGATGTAATGGATTACCTTCACTTGAATATTTAAATGCAGTATTATTAGAATGAAACGGCATATAGGCAAGTTACAAATGGAAAATGCCATTTACTCTGATTAATGGCACACTGTGATTTTAACTATTGGGCATTTTTCTTTTAATCATGCCATTGTTGAGACAACTTAAGTGGAAGGCAGCTTTTGTACACTGGCATGCATGTTTCAATCTGCCATGCATTGATACTGTGAAAGAGGAACGACATGCCTGCACCAGTCGGGGCATGTTTCAATCTGCCAGGCATTGATACTGTGAAAGAGGAATGACATGCCTGCACCAATCGGGGCATGTTTCAATCTGCCATGCATTGATACTGTGAAAGAGGAACGACATGCCTGCACCAGTCGGGGCATGTTTCAATCTGCCAGGCATTGATACTGTGAAAGAGGAACGACATGCCTGCACCAGTCGGGGCATGTTTCAATCTGCCAGGCATTGATACTGTGAAAGAGGAATGACATGCCTGCACCAATCGGGGCATGTTTCAATCTGCCATGCATTGATACTGTGAAAGAGGAACGACATGCCTGCACCAGTCGGGGCATGTTTCAATCTGCCATGCATTGATACTGTGAAAGAGGAACGACATGCCTGCACCAGTCGGGGCATGTTTCAATCTGCCAGGCATTGATACTGTGAAAGAGGAACGACATGCCTGCACCAGTCGGGGCATGTTTCAATCTGCCAGGCATTGATACTGTGAAAGAGGAATGACATGCCTGCACCAATCGGGGCATGTTTCAATCTGCCATGCATTGATACTGTGAAAGAGGAACGACATGCCTGCACCAATCGGGGCATGTTTCAATCTGCCAGGCATTGATACTGTGAAAGAGGAACGACATGCCTGCACCAGTCGGGGCATGTTTCAATCTGCCAGGCATTGATACTGTGAAAGAGGAACGACATGCCTGCACCAGTCGGGGCATGTTTCAATCTGCCATGCATTGATACTGTGAAAGAGGAATGACATGCCTGCACCAGTCGAGGAGAACAGAGGTTACCTTGCTAGTGTACAGGAACAGTGTACAGCCTATTACTTAAACCAGTAAGACTGCAGAAAGGTGCTACTTCTAGCTTAGCAGCAGCTTCCCTTTTACAGTGAATGCGTTTCCTGTTCTGCAAGAGCTTAAGTGCTGAAGCTTCATAGCAGGTGACTGATAATATTATTATAACTGGTGCATAATCTAATACACATCAAATACTATGCAAGTACATAACACAAAGGTAATACATATGTAACTGTATACTAACCTGTGTGTTATTATTGACACTTCAAGCAAAGTTGCACCTAATATTGTTCATAACCTCCTTCATAATATTTATAGATGCATTATTGGCTGGAGGCAATGATACAAATGCATTCTCTGCTCCCTTCTAGATTCCAAACTATGATACAAAAGCAATTCTGGGACTAAAATATCCGATTGCCTTTCATTCAGTCCCTCTCGATTGGAGTTTTAGAATGATCAATGTAGATTATATATATATATATATATATATATATATATATATATATATATATATATATATAAATAAAATATATATAACATGCTGCATTGCTGTTAGTATACCAGACAATCCCTTTGGTGCTAACAGCACATTCATTATGTAGCACACTCATTTTTGGGAGATGTTTGATTAATCTGGGGTGTGGTGTTGTTGGTACAGTAGGATATGCACCATGTGTTTTGGTAATTCATGTAGTGAATGTATGGTGCTGCCTATAACTTTTATGCTCTACTCTACTGTAAATTACAGTGAAGGATTCCTGATGGAACTGAGTCTGAAGCCCTAATATGTTTCCAAAGCATGTTTAGCTCTTCTGAGCATATCACCTAGCCATCTGTAAGCACATTAGATGTTTGTAAATCACGTCCCATCACTGTTTTTTAAACGGATAACTTCAATGAAACTGAATTGAAATTAGACTGCGTGACAGACGAGAATGCTGTCCTCCATAAAGATGGAGAGATTCATGCCAACGTTTCCAATCACATAAAGACAGGTGACTCTACTGAGAAACCCCTTCCTATATTATTATAGACGTTATTTAATATTTCACCTGACAGTGGCTCATGAATAGACACATGTAAAGCTCTGGAAAGGGATTAGATATTATATTCAGAGGAGAATTGTTTCCTGAATCAGTTTGGATATAAAGATTTTAAAAATTGTCAATAGGCTTCTTTCAGAACAGCCTTTTTTAATTTAGTTTTATATTTGAACTAATTGAAATAGCTAAAATAATATATAATATGCTCTTATAGTGGTTGCTGAGTTCGTGGTTTCCTTATTCCAAAACACCATAGCATTCTATAACCTTTGAACTGTCTCAACTCTGTATCTAGAACAGAGTAGCTGGAGCCAATAGAGTTGAAAGGTGAAGAATATCACCCAGTATACACACTGGAATCCGTGATCCTATTAACATAAAAAAAAGATTTTATAAGTAAATTATTCAAATGAATTCCTGTGACCCAATCAGTAACTCATTCATGTACCTTTACTCCAAACATGGAAAAGGTGAAGTACGTGCCCAGAGCTCAAAAGCTCGAAGCTCAAAGTACGTGCCCTTACCTCGTTACCAAGGCTGCATGATACCTTACAGAGACTCTGCAGGGCTGGGGCTGAGAGAGAAATCTCTACTTACTCAGTCTGAAATCAACTCTGTTCTGTTACTTTGTCATAAATATGCAGGAGCTGAACTGTGGCTTCAGAGGCAAGTGCTAATAACGAGGCCTAAAGTGTCGGCATGCTCTGGAATTTGAATAGAATAAAAAAAGTTTTTGACAAGGTGTGGATAGTTTATAGTTTATCTGATCTTAATCGTGCCATTTTATTTCCATTACATCTGCAGAAAAATATAGAAATAAAAACTACCCAGTTAATGGCAGCTGAGTTGCTGACAGAAGCACTTGTTTGTGTTGCGGTGCTTCATCAACTTGACTTCATATTGAGGAATGAAAGTGAAAAGTAAGAGGCACAGCTGAGGAAAAATAGCCCTGGATCCATTTCCACCTAAATAAATACCACCTTATCTGTCCTTATCGTACTTCTCTGTCTTTACAAATATCAAGCCTGTTTTATCATTCACAAAACAAATAGCCCCAAGCTGAAAAGACCCCAGAGAGCCGTTTATTTGTTTAATTTTCCTTTGCGCTGCAGAGCAGAGCTTCGTATTTGTTCCCGCGGTGATAGATGCCCTGGCAGTTTTCTGATTACTGTACGCTTCGATCTCCCCTTGTTCTTTAATACAAATAAATGCAGCGCTGTAAAGGAAACGTTGGAATGACTCGTCCCAGCTGCTTACAGTGAAAGTTAATGTCGCAAGTTCCAAAAACTCTAAGCAGGCTTGTCAAGCAAATAATAACCCTGGAGACTCTTTTTGCACATTTCGGAAATTGCTGGACTTCATTTCTGATTTGTTGGATGGCACAGGTCAGTTTTCATGGCAGGAGTGGGTCTGGCCATTCCAGATGATTTCTTTTCTCCCTTATTGAAAGGCCGGTCTGATAACCCTACATTGAAAAGGCATTATTACTGTAAATTTGCGCAATAATAATGTGTTTTAATGCTGGGCAGTGCTTTAACATGTTTATATAGCAAACCTCTGTTATCCGAACAAACCAGCACTGTGTGGTGTATTCTCAACTGTAGAATACAATGCTTACAGAACACAGAACAAAAAATGAAATCCAAAATTGACTAAATGTTGTCAGTTTGCTGTGATCAAGATTGGTGTATCACAACTTACAACCAACTTCATCTTCTAAAGTCACATGATTTCTGGTGTTATCACACAAACAAGTGCTCCAAGGAGTTCACCAAGTTCAAACAGTGGCAACAGACTGTGGGCCTCGATTCTCAAAGCTATTTCCTCCAAATCATCATTAGCTCTTTTGTCTGAAAGAAAAAAAAAAACATCCTATGCATTTGTAAAATGAATAATAATATACAATTTTTAGACAAATCACAAGCCCCTAAATTAAATGTTCAAGGTGTTTATTTCTGGTTTGATGGTGTTTTTACTGTCTGAAAACAAAAACAAAACAAAAAAGAATGTGCTAATGACAATGAATCGTCCTTTTGGGTTTTGAGAAAGTTTCAGAGCTGACTCCTGACTGCCCACTCAATTACAGCTCTCCAGGCATCACTTTTTTTATGGTGGTAACACTTTGCTTTAGGGATCTCTTGCACGTTATTATATGCAATCTATGGTAACGCTATACATGAATGGATCTTTTTGCATGAGATAACCCTAACTCTAAACCTAATGCTAACCCTTTTCTGATACAATTGTGTACTTGCATATATCTTCCAAAAAGATTTACACATGAACTACATTGTAACTATGCATAACAACATTGTAACTGTGTATAAGTACACATGCATTTACTAAGTAACTATTATGTAATGATACAGTGATTAGAGACACTTCATGTGAATTGTTGCAGCATAAACTTTGTATCTTAAAACAAGATACAAACAAAGCCATTGTATGGATGAGAGAATGAGTGATGATTAAAGCAATTCTGGAAGGAAAGATATTGTGCTTTTCATAATTACATGCAAGCCATTATCTACCAGTGGCTGTGCCTTCGCAGGAGAAGAATGACATCACTGTCCTGCCGCTGTCACTCATTTTAAAACCTGTTGCTGCATAGCGTGTGCATTGAGGTCATGTTGTCAGGGAAGAGTTTAATAGGGAGATAGATGCAGTATGTGAGCAGATGAGTACATAAATAATGATGTGAATGACAGCTGATGTCTTTCCAGCCCTATTTTAGTGCAAGAAGAATGCTTTTGTCACGTCAGTAATGCAGCAGATAAGGCCAAACACCTTTGGCAAGCATCCGTTTTGGATTTCCTTGTGTTTGAAGCAAAGCTCAGACAGAGACAATGATAAAACAACAGGTGTACTGATGTTCTACTTGGTAATAAGTTCACTCTTTTTTTTTCTAGAATGGCTTTGAAGCGTATTCCAACCATAAACTGAAAGTGCTGTAAATTCAGATTCAACAGAACAACAGCTGACCTAAGCACAAGAATATTGCTCTTACAAAAATTCCAGAAATTGAAAAAAACACTTGATGGCTGGTTTTATGTTTTGTGTTTTATATCTTTATGCATTAGCATTTTCTTGTTTTCTGTGAAAGCTTGTGAGGATTATAGCTTCTGAACTCCCATCAGTTAGTTTGATAGGAAAATATGTGCAGGGCTTTACGGTCAAGTGGGAATGAAACAGGCACAGCTACAAATTTTAATACCAAACTGGTCATCCGAAACACTGCAACATCCAGCACTGACTATTGAAAAGAGCAGAGATAGCATTGCGAAAAGCATTAAGTGATTCAATGAATTGCCTAGCACACCTGAGAAACATCTAGATGTCTTTCTAAAGCAATATAATTATTTTTCCAGTAAAACTCTAAACCCATGCTGCTTGCACACAAAGCAAACATTTAGTCCATTGTATGCATAGCATTTGTTGTTTGTCCTTGCACAGGCAGTGTTTCATTGGTCTTCTCTATTCAGTGAACCCAGAGTGCAGTAACACTCCCGTTGCTTCATCATCCACTGGTAAAATCACATTCTTACACTCTTTAGAACCTCCATACAAATAAGCCTTTTACTCAGAAGCCCTTGAACCCTTGTTTAATGCTGAAGAGTAATCAGACCTGTGATGCTGATGCCTTTATACTCTAAAGTGAATGAAATGCATTACAATTTATCAGTTCCTTAATTCATTTCATCGCCACTTTTGATTGGAACACAGTTCTTATTGTCTTGCTATTGTATAAGTAGTAAACTCGTCCTATTTCAATATGGAGGTGTTAATGTATTAGCATGCTTTGTTATGTGCTTCGGACACTGTACTCCAGAGCTGGAGTTAGCTACACATTAGACTGCAGTTGGACAGATTGGGTCTTTGTTGACCGGGATACATTTGTAACATGCCAAGGTACCAAACGATATCTTCGTCTAACCCAGGGTGCACTTCCATATATAAAAATGTATCCAAGCTACAACCCTGGTTCACAAAGACCCAGTTTTCTGCAGCTGTACTATGCTGTGTTAACTGAACATGTAATCCAGGTATTTCTAACAAATTATTATACATAAACTGTTATTCCTTATCAGCACAACCTGATAACACTTTCATAGACTAAACTGTGACACAAACCCTTATTAAATGCAATTCAGCTCACCTAGAAGAATTATTTTTTGTCTATGCTGCGTGTTTTCAAAAGGAAAAGTGGGCACTGGCAGTATCGCCACCCAGCTTAAAATAAGAACAGGAGCCCAGTAGGAGTGACGTCTCCTTATTTGCATTTCTCGCTCTCAGCCAGCAGTGTATCTAATCTCAGCTGAACTGCCCCAGGCTCAGGTGAATTGATTTTCAAAATTCTCATTCAAGTGGAGGTAATGTAGAAAAGCAAAGTTTTGAAAAGAATGCTGCTTCTGAACTATGTGCGTTAGATGCCATCAACAAGTGCAGACTTCCTGCCAATGTTCACAAGAAAAGCAACTGCATCGTTTAAACCCAAGCCCACAGGGAAAGGCACATTTTCAGAAAAGATTAAAACAACAGCAACGCTACCGAGCAAGCACGAAACTCAGACAGTCCAGTCAGCTCAAGCTTGTGTGGCAATAAACAGCAGCTTGAAGTCCACTTCTCAATATTGATTATAATCTCTGATTGTTTTCAGCCTTGTGATTTTTGCAGAGTATCATTGTCTTCTTGTATCATTATGTCATGTAATAAATACAAACTGAACTGTGTCATTATGTCGCCCACCTGCCTTAATGGAGAGTATGGGTAGATATCGTTCATGCAATTGAACGTTTATGCATTGCCGCTGTTTGCTGTGCTTTTATCATGGAATAGCTCTTGAAATGTATGCACAGATGGGTGGCCAGAGTAAAAAGTAACAAACTTCGGATCACTTTGTTGCTGTCAACTCTGATTTGACAACCGTCTAGACGAGGATATTGTCTCACCAGCGCTTGAGCGAAAGATCTATTCATTTTCATTAAGGAAGAATATAGCTAGTGCTGTGAGGCAATCCCCATTTGAAATAATGCATGGGTTCTATGGATCTCAATCAGCAGCCTCATCCCAGGTTACTGAAACGGTAAAGGAAGGTCAGAGCTGAGTCCACGGCGTCTGTATCTCTGTTAGTCTGTAAGACTGAAGTGGGCCAGTCTCTTCAATACCGTGGGGTTTCAGGCTTGCCCTTTCATTGACATTTAAAGGCTGTATTGATCAGAGTTGAGAAATGCAGATTAAAACCTGGTTCTCTGTTCAGCAGCAGGAGGTGCTTCCCTCAGGAGGGTCAGGCACGCCAGGGGTGCAGCAAACTGCCAATACATCATTATGCTGTTTTGGGTTTTTTCTTATTTTTATGAGCACATGTGCTGCTAGGCATGTTTCTGTAGCTATATAATTGTGGTCTCAGTGGCAAAAATAATCTGGTTGAGTTCAAGTTGTTTTTAATTTAGTGCCCTTTACAGTGCAATGGTTAATACTTGGAAACAGTGTACCATGTTCATCAACCTGCAGCACCCTCCTCTACTGTAGCTGTACCAGCGATAACAGAAAGTAATATATTGTAGGTTATTAAAATGTGTCAGTACCCCAAGGCCAGGCATCTGTTTTCAAAGAGTTACAGACAAGGAAAAGCAACTGTCATACACAGCATGAATAAACCAGAGAGAATTCATGTAGGAGAGCAGAGAGATGTATTAACTGTGCATCGCATTCTTCATGCAGGCACTGAAGACATTTGATTTGCAGAAGCTTTTCTGAACAAACAAATCTAATGGGGAAACAAATGGGGAAAATGGGATGCCGTGACTTTTCTACCCATTTTGTATTTTTTATGAATTGATTTTGCTGACAGGCAACAGATAGACAGCTGTTGTGCAATGAACTACTGTCTACATTAATATACCAGGTTACTGTTGTATTCTTTAGTAAAGTGCAGTACATTTTTTTTCTGATTCCACAGTATAAAGGCACATCAATGCCATCACTTTTTTTTCTTATTGTTTTCTTGGTTATGCTGATTGGTTATGCTGATTAAATGAAACATCTGCTGGTATTTTCCATATGTGCTTTGAACATAACCATTTTCCCTGCATGTAAACATCCAAATTAGGGTAATCAAACATCCCAGTGGCTTGGTCAAGCAGCCTTGACCAGGTCAAACTAGGGGTGACCATCATACTAGAATAAACCTGCCAGATTAAAGATCTAGAGTCTCTAATTTGAATTCATGCCCGTCACTTACCTAAACAGATAGCCGCGGGACTCCTCTCCAGTCCAGTGCTGGCTGCCTTCACAGTAGGTGTCCCTTTTAAAGTAAACATTGATTCTCAGAATCAATACACAATGAAATTAGTGTCAGATCCCAAGACAACTTTGATACAATGTTGCAGAACAAATTCAGTGAAATCTTATTAGGGGGAGAGCATCTGAGATAGAGAGGAGACAGGCCAATGCACCAAGGCTCTCAGCGTCTTTGTAACTTAATAGCGAGAGGGGGAAATGTATGGGATTATCTGCCGTGTTTCCACTGCACCTGGCTTTCTAGTAGTGATTGCTTTTTGAAAGTGCTGACACAGTGCATTCAGAGTTATGTGGGACGGACATAAGTCACATCAGCATTGGAATGAAAGAGCAGTAGCAACATGTATACAGCAAACCACTTAAGAGTGTCGTCTCAAAGACGTATCTGAGAATGTTAACAGACTCTTCATTACTGGATATCCCGGTGGCAATAAGGAAACAGAACACTGTGAGTTCATTTCTCCAGATGCGTCTTGTTATTTCAGTCAGGGACAGCTATCTGAAATAGATTAAACCACCCAGCCGAATGCCTCGTCTCAGAACAACCGGACTCCGTCTGTTACGTTTCCTTTTTTTTTTTTTTTGCTTGAGGAAATATCTGATCTTGGGTACCATTTTTCCATTGAAGTGACTCTAGTTACCTTGTTATTGCACTGTTACATGCTCAGTAGTGTTATAAAGATGTACTTGAGTGTAATTAAAAAACTTTGTTTTGTCTACCGTTGTGTTAACCAGTGTCATCCCTTGTACAGTCTGCAACAAAGATCAACCTTCATCCACACATCTCCCATGTACTGAGCTGTGAGTTCACTGCCCCTACAAACACCAACCTGACCCAGGTCAAAGGACAACCTTCATCCACACATCTCCCATGTACTGAGCTGTGAGTTCACTGCCCCTACAAACACCAACCTGACCCAGGTCAAAGGACAACCTTCATCCACACATCTCCCATGTACTGAGCTGTGAATTCACTGCCCCCGCAAACACCAACCTGACCCAGGTCAAAGGACAACCTTCATCCACACATCTCCCATGTACTGAGCTGTGAATTCACTGACCCCGCAAACACCAACCTGACCCAGGTCAAAGGACAACCTTCATCCACACATCTCCCATGTACTGAGCTGTGAGTTCACTGCCCCTACAAACACCAACCTGACCCAGGTCAAAGGACAACCTTCATCCACACATCTCCCATGTACTGAGCTGTGAGTTCACTGCCCCCGCAAACACCAAACTGACCCAGGTCAAAGGACAACCTTCATCCACACATCTCCCATGTACTGAGCTGTGAGTTCACTGCCCCCGCAAACACCAAACTGACCCAGGTTTCTACATCTCTGATCATGTCTTGTCAATCAGTTCTGTCAAATGTGACAGGGCTTGTTTAAAATGGTCCTGCTACAATCGGGAAGCATGCAGAGCCTTGATGTGCCTTGTTTTCTGGAAAGCACGTAATGAATTAAAATTGTATTGTATTGCAAGTGAAAATGTATTCAACTGAGCACTTAAACAAAATGTCAAAGGTTGAATAAAACATTACTGCTTTCAGCAATGCTGTGCTGCACTGCTCAAAGCACAGGCAGTTAGCTTTATTTTTAATCAGAAAAAAAACAACCAAAAAAAAGCAGATACAATATTGTTGAATAGAAGATGACACAAAGATCTTGCTTCTCAAGGTGAACTGTGTAGCTGTGTATCCATCTGCTGAGTGTATGGGTTGCTGGGTTGTTTCGCCTGCATTTTATGTCCCCAGCAGAGGTGGATCTTTTTCTCCTCCATTAGCGGAGAGTGTGATGTCTCTTAGGCCAGCCTCTTGGGATGCCTGTCAGGTCACTGCTACTTGTTAAAGGAAAAGAAGAACAATGAAGCTCTTTCACCAAAGAGAGGTAGTCATTACAGCAAACCAAGCAATGTGATATAAGGATGCTGGATTTCCAAACAGTATGTGTGCTCCCTTCTGGAAACAAAATATATACATATAATGTATGTGGATTTGTAGATTTACCAATATATTATGAATCACCAAATATATTGTTTACTATAGGTATGTAAAATGTATAGGAGGTAGCTATATTTTATAAATATATTTGCTTATGTTACTATATATATATATGTAAATGTGTTATTATATTATAATCCATATAAGAAAACATAAATACCGGTTGGATATGTATTTTGCTGGCATGTTGTTTTCCTCTCTGTGTTGGGCAGTTTATTTTGGATCAGCTTTTGTCAATGAATACATTAGCCTGTAATTCAAAGAGGAAAAGGTTAATTAAAACTAACAGATAAGCTTTTATTATTATTAATTTTTATTTATTTTTTATTTTTTAAAGATGCTGACCCCGTAACCTATGAAGCCTAATAAGATCTCTTAGACATCGCCCTGAGACTCCACCCTTGTACTTGGCTATAGCAGTAGATGCGGGATAATGTTTATAGTTAGCTTGCATTCAAACTGCAGCAAAGTCCCCCACCTCCAGTTCCGGTGTTGGAGCTGCATGCAGCTGATTTCTTCCCCTCTATCTTTCCCCCTGCCTGTCCCGCTTCCCACACACATTGTATTTCCTAACCACTCTTTAGTTTAGGGATCCGCTGAAGTTTCTAATATTACATTTCGGACCTGTTTAATATCTGAATGTGTTTTCTGCACCAGTCTCTATATTGTTTTCCCTCTGCTTGCATTATGTGCCATGCTTGCTAACTATTCCAGCAATAGCTGCTTCTGAAAAGACTCCTCGACAATGCCTGTGTTTTTCACCTGCACTAAAGCCTCTGCAATGCAGAGACGCTTCCCCGCCTCAGTTTAGAAATCTGACCTTGAGGATGCTTTTCAGATGCAAGTGTTGCAGCACAAGTGGATGAGAGAAACAGCCACAAGGTTCATGCACTTCTACTGGGTGTTCAATTCAGGCTTCTCAGTCATTTGCCTCAGAAACAAATAGATGAAATCTTGCTGTTGTGTTAATGAAGTGTAAATCGCTTCAAATGGCAGTTTTTAATGAAGGGTTCACATTTTCATTATCTCCTGTATGATGAGTTAAATGTTTCTCAGCAGCTCTCAGTTCTGTAGCTCTCTTTAGCTTGCTTGCAGGGTCCTAGTTGCCCCCTGATTGCAAGCACTTCCTCCTTCCAGACAAGTCATGTGAGACGGTGACCTTTCAACTCTGCTGGCCCATCTCAACAATACAATACGTTGCTTTTTTTTTTTTTTTGTATGATACTTAATAACACATTTCCAGCTGTATTATTTTGTTTTTATAACAAGCCCTTCAGCTAAAAATTTAAAATAAAAGATTACCAGATATATTGTGCAATGCGCAGCATTTCCATACAAAATCTCTTTTTCTTCTTTCATGCCTGTTTAAATTGACAGCAGATGGGAATGATTGTGTGCCAGGAGATCATTAGGAAGGCATTAAATGACAGCACTGAAGAGCAGATCTGTTTAATTACTCAGCTCCTCCCCTGCACTAAGACTTGATTTCAGAAGCACATCTTAATTCTAAAACATCTGGTTTCTCTAGCTCAGCCCTCCCTTAGATTCGAAACAAGAGTCACTCAATTAGGTCAGGCTTTCTGCACCTTGACGTGTTTTTGCTTGCATGTTTCTGTGTTTGTTTGTTAACACTAAAATAATGGTCATATGAATTTCAACAGAGTTTCATAGCATTGCAAAATAATCAACACAATAATTAATGTAATGATTACCTAAAGGTCATTTTTATTTTTTAAGGAATGCCCAATAATCCTTAATGAATTCAGTGAGAATAATGCGTTCATATGATTCTGCATAAAATTGCAATGGAATACCTGTTTAATATCTTTTTGGCCAAGCGCAAGAACTCTTTAGCTGATAACATCATAGTGTTGTGTTGCACTATACAGTAGTTCTTTCAATCCATTCTGTTGTTCTCCGTTCCAAACACTAAATTTGTGTTCCCACTCCTGCACAAACAAAACCACAACACAGGACAGACAGACACAAACTGGACGGACATCCAGTTTGCAAGGGATGCGGACGATTTATATTCAGCTGCGTAAAACTATCAATAATTCAATCAGTAGGTACCCAATAAGCATAAAAGGTGAACGGAGTGGAGAAGTTGCTAGAAAGTGATAAATCAGTTACGAAGAGTTAATCAATAATTTACAAAGCGTGCGCTAATCAAATCAAAGTGTACAATTCTAAAAATGAAACGCACAAGTTACAAATAAATACGTGACACATAACAGGGGTGTTATTGATCCTGTCACACGAACACTGCGCTGCTTGGTTTGACTTTTATTATACTCTTTTGGCAGTGTTTCACTTCTTATCATGATGCACCTTAATCTGAATATTCCTTACACAAGCTCTATAAAACATTAGAGCTGTATCCTGACAGGAGCACAGAACTAGTTCACACACCAGCCCCTTACTCAGGTCAACCACATCAGGGCATAGAGAATGCAGATTGCATGATTAATGCAGATTAATGTGGTTCAATATTTTTCTCTATCTTCTGCACATTGCTATTGCAAGCATTGAAAATAACGGATCGTAAGAATTTACTTCAAAAATAACCAGGTATTATCTCTAATAATATATATCAAATATATATATATATATATATCAAATATATTCATATAATCAAATGAGCATTTCCAATGAAGAGAATGGTGCTAAATGCTATTTGTATCACACATATGTAACAGATAATAACCATTTTATAATTGTACTGAAAAGGCTTTTCCTACAGATATCATATTTTCCATTCAGAACCCTGTAAATGGACATGATTAAATAGACACTTGCGCAGGGACAATTATTGAAAAATCAATTTGCTCGCTGAATACCAGAGAATGGCATTCAAATTAATGCAGCCTAAGATGTAGTTCAGAGTCAATGGTTTTAATTCAGCTGTTATTCCTGGGTTTCTTTTTATTTTTCATTGAAAGCCTGTCAAAAATAATTAAGATGAGTCTGTAATTAATTTCCTAGGGAACCATCCATAATGAGCTAAAGAATTCAACTCAAAGAACACCATTCTTTACCTAGCTATTAAAACAGAGAATGGTAGCACAGGCACGTTAATTAGTATAGGATAGTACAATATACATTGAGCTGGCTACGTCAAGTATTCAAAGAAGAAAAATCCTTCACTGCAGTAAATATCCTCCCTTATACAAGTTTATCATGGTACATTTTCACATTCACTAAGCAGGTTTCCATGGTTTTACTGCACGTTTACCATGTCTTTAAAATATGTTTTACCTTAAGAGTCTCTGATTACTGTGCTTTTACATAGTAGTTACTTAGTAAATGCATGTGTACTTATACACAGTTACAGTGTGTGTATGCTTGTGCTTAAAAATCTTTTCTGCATGACAGAACCCTAACCCTTGTTTATTTACACAGCTTGTGCAAAAAGATGTACATATTAAGTACATTGTAACAATGCACAATAACATTGTAATGATGTGTAAGTACACATGTATTTACTAAGTAACTACTTTGCAAATACACAGTAATTAGACACACAATGTAATGTGTTACTAGAATCCCTACTCATGCTTTACCCTGCTTTCACTGTGCTTTATTACACGTTGCCTTGCAGTGACGATGTGGAAGTTTTGTAAGGGAGGACCTGCCACATCCCTTTTTCCAGTGCATCACGTTTGCTTGGCATTTTTGCATCCCCTGATCTTCCCAGGCTTGTGTGAGCAGCAGTGTTTGTCTCAGCAGAGGCTCGCAGGTTAGGACGGGTGTTCTGCCAAGAGAAGTCTGCCCGTTCAATTGTTTTTTTGCTTGGGGAACATCTGACTGTAGAGAGTCTCAGAGTCTGACAGTTGGACCCCGTTGCTTTTCTGTAAGCAAACAGATAGTAAGCGTGCAGGAATAACATCAGCTAGAGTTTTAACAGCTACTTCAAACTGGAATTCGTCTATTCTAGTGATGGAATAACTACCAGCTATCCTTTTTTGTCAAAGCCGCCCTTTCTTTTCCCCAGTTTGAACCCATTCCAGACATAAAAAAAATAATAGCCAGCATTCTGTCATCAATAACTTTGCAATTATTTATTTTATTTGTTAATTTTACACCTACGTTCAATTTGAAATGCCCAACTATACTGTCATCGATGCAACCCTCAATCCAAACAGGATGACAGAGAACAAATGGGAAGCTCCATTTACATTGTCAAAGACAATTGCCTCTTGTCACCCACCTAAGCAATAGAATAAACCAAGCTTCTGAACCCCGGGGGCAAGACCTGGCCTGGACGAGATCCAACCTGGATTCTTGTAGGTATCTGACCAGTAGCAGACCCAGAAGCACAGGGAGGTGAACTAGCCCAGACGATTTGTCTTCCCTCACCAATGGGAGCACATCCCACAGCAGATGTAACAGAGCGTAACTCCTATGTGGTATCATATGACCCGGATGGGAATATTCTGTAAATCTACATTGGCTTTAACTTTAATTGGATCCCCATATTTTGTCCACTGACATGACTACAAAGATAATGTGCATGCTGTTGAATTCATTTGCCAGTAATGTTAGTCAGCTGCAGCTGCTTGTGTTTATTTAATGCAGGTACTTGTGAGAGGAGCCGCCCCAATAGAGGTGTTTCCAGTTAGACGGCAGGCTTGTTTTTAAAATAATCGTGGCAGATACTACAGTCTTAATTATTCTATTTGTCAGAAAAAGATTTCTTCGGAGATATTGACATTTACAGCACCAAAGAATTCTACTTCTTCACAAAGCACTTCTTCACAAGTCTTCACAAGCAACAGTTCACGTTTGAAACTACAATATAGCAAAATATATTTTTCTTTCTTTTTTTTTTTTTACTTGTGGGTCCTATCCCTATGGGAGGCTATCAACCAGAAGCATAACTATTTACAGGCTGTTATGTCCATGTATGTCTGTAATTCTATATGTGTACATTTATGTAAAGAATGAATGTGCCATATATAATATGTATCTAATTTAAGTTTGAAAGCCTATTGTAAATCCATCTCTGTACTCTGTGTTGCATAGGGGTGGGGGTTTGAAACCTGGATTGATGTTTCTTTCTATGTTTTTCTTTTCTGCCATGTGTTCTGTTTTCTCATCCTCTACTACTCCTCTCTCTAATAGAGACCCCCGTCCTCCTGTTGATGTCCCTGGTGCGTCATTTCACTGAGGACACAGCCTTTAATTGAATCGCATGCCAATCAAGCTGTCCCGTCCAACACTTCTTAAATTAGCCTGACCTTTCAGCGCTGTCGTCTCTTCTTCCTTGATGTGCCAGCAGAGAGTCACTATGAATCTGAATCCCGTCCAGATTTCCCTGCCACAATCCTGGAACCGCATATCGGTGCTTTGGTTGCATTGCAGAATTTGACACATGGACTTGCATGAATTGCTAAATAGACCATAAATGGGGAGAAGCTCACATTGCAGATTGCCGCTGTGGCTTTGTGTTTGACAAAAGGTCCATATTCTTTGAGAATTTGAGTCTCTAGCCTTGGTCTAGAAGGTAGTCAATGGCTTGATTTTAGATAGCATGCACAGTGCAGTGTTAAAATAAAGAAATGAAGGACAAGCAAAGCATAATAAATGCTAAGAATCAATAATATGTCTGCTTTCCAGTGTAGTTATCTTACAGTGATGTCTAGTTGCCATGACAATGGAACAGAACCCATTGACTTCACCATGATAATATAATATAATAAAGAGAATTTTTTAAAAAAATGCTTGCGACGCCTAGTGAATGGCGAATGCTCAAATCCCAATCTCTTGAAGAGTTTGAGTTTTCAAAAGGTGTAGAAAGCTCTGGCAAAACAATTAAACCCACTAAACAAAGACAAGCATGAATGAATAGGGAGATGGGGAGAAGCCTTGTCATCTGTAACATGTGCTCCTCCATTGACCTGTATGTGCTTCATGTAATGAACCCTAGGATGAATATGTGACCGTGCAAGCATATCATGCATGCAACACATTGGAGCCAAAAGGGCATTTGCTGCTCTGAGATCTGTCATTAAAGTCCTCACGCCCTTTCTAATTTTCAAACTAAAAGCATCGTATATCTTATAATGATGCTCTAACTTTCTTATAAGGAGTCAATCTGATCCTGTTCAAATCTTCATTACATTTCATTTGTTCTCAAAAATATTCAGATTCAACACAACAAATGATCTACGACAGGTTTCACAGACCAAATTAGCACTACCGTTGGACAACTTTACCTAACATTCAGCTCCAAGCTTATTGCTAACTGACACACAGAGAATACCACAGATTCAATATTGCATCCCATTTTAGGTATATCACCCATAGTTTCAGTAACAGCCTTTCAGGTGAAAATCAAATCACATGGAATGAAAAATTAGCATTTTCCTTTTAAAGTAGGACATAACTACTTAATCCACAGCCAGTGACTTGTGGTCAGTGTATTGAATTTGTCGTTTTGAATTTTATTTTATTGGTTTAACCAGGTGATTTACCCACTAAGACTGATGCCTTGTGTACAAGGGAGTCCTGGAAAACAGTAGGAAGGACCTTTGCAAAGTACGAAGAACACAATAAAAACCTGCATGGGTCAGACTTAATCAGCAGCACCCAGGCCACAGAACAGAGTTAATAATACTTCAGAACGTACACTTCAGAAACGTGTCACTATAGAGGTGTTAAGATATAAACTAGTGCTGCACCCCCCCCCCCCCCCCCCCCCCCCCCCCCCCACAAGAAGACTGAATCCTGCTTTGAGCAGCTTTTCTCCAGGTGAATCTGGAGATAATGGTTTTGATTTAACTGTATACTTTTGAGATGAAATGCTGAAATGTGTTTGTGATGGAGGTGGGGTCAGCGTGTGGGATTCACACCCATTTTATAACAAATCCTTTCAATTTTTTATTGCAACACCAGGCAGGTGTCGGAGCAGGTGGGAAGAGAGAGTGATGTCCCAGAGCCTTCAACACTGGAGCTTCTACAGAAGAAGTAAGTGTGTTACATAAATAACAACTCATCAAAAACACAAGCAACACATGAATGTGTCTGCAGCATGAAAAAGCAGGTCATGGTGATCTGCAACCACAGCAAGTAGAACAATGAGTCAACTGTGCCCTTGAACTTAAAGCAGAGGAACACTGATCCCCTAAAAGAGATACAGTTGCAAAGAAGGCAGGGAGAACGGCATTGGGTTTTGTGAAAGGTAGGCTTGGCCTCTAAAGGGTTGCTTAGCCAATAGGAGTAATGTGTCAGTGAATATATGTTCAGTGAATAGCAAATTCACGTTTTTATTCTCTTTTTATTGTATTTGTTGTATCCTTTGAATTCCTTTCATTTGTCAGCTACCCTGGTATCCACTGTAGAAGTATGCTGCTCTCTGAAGTCATATGTATAACTGCTAGCTTCCTGTGATCAGTGGGTGACAGTAAGGAAAGTCCTTTAGATTTATTATTCGGTCCGAGTGACACCCCACCAGTGCCCGTCTCCTTTTGAAGGAAGCTCTGCAGGGAAATGCCTCCACTGCAGGACTCCGAAGCCGGTGGGGATTGAGCTCTGTCTGAACCCCTCCAGCGCCTTGCTGTTCTCACCTTTCTCATTCCCATTGCATTCTAAGGAGTTCAGAATTTCATTGAATTCGCAAGTTTGGAATTCCCTTCTGCTCTACAGTTCAGAATCTCTTCATGGGAAAGCTGATGCCGTGAACATGATTGAATATAGCAAGTGTCATGACAACGTCTACATAGTGAAAAGAAATAAATACAAAAGGAAACAATATGTTGCTGTTGTCTTTTTAATGTTTATATATCATGTATTGTGACTTTTTATTGCAACATTATTGTAGCTTTGTGTTTAGAATAGAGGACAATTACAGTAATCATCAGCTGCTGGGGGTGTGCACAAACCCAAACCCTCAGTCCACAACCATACCAGTTTGTGCCTTTTTCTCCATGATTGGGTAGGTGGTACTCAGCAAGGCAGCTAAGCTTGGTGTTCATAAAACCCCACTTTTTTGCACAAACATGCTCCTTGGACATCCAAAAAGCACAAGAGAATAATGCTTGTGAATTGGCTTAAATCAGCAAAACTGGATACATGCAAATATTGAGACATGCTGCAGGTGGAAGAAAACAAGCAAGCTGCACAGGTTAACATTTGTTAAGCCATGGTTGTGTCCAGAACAATCTGCAGGCTTGAACCATTCGTGTCACAATCATCACACAAAAAGCCTTGTGGTTCTGTAATATTTCCGACAGACAAAATTAAAGGTTAAAGCCAAATTAGTTTCCTTTATTTCTATTATATGCATTCATAGCTTACCATTGTTGTATTAGAGATTATTCCATCAATTGTTTTAATGAATGCAAACCATGTGCCTTGTGGGCATCACTGAAAATTAGATTTTGTAGTGTTTACAACTAAACAGAATTTAGCCTATTGCATGTGAATCATGCTTCTCATATGCAAAGCAGGCGTTTTAAATCCCTCATAAATGTGGGGCTTGACATTCAATTATGCACAGGTTTTGCATCACCAGAGGCTGTGTTGCACTTTCTGTTGAATGCTCTAAACAGAGATGGCAACGACATTTTGGTCAGGATTTGTTAAACAACATTTTGCCAGGGAATTAAAACAGCATTTTTGACTTGCTTGGTCTTGGCTCTCAGTCTTGCCTTTTGGGGCACTTGGAGCTGAATTGTGATTGCCAGCCCTCAGGCAGGCAGGCAGGCTGGTAAACCCCCAGGTGGAGGTGGAGGTTGGGCAGAAGGATGCAGCTCAACAGGGACTCAAAAGAGTGTTTACCTGGATTCAGTACTACTGGTACAATAGCAGCCAATATGGTGTGGGAGCTACCTCCTTAGTGCAAAGTCTTCCAGATGCATTGCCTCCCTGAAACTTCCCTGTAAGCGATACAAAAAGGAAATTTCTTTCAAGAGCGTCTATGAATATTATCATAGGATTAAACAGTGCATTGCAGCCTTCTCTAAAACACTTCCAAAGGCTTTTGCGAACTGCAAGCTTGATGTAAACGCTTGCTATAGTAAGCACTGTTTTACACAGGTGCGGAATGAAAGGAAAGGGGGCGTGTGCGGTAATTAACTGGGCTTTAACATAGGAACCGAGACAAACAGATTGATTTGTGTAATACTGGGTTAGAGGAAACTCGAGTAATTCAGTGCTTACTCTATCAGCCCCTGTTAAGAGGTCTCCTCATTGAATGAGAGTAATACTGGTAACGAGGTTACCGGACAGTGGCTTGCTGTATTATGGGATCTATTTGGGTGAAACGCTTGGATTCTTTGTTTGGATCATTATTATTATTAGTTTGTGCATTTTGTTGTGTGATATTCACTTATGTTGGAGTGTATTAATTCCTTGAATGTAGTATAATATGTAATTGTTTGCAGGGAGTACTTGTTTTACCGTTATTGTCCCGACTCTATGAGCTGCCTGTTTTAATTGTACAATTACCTGTATGAAATCCAGTACTTCATTATGTCATTGATGCTAATTGTACTTGCACTGGATTCAATTTCTGATTGCTTCATTGAAGTTAATTGTAAATTATTTGTATTGAAATCTGCTCTTTAATTACTTCATTACTTTAACTAATCTATATTGAAATTCAACCATTAATTATTTTGTTAATGCTAGTTGTAATTACTTGCACTGAATTCGCACTCTCATTGCTGTTAATTGTAGTTTACCTGTATTGAAATCTGATCTTTGATTATTTCATTGCTGTTAATTGTGGTTTACCTGTATTGAAATCTGATTTTTGATTATTTCATTGATGTTAATTGTAGTTTACCTGTATTGAAATCTGATTTTTGATTATTTCATTGATGTTAATTGTGGTTTACCTGTATTGAAATCTGATTTTTGATTATTTCATTGCTGTTAATTGTAGTTTACCTGTATTGAAATCTGATCTTTGATTATTTCATTGATGTTAATTATGGTTTACCTGTATTGAAATCTGATCTTTGATTATTTCATTGATGTTAATTATGGTTTACCTGTATTGAAATCTGATCTTTGATTACACTGTGTAACAAATGTTTTTATTTATTTTTTTGTTCCTGGGTAGTAAGTGTTATTTCCTAATTGCTTATGCCTCAAAATGGCTATTATTCCCCACAAACTTTGCTTTTGTGACCAGGATAGTGATATTTCAAAATATCACTATCTCCAATGGGAAAACGGGCAAATGTGTGTCTTTTCGTTCACATAAAGTCAGAAAAAAACAACATATGAATCCAAATTATTTTGAGATTTACAATTAACATGTATTTACAGTATAATCGTAAATCTCAAAAAACTACTCACTTCTAAATCTTTTGTAGTCATCTTTGTATTACTTTAGTATAAATACATATTAATTTGGATTCATATGTTGTTTTTTTCTGACTTTATGTGAACGAAAAGACACACATTTGCCCATTTTCCCATTGGAAATAGTGATATTTTGAAATATCACTATCCTGGTCACAAAAGCAAAGTTTGTGGAGAATAATAGCCATTTTCTATAATTTTGAGGCATAAGCAATTAGGAAATAACACTTACTACCCAGGAACAAAAATTGTGTTACATAGTGTTATTTAATTGCTGTTAATTGTAATCTACTCTTTACTGTCTGCTATTGTGGGTTCTGTATTTTAATCATGTATGTGATGGTTTAATAGAAGCCATGTTTTATAAATAAATTGTTATACCTTTATCTCTTGGCTGTAGCCCAGTATAATGTTTCAATTGCCCTATATAACAAACCTGTGCATCTTGAGTGATCTGGTAAATCTAAAACTGAATTCTGAAGGTGCAATCCCATCAGTGGCATAGTCAACTATCTTTTATATCCAACTGGTGATTAGACCGGGTCTGGGGCGCTACACTGACTTAATCCATCTAAAGGAGCTTTATAAAATTGTTCTTTTAACATGATGGGGGCGATTTTGAAATCCTCTGCACATTTGCAACATTGTTTTACTGAAAACAGATAACAAGCATTTCTACTTGTGTGAATAGGACCCATTAACTGCAGAAGCATCTTGCATACAACTCTGCAGAGCTTATTAAAATAATAATAATCATCATCATCATCATCATCTAGTAGTAGTAGTAGTAGTATAGTAGTATTAGTTCATTCATCATAATAATAATATCATAATAATAATAATAATAATAACCTGGGGGTATTCCTTGTCATCCCAAAAGGGGCTCACACCTACCCATCTTCCCTGCGTAGCCACCTGTCTCAATGTGTTCAATTGAAATGAAGCCTGCTCTCTCATTGTACACCTGGGGGTAGGGGGCTAGGAAGTGAAATGATGTATTAATTCAGGATGACGATTTAAATTAACTGACAGATTTGGTGAAATAAATACTCTGCCCACAGCATCCACTTTAATCTCGGGCTGGAAGGGGAAACGATAACCACCTGGCATTAAGACTAGACTACACAGGTTGCAATTTACTCATCTGGATTTCAGCTTAAACGAAAAAATAAATGATCATGTAAAAAAAAAAATATTCCAGGAGCCATCTTCTGTGCCTCTAAACTAGAGGATTTTCCATGAACTCCCATTGATAACCTGTAACCCTTGATAAACTCCAGTTTGACTACTGGCTATATATATATATATCATCTCACAGGTGGTGTGAAGCTCTCAAGCTGAGCCAGTGTGAAAGACTGATAAGACACTGATCTATGATCTCATCTTAGCCCCACACCAAGTCCGTATTTTTTCGCCTTTCAGTTTTGCACGATTCCCA